>NW_022589753.1:8543054-8968054 GCF_004348235.1 Phoca vitulina | reverse complement strand
TAACTGCCTTTACAGTTGGTGCTGAAAAGTAAAGGGTGCTGTGAGAGTATCTCACAGCCCTGGTACAGCAGTTGAAAAAGGCTTCTCTGAGGAGGGGACATTTAACCTGACACTTGAAGGCTGAGGAGCAGTTGACCAGAGTGAAGACCTGGTGGAAGCAAGGAACTTCTAGCCTGGAGAACTTCACATGCAGAGGCGCTGGGGTAGGAGAGAGCAGGGTACTTGTAGGGGCTGCGGTAAGGTTCACATGATTAGATCACAGAAGAAAAGGACAGAATGGTAGGGGTGGGGGTTGGGAAATCCTGTTGGGCCTTAAGGACATAGAAGTGTTTGGTCTTCATTAAAGATTACATGCAGTATAGTAACACTGAGTGATGAAGAGTTTTTTGTTTTGTTTTGTTTTGTTTTTAAAGGAGTGTGGCCTGAGTGTAAGCTTCCAGAGTAAAAGGCAGGAAGTCTTAGGAAATACGTGATGGATAAAATAAATTTCTTGATGACAACATTGGCATAGAATAGTTCCCATCCTGAAGAATGTGCTGGAAGATAGAGGAGGATGATAGAGTCATCTAGGAGAAAGGAAGGAAGTGTGTGTGTTTACACGCACAAATGGTATGTGCAGATATCCAGTTAAGTATTTGCAGCGTGATTGTGAGCATGACATGGTTAATGATTAAAATCCAAATTAGGTTTGGAGAGGAAAATTAAAATAATTAAAAAATAATAAAATAATACAGCACAGCGAACTCACTGGCTGTGTTTTTATCTTACTTAGACTCACAAAACTAATTTATATCGTCATTAATTACGTGTAAGAGTGTCTACTTTATCAAGCCTATTTTGTAAAGAAAAAAGCACTTTGTATCTCACACCAAGGAACCAATTCCACTGAATTGCATGGAGGTTAATACTGATATTCAAGGCTAAAAAGATTAACTTAAGTCAATAAATAGCTAGCCTTGAATATAGAACTGAGAATGAAAGCACAGTTTACAGTTTTGAGCTTGACTTTCTCAGTGATGTGAACAGAACCGTGCATTTAGTGTTTATGAAGAAGGGGGGGGGCTGCTGGATAGAGAGAGATGAGAGAAGAGGGAGTAAAGGCATCTCAGGAATATAGTTAATTGGGTAATTGGGGAGTGGGTGTCACTTGAACTTAAGCCTGTGGTTAATTCATGGCTTATTCTTCAGGAATGACATGGGCAGGGCATTTATTGAAATAATGAATTGCTCACTTGTCCTGGGCAAATAGATAATTCTCCTGGTTGAATAAAATTGTGGCAGGAAGCATGTGATAAGCTTATAATGGCTTAAGAGTCTGGGTGAGCGTTGTTCCCCGAGAGTCAGAAGGGACAACTTTGGGGGGCGAGGTATTTTCAGCAGAGGGGGAAAGTTTCTAAAATGATCCTAATGAACTAGTCATTCTATAAAGGTAATTGACACTTGCTACTTAAAGCATTTTTAAAACCAATGTCAAAAAAAGCCTAGTGGCTCAATTTTAACTCAAAGAAGGGGCTGAAATTTGAAGGAATTTGAAGAGCTTTAGAGAAGAAGTAGTCAATTAGGGCCAAATTAGGGAATCCATTATTTGTGCTTTAAAAACAAGGAGAGAGTAAAATAGATGCATAAACTTTCAATGATATTTTTAACTCTAAAGTTTAGGAGACTCTAAGGAGAGAGACTTTTGTAGCCAAAAATCTTCTTTCCAAATTCAGACTTCTGGGATAGCTCGTGGAAGGCAAACTTCTGTGTTTTTTCAATGGCAAACGTCAGGCCCTTGGAGCAATCACCAAAAACACCAGATTATTTCTATCCATGTAGGAATTCTTCTGCACAAAAGTCTGAAAAAAATACCTGAATCAGGAGCTCTTAGGACTTTTTTGTTTTATTTTTGTTTTTGCTGCCATGGCCCTGTGGCATCTTAGGCCTTTGGGATGATGTGAATTATATTATCATCACCTTCACCATCATTGTTGGTTCTTTAAGGGTGTACAAAAGGCTCTCACTCAAGAGTCTACCCTCCCACTTCCCATTCTGGCCTCAGACTGTGAAGCAGATGTTGGCCATCTCCCTGCTCATCAACAGAAGAGGTCATTCAGCACGATTACCATAGGCCAGACACTGCAGTCCTTGGGGTGGAGCCGGGGAATGAGATTCTTCATCTCCCATCAGAATGGGAAAAGTCTGGTTTTTTGAACCTTTCCGCACTTTGATTGGATCATCAGAACCTCACCCCCACCACCTACCATACCTAAGCACACACTTCTGAAGGAAGCAAAGCAAAGAAAAATCTGTCCGCACACAGCATGGTTAACTGAGGACTGAAAATGTGACTTTACTGACCAGTGGTTAGAACCAGCTGGAAGCAAGTTCCCCTGGTCAACCAGGATCCGTGTGTGCCCAACCTCCAACCTTTAAAAGGGAGGTCAGTGGTCGTCTTTTGTTTGGCCAACGGGCTTGGAAACAAAATAAAATGCTGACATGCTGAGTTATGACAAACTGAGACACATGTCACAAGGGGGGACTGACAGCTCCTAATGCTACAGTGATTATAAAAACAAAGCAGATTAACCACCAATATGGTTATGTATGTGGAATCAACTTTATTGCATTGTGAATTGAAGACCTTGAACATATTTTTAGGAGCGTCAAACATGAGAAGCTAAAGATTTTCCCCAAATTATCACTAATTGATATCCTTCCAATTTTATTAGTCTTATATTCCAACCAACTTAAAGCTGAAACTAAAATTATTTTGCCCTCTAGAAAACTTGTAGGTTGTAGAGTTGGACATTTTCCTTATTACATATTCTCTGTAAGATTTACTTAGCCATAATAAAAGTCACATTTATAACTTAATCAAAGCTGGCCATTTAAACAGAAATTCTTACAAGCAATAATACCAATAAAAATGAAAAGCGAATATCATTATTTGATAAGTTTTGTTCTAACAGCCTTTTATTAGTGTGTCTTATATATTTCAGGAAAATACATTGATCCTGCTCGGCCTGAATTTTGCCATGTGAAATCCTCTGCTGTTTTCAGTCACTGAGCTAAGCAGAACCGTCAGGAATGGGTGTACAAGCTGCGCACTGTGCGTGGCTGCCACGTATCAGACGCTATCATTTATCCCAGCACCCTCTTTGATTCTGACTTCCAATATTGCAGCTTTAGCTGAGAATCTCACCATTAATACCAATGACAAATTATGGAATCCTTTTATTTCCAGAGAAGCAATGGCCAGATAAATAAACCCAAACCTTTAAATAAATCAGGAACACTAGTCACTCATCCAATACAACACGATTATATACAAAATTAGGACCTTATTTTATGTGCCAGAAGCCCAATAGTCCAGAACTACCAGAATAATACAGTTTCATACCAGGGAAAGTGTATTAAAAAAAATTCTGAAAATGAATTTTATAATGTCAAATAGTACAAGGAGTATGTGGAAAATATAGGAGCTTAGTAGGATCTCAAGAAATGTTTGTTTCTTGATGGATTGGATAAACAGATGGCAGAATGGCCACATATCGTATAAAGGGGGAAATTACAATTGATCTGTAAGCTCCCCATTGCCAGTGTTAAGAGCTCTTTTCTTTAAACTGGGAAAACCAAAATGACCCACGGCTGCCTCCTGAAGCATCTTTCGGCCAAAAGAGTGGATGGTTCATTCTCTTTGAGTTCATTCTCCATCTGCTTTCCCAGTAGGGTTATGATTTCCATGCCTGGCAATGTTCGGCACCCTTTACAAAACAAAGTTATGAAGAAGGTACAATTATCATCACGTCGAAGATAAGAACATCAAAGTTTAGAGAGGTTGAGAGATCATGTGTCACAGCTGGTAAGTGGTGTGGCTGGGATTCAGCCCGGAAGGTCTAGTTCTCAAGCCAGTGTTTTTGACCACTGCACTATGGTCCATGACTGTTCAGAGAGATGCTCTGTATGTATTTCTATTTTAATGTAAAATATTTTGAGATGAACAGCCCTACAATGAATCAGTGCTCCCCAGGATCAATAAGTGGAGTTGCATCCTAATAACTTGGGGGGTCACTTGGAGATTCAGTAAGCACCTCTTGGTCAAGTTGTCTGATCTTACCACCTTCCATCACTTTCCATTCTTGTTTCTCTCCTTCTCTTCCTCTCTCTCTCCAGTTGGGTAGTTGGTCACCTGTCTTCCACCCCTTTCTCATAGGTGTCTTCTGACTCCTCACTTCTCAGAACGTGCTTGAGAGGCCAGCAGTATTGGCATCCCCTGGCTCTGTAAGAGATTCAGACTCTCAGGCCATTCCAGACCTAGAGAATCAGAGTCTCCATTTTAACAAGATCCCCATGCAATTCAATCACACATTAAAGTTTGAGGAGCATGGGGCTGGTGCCTGTCTCTCAGACCTGCCCCCCCCCCCCCCCCCCCCCGGCAGCTAAGATAACTTAGAACATTCCCTTGATTTGGGACGGTTCACTTCCCCACTTCACTTTAGGGCTCCCTTGTTTTCTTAAGGGAGCCCATTTTATGGCCCTAAACATGCACATGCAGGCACACACGTTTTGGGGAGGGTGGGCTTCTCCACGTGCTCATGTCTCCATCCTGTATGGGCCCTTCATACCTGCCCATTCCAGCCAAGACTGCTCTTCTCTGCAGTGGAGGGTCCCGCTCTTTGGGACGTCAGAAGACAGCAAAATGTTTAGGAAATTAACTCCAGGATGCTCTCTTTTTTAATTGCCAAGTAAAAACATTAAAATAAAATAAGAAAGCAAGCCAGAATTAACTGCCACTATCCCTTCATAATCTTAGAATAAAGGAGAGGATTTTTAATTGAATACTTGCTAAAAATTTCACAATATGGTTTTTGTTTGTCTCATTTCACCTTGGCCTGATTGAAGTGGGGGGGACTTATCTAGTAACCTCATGGACTAGTATTTATGGATCACTTCATATTTTATAACCATTGTACTGAAAGTGTTGGGAGGTGTTGCGGGGGGGGGGGGTCCAGACCCATCTTTCTCTCCTTTGGATCACTTATTCCCAGAAACGTTTTATTATCCAAATTGAGACAAGAGAAGTGAAGACTTCCTAGTGATTAGTTCCCAACAGGTTCTATTCATTAATGAAAGTTGGCTATTTCCTGTATGAAAATGTCACGCTCAGCTTTGCCCTTAATAGTTTTTGAGCATACAGACAAAGAGGAGATACACAGAGAATAGGTACTAACGTATGTAAAATGAACAAGCCTGGAAGTTCAGCTGTTTTCTGTATGAACAGGAAGCAGTTGTCAGTTACATCAACTTAACAAATATTTGTAGTGTTCACCATGACCTCCAGACTAGATGACAGTCCGCGTCACCCACGTCTTAATATTGTCCCCCTCACTTAGCTCATAGGACCACATCTGTTTTGTTCACCATGAGATCCCCTTGCACCTAACACAAAATTGATGAGGAATAAATGTGATAACTCCTAATATGTGCTAGGCACAGAGTAAGCATAAAAAATAATTACATTTATTTAATTATCAATGATAGCTTCCTACTGCCTATGTGATTAAAAAAAAAAGTCCTTTGCTTTGCATTCAAGCTTATGTATTCATTCATTCAAGCAATATTTATGACACACCTCTTCTGTGCCAGGTAGTGTCGATTTCACTTGGGATAAAGGGATGAAAACAAAAGACAAGTTCCTGCTGTCATGGAGCTTCCCTGCCCTGCCCTGCCTCATGGGGATTCGAGAGGATGAAGGAGTAATGCGTGTGTATTAGTCTCTCGGGTGCTGTAACAAAGTACCACAGACCTGGGGTAGGGCTTGAACATCAGATGTGTGTTTCTCCCGGTTCTGGAGGCTGGAAGTCTGAGTCAGGTGCCAGTGTGGTTGGGTTGTGGTGAGGACCCTTATCCTGGTTTCCTCACACAGTGGAGATAGACAGAGATGGAGACAGACAGAGACAGAGAGAAAGGGGGGTGGGGAGAAAGCCAGCTCCCTCATGTCTTTTCCCAAAAGGACACTAATCCCATTCATGAGGGCTCCACCCTTATGACCGAATCACCTCCCAGTGGCCCCACCTGGTAGTGCCATCACAGTGGGGGTGAGGGTTTCAACATATAATTTGGGAAGGGGGACACACCCTGACTGGGGACATACCCTGCACATGGAGAATACACAAATATTCATTTATCTGCCACCCATTTATCAAGTATCAACTCTGAACGAAGAGCTCTGCTGGAATCTGGGGACACAGGAGTGACCTGAGGCACCCAGATTCCTGCCACTCATGGGTTTTCTAGGCCGTGCTTGCTCTCTGTCCTATCTCAAGTTCCATTTTCCTTCCCCCCTCCTCTTTCCATTCTAGAAAATGTGTTCACAGCATGTTGTATCTATTTCTCTATTAAGGTTTATGACCTTTTTTTTTTTTTTTTTTTGGCTTACAAGTTAGTGTCTTCCAATAGACTGGGAGCCCCTCAAGGTCAGGGACAGGGACTTAATTGTTTCTGTATCTTACCAAATTCTCCCCTCCCCCGGCCCTCGAGCCCCACTCCCCAGAACGCCGCCTTGCACAGAATGAGCCCTCTGTTAATATGTGTGGAATGAATGGATACATTTTGTAATGTCACTCCTGTGTTTAAAACTCCCAATGGCTTCCCACGCTGTACTTAAAGCCCAGTTCTTTACCCTGGCCTCTCGCCTGCCCACCTCCCCACCTCTCCAGCATTGGATAACACCATCCCCTCCCTCACCCCTGCACAGTGGCCTCTCTGTCTTTCCTTCTGTTTCTGAAAACAGCTGAGTGGTCTTGTCCTCCCAGAATTCACACTTGCTCTCTGATGTGCTTCCCTTTCCCCTCGCCTGGCTTCTCTTCATTGTTCTCACTGACGCCTCCTTCGAGAAGCCCTCTCTGACCACTTCCTTGAACTGGCCTCTTCCTAGCCATCCTCTTTCCACCTTTTCAGGTTGAATTTCTTTCATAGCACTTATCATTGTGTGACATCACCTTATACATAGAACAGTGGATCCTAAGCAAGTACAGTGTTGCCTTCCCAGGGGACATGCGGCAATGTCTGGAGACATTTTTGGTAGACACAGCTGGAAAGAGGGTGTTCCTGGCTTCTAACGGGTAGAGGCTGGGATGCTGCTAAGCATTTTGCAGTGCAAAGGCCGCCCCCCCCCACCTAGCAAAGCATTATCTGGTCCACAGTGTCAGTATGGCCAAGACTGAGAACTTCTGGACTAGACCGTGTGCTCTGAGAGCAGGGGCACCTTCTGTCTTGTTCTCCCCTGTACTCTCACAATCTCAAATAGCACCTGGCAGAGAATACGCCTTTAACACGTGCTTGTGGCATGGATAAATAAAGTGCTCTATTAGAGATATAGGGGGAAAGTGTGACATGGGGACCTCTACCTCATTATTTTTGAATAAATGGAACCTGAATTCAGTGCCGTGCCATTAGAGATTCTCTAGTGAAATGATGTTGCTAACTCGTGAGTGATCACGCTGCTGGGACAGGGTGGGAGGCTGAGAACTGGGGAGCAGGGGGGCTGCTTCTCTCACCTCTATCCCTGAAGATGCTGTGAGCTGCACATTCCCCGCCCCTCACTCCAGTTCAAGGGACTTCAAGTAAGGATAGCACCCATCTGTGTCGCAACAGGAGCATTTTTCAAAGGTTTTTCCAGGAAGGGAAGAATAAGAAAAAATAATAATAGTAAAAAGCCTGATTTAATGATAAATAATCATGCTCTGCCTCTGACATTAAAGGGCATCATTGTCTCAGCTCAGTGATGTAAATCATCATAATGGACGAATCCTTTACAAAGTAACATGGAATTTAAAAATGGAAAATATGAGGACCTCGCAGGATGACTGTGAAAATCATCCGTTTATTATCTAGGTGTGCTTAATAGTCTGCTGCCTGATGAAGAATCATTTGCTAACCCCGAGGAATGGCTCGTTTTCCAATTCAATCACTCAGGCTAGCACTGCCTAGGACTGCACTTCCCTCCCCCTCCTACTTCCTCCCCCTCATGACTTCTTTTGTCACTGTCTAGAGAGAGTCCTATCACAGCCATAACTTCCATGAAAACATCCACTAAGCAGTTTCAGAAGAACAAGGTAGGTTCACCATGAGCCAGTGCAGTTAGCAACAAATCAGTCTTTAATTGGTGAGAATGACTCATTTGAAAAGGATTATTAGCCGAATGTTAATTGATTAGTGGAACTAAAGCAATTAAAGTGAACAGAGCCTTAGCCTTTCCCCACCCATCCTTCGTAACGGGCATCCTTCCACCATGTGACTTGCCCACATTCAAGGTATGAGCATTCCAAGTCCACGGAGAAATAGTTTTCTTCTTACAGTTTCCAAAATTTTGTAAGAGGCTTTGAAATCCAGAAATGCAAATTGCATGGGTGAAAAAAAGACAACCTCCTACTTTATATGCTTGTATCAGACTGGATAGACAAGGTTTTGCAGCTGTAACAAACAACCCCCAAATCTTAGTGACTCCGCATATCAAACATTTGCTTTTTGCTCTTGTTCTGTGGCCAGCATGAGTTGAGGGTAGCGGGTTGCATGGGTTGCATGCCCGTGAAACTAACCCTGCCTAGTAAACAGCCCCCGAAACAGGATGACTTACAACAAGAACTTGGTTTTCACTCACACTGAATATCAAACATGAGGTGGGGGCACAGGGCTCTTCTGCTCATTGTTATCACTAAATTCTGTGGAAGTGGGGAAGTTGTTTCCTACCTTGAACTTGGAGGAAGAGGAGAACTGAAATGGCTGTGAGTGACCCTGCTTCTTACCCCAATGCCAAATGCTTCTATAATTAAAGAGTGCTAGTCACCCTCCTCACTCCATAACTGATGGCATGACTGAGGTCTGATTATGCGCCAGGATCCATGCTGATCATGTCATGTGCATTATTTCATTGGGTTTTCATAACAACTCTGAAAAACAGAGAGCATTATAGATCCCTGTTTCTGAAATGAAGCACAGAGTCATTAGGTAAATTGCCCAGTGTCAGATCTAGTAAAGTTGCTGAGCTGGGTTTGAATTTAAGTTTGTTTGACTGGGCAGCCCACACTTAAGAACTACAGGCTACCAGTCATACTTAAATAATACCCCCTGTCTTGCCATTCAGGGTCTCCCGACATGGAGCAGATGTAATGCTGGTAGTTCCCAATTTCCAACATGATTTTATAACACATGGACCAACATTTTTTTTATTTAATGGTTATATATGTATGGGGCACCTGGGTGGCTCAGTGGGTTAAGAATCCAACCGACTCTTGATCTCAGCTCGGGTCTTGATTTTAGGGTTGTGAGTTCAAGTTCCACATTGACCTCTCTGCTGGGCGTGGAGCCTACTTAAAAAAAAAGTTATATATTTATTTTAATGTGTATTTGAATAAGATATACCATGGCCAAATCATAATCTAATAGATGTTATTGCTTAAGTTGATGCTTAACTAAATTTTTAGGTTTAAAATTTGTCAACTTTTAAATATGATATAAATATAATAAGACTACTACACAGATGCAAAAAAAAATGTGAAAGTGGTATATTAACAGAGGTTTGAAAATACTGATTTTTTCCATGCAATGATTCAGTTAAGCAGCCTGATATTTGCTAAGACTGTCCATGGGCTGGGGAATACTCAAACATCACCTGCCTTCTAATCATCCCCCCTCCCATGGCTAAGAACTTCCTCCTCTGTGCTTCTTGAATAGTTTAGGACAGATCATATTGTCTAGTAGTTGTCTTCCCCATTAGACCAAGAACCTCTCATGGAGTTTTAGTAATCTATTCATCTTCTAGTTCCTGGCCTAGGTGGACATTTTTAAAGAAAATCATGGGCCTTACTTTTGAGGAGTCTGCAATCTAGTGCAACATTGTACCAGTAGTATTCTACTACACGTAACAAATAAAATGTCCAATTCAAACTGGCTTATAGGGGATTTAAAAGCTCATTTAACTGAGAAACCCAGAGGTAATTCATACTTTAGGGAAGGTTAGATCTAGCAGATAGACAATATGACCAGGAACACAACTTCTTTCTCTCCCAAAGCCACCTTCCTGTGTGGCCACAAGACGGCAGCTAGAAGACCCTGGAGTTATATACTTCCTCATTTACATCCAAAGTAAAGAGAAAGTGTTTTCTTTCCCTGTCTTTCCCAGTAATTGTATGTCATCACTATGTTAGAACATATGACACCATTTGCCAAATTGCCAAAGCAATCTCAATATTCAGAGGCTTGAAATGGGCTGCTGGGCTTGACCCAGACCACCTGATCCACTGCTAGACCTGGAAGGGAGGTCTGGGTTCCCGAATCGTGTGGATCTCTATTGGAAACAAGGGGACAATAGGAAGGGGAGGGCAGGGAGGGTGTTGGAAGTCAGCCAGCAAATAGTCACTCCAGGCAGATAACGAGAAACATAAACCTGACTCCACTGAACTTGAAGCATTTTGTAACTATTATTTAACACCCCCGCGTCACCTTGAAGTGACGACTTTGTCTTTGTCCAACCACAGGCAGGCTACCATTGCCTTTAAATCAGGTAACCTACAAGTACAGGATTGAACTATAACGCATCCTTCCTTATGCTGCATTCCCTTCTGCAGGATTTGGGTTGGCATTGTATCCCCCCGGCCCCCTTTCCTGGTTTCATTTTGTGTACCATGAAGATCATGAAAAAGCTTAATTCAGGACACAACTCTTATGTTCTCAACTCTATAGCAAATCCTGTTTTGTTTCATCCTGTTAAAAACGTCTTCCCCAATTTATCTTTCAATTTATTTTTTTTCTGGGTGTTCTTCCAATTTAAAAATATGTTGAGATTATTTTTAGATCCTAGTCATTAGTGCTAGGAGACTGTTTTCAAACAGATTTATTCTTTTTTCTCATTTGTTCAGTATTTGATTCCTTATTTAAAGTGCTTTTCTCCTCTCAGGTTTTCTTTCGACAAATCTAAACCTTGGGAGGAAATAGGGGAAAGGATCAAGTCTCCATACTTTTGGAATTGCAGGAAAAATGTATCGTACTATTTTCTGACGACTTGGCACATAGGTTAAGAGGTCACAAACTGGGGCGCCTGGGTGGCTCAGTCAGTTGTCTGACTCTTGATTTCGGCTCAGGTCATGATCTCAGGGTCCTGGGACTGAGCCCCCCATCAGGCTCTGTGCTCACCAGGGAGTCTGCTTGAGATTCTCTCTTTCTCCCTCTCCTTCTGCCCCTCCACCCCATAAATGAATAAATCTTAAAAAAAAAAAAAAAGTCACAAACTATGAAGGCCCACTGTTCAAAAAAGATCCAAGATTTAGTTTGTTTAAAAGCAATGTTTTTAAAATGTGTTTAAAATAAATGTGTTGCCAAATTTTTTTTTTTTTAATGAAAGGCCTAATTTAAAACTCAGGGTATTTCACATCCAAATCCAGATTTGGTTTGAGAACACCAAAGCCACCGTCCCAAATGGCAGCAACTGGCTAGAGCTTCCATCGTTGGAGTTCACAGCCCCCAACGTGGCTACTCCCCAGCGTTCTGGGCCCCATGAGCAAGGAGAGGGACAGGTTCTTACTGAGGAAGGACAGTGGTACCAGTGAGTCATCAGAACACACTCTTGCCATTGGAAGTCTAGAGGCGGTGCTTGTGACATTGCTGCCTGTAGCCCGCTCCTATCACACAACGATTAGGACTCTGCCTGGATGGGAATCCACATTCCACCATTTGGTAATTAAGTCACCATGGGCAAGTTGCTTGTTTTCTCTAAGCCTCCACCCTTGTTTGTAAACTAAGGACCATGTTTGAATCTATCCGTAGGACTGTATGAAGATTAAAGGAATCTGTGAGTTAACGGAGCATGTAGCATAGTGCTTACCCAGTAGGGAAAGTCCCGTGAAGGTTGCCTAATATTCTCTTCACCATCATCCTCACCAGCATCCTTAACTCTCTCCACCATCCTATTATTATTAATACTGCTATTTTTGGCCCATTTTAATTGTCCATACTAGTAGTTTCCTTTCCCGAATCTCCTTTTTCAGTAGCCTCATTTCATTTTACTTAGCCCATTTCACATCACACAAAGCCACAGAGAGCCCAAGGGCTGGGTCCCAGCTCACACTACAAGCCAGAATCTGGAGCTCATGGAATACCATCTTGATTTCTGTTACTTGTAAAAAGGCCAGAAGCCACTAGCCTCTGAGGTTATTGTCTGCCCCATAATGAAATCCTTACTCTTAAAATCTCGGCCACGTTCTCATGGAGCAAGCACCTCCTCAGGTCACTGGTTAGCGCCCCCATTCGCCTCCCACAGGAAGTGCTTGCTGAACTGCACTGCCGGTCTAAGTGGGGAGCATGCCTGCCGGGAAGATGGAGGAACTGAAATCCAAAGACCAGGGAATAGCCTATTTTACACTATGATATTGTGTTTCTGGATGAAGAATCTTACAAAAATAAAAGAAGCTGCTGTGTCTCTGTTTCAACCTCAAGAGAAATCTGCACAGTGTCGTACTTAGGATCACGGGCTCCAGAAACACAGACCTGAGCTCGGACCCCAGGTACACTACTGACTGGCTGTGTGGTCTCAGGCACGTCCCTTTGACCCCTCTACACCTCAATGTCCTCATCTGTACATAGGGGATGATATCAAATCCTCCCTTGTGGGATCAGCTTGAACAGCACAGGGCATGGGCAGAGCAAGGGCTGTTAAATCATGTGCTATTCTTGTGACTAATGTAAATGCTGGAATCAGTTATCTCTGTTTAACACCCGTGTCTCTCTCCCTGCCCTGCCTGCCCTGCCCTGCCCTTCTCTTCCCTTTCTTCCTCTGATGCTGTGGAATAGCACTGGGATTGAGCAAGGCGTGGGGGTGGCGGTGGGTGGCAGGGAGAAAGATTTGAAGACAATCATCGAACCTGTTTGCATTTTTCTGGGGAAAGCGGTGAACGTATCTCAGCAGCATCGGCTTCCCCTGGAAGGTAGTGTCAGATTCCTACTCCCGGGCCCCACTCCAGACCTCCTGAATCAGAAACTCTGGAGGGAGCTGTCTGTGCTTTCACAAGCCCTCCGGGTGATTCCGATGCAGGCTAGTTTGTGAGCCGCCAGTGTTAGTGAAAATTGTGACCCTGCTGATGTTGGATCTGGTTGGGTTTTGCCTTCTTTCTTCCTCCCTCCACCCCTCGACAATTCCAGGTGATCCTAGTTAGCACTAAATTTCTTCCTCGTAATGGGGAGAAAAAGTATCTCTTCCAATAATTCCTCCTTGTGATGAATATGTGTCTCCACTTTCCATTTTTTAAAATCCCACGAAGGTGTGCAGTGTGGCTGGCCTTTAGCAATTTCAGCAAGAACTCATCAGAAGTCCAGGTGACATTGTGGTAGGGGAAGAGGTGTGCCCTAATTTCCTCTGGCAGGTAAATCTGACTGTCTCTGGGACTAAACTGAGTGCTCAATGGGGAAGAGAGGAGGGTTCCTTTGTATGGGAGGTAACAGTTATGTATCCAAAGACTTGGTTGATTTCAGGCAAATAAATATTAGAAACAAAGTCTCATTGAAGTTACTTGAAGGAATTTTGGGACCTGAGTATACTTCCAACTATCTCTCTTCTTCCTTCTTCTAAAAAGAATGTGAGATGACAATCAATAAAGATAGAAATAAGTGGCTCCTGGCTGGCTCAGTCAGTGGAGCATGTGACTCTCGATCTCGGGATTGTGTGTTCAAGTCCCACATTGGGTGTAGAGATTACTAAAAAATACAATCTTAAAAAAAAAGATAGAAATAAAATAGTATCATGAAAGTAAGGGAGGGGGAGGGAGGAATAAGAGGCTCATAATGAAGGGACAGATCAGTTGTACCGGAAAGCCTAAGCTAAGAAGAGCTACCACAACGGAGTGCAAAGTGAAACTCAGAGGTTCCTGGCTGCAGAAGCGAAAAGAGAAACATGATGAGTCACAGCCTCATTCTCTAATGAGAAAGCAGACACATTCATCAGGACAGACAAACTATTTCCTAGCACTAGACTCAAAGACAAATTTATTGTGGGGGACCTCACATAAGGTACATGAGTATGTATATTTAACACAGATCTCTAGTGTTAGCCATGGGATTTATCTGCCTTTTAGGGAAGTAAATTTCAGGGCTGAGCAGGTTGACAGCGTCTCTTCAAATTTACAGTGTGAATGTGCAGTAAAGTAGCTGCTTCCCCTACCACGTTTTACTGGACCGTCTATCAATATTTGATCAAATTGGGCCAAAGTTTCAAACTGCCCTTAAATTATACCCAGAGAAAGTGCTTGTACATGCAGAATGCCTGCATGGGCTTCAAAATTGAGTCCTTGTGAGCTGGAAGCATCTTTTAAAAAATATATCTACACCATTTTCTCCAGTCTCAGTCCTTCCTTAGGATGCTTATCATGTAAATCTGCCTGCAAAATCCATAGTGGCTCATAAAAATGCCAAGCACGTTGGCTCATTTCATATACAGGCACCCAGGTTTTTGATGCAAAATTGTGTACTTAATTGTACACACATCGAACGAGAATAATGTTCCCGGAATATAGGTGTCTGAGTAAAGGAAGAGTAGCTTTGAGTGAGCCTGAAGGTCCATTGAGATGATAAAATGTCATCTTTGCTCTGCCTACATCTTCAGTATTTGAATGGAATAATTACATGAATAGGTCCGTGGTTTTATGACCACGGAGATGCATTATTTGTTCTTGCTTGCCTTTTTGTCTAAACTGGGTTTCCAGGACTCTGATGGAAAATGCACCTCTGTACTCCTCTCAGCGTTTCCCAATCCCCCTCACTCCCTTCAAACGTGAATTCTTACGTCCTGGGAATGTTTTCCTCTCCATCCTAAAACACTATGCTCCATATTCTTCAGATCCCAGGAAGGAAGTCTTGCTGTAATTATAAAACAGTCATGTCAATGGATGTATTGCTATGGTTTGTTGGTGTGATAGTTTGTCTTCATATACAAGAACCTTTAAATGTCCAATGTGAGACACTCGGGGTTTATGCTCATGACCTTTCAGAGGAGGTTCCTACCCCTGCGGTCACATATATAAACCATAGAGCCCTAACCCAGTGGGAAATGACAGATATTGCAAGAGGAGGCAGAATTCTATCCAAGTATTCTTCCTCTGAGTTAAGTATTAAGGTCTCGATATACACTTCAGGGTTCAGTGATATTTCTCCCTTTGTTATCTCAAATATTAATCAAATGATTTTTGGAAATTACATTTCTTGCCTCTACCCAGTGGTACATTATATTTAGAAAACTAGATGTTTTAAGTGTTGGAAGATGTGACAGTGGTGTTAATATAAAGCTACCCTAGTTCTGTACTGTACCCTTGAGTTACAGTACCGTAGTTTAAGTCTTGTTGGTTTTTTTTAAAATAGTTACCAAGTTGTCATGGTTCAAATGTCATTTTTGTTCCTTATAGTTAAAAACAGCAACAATAGTGGAAGGAGTTGAAATGAATATCTATCTAGTAGTAGAACCCAACCTGTGGGAAACAGGAATATCAAGGAAATTTCTTCTCCCCGGGGTTTGCAAGTATTTTGGAAATTTTCCGTTTATGGACAGGCAAATTGTCCACTAAAAAAATAGCACATTGGTGAGCAATCTGTGAGCATTCAGTGTGGGGAATGTGACTGGACTGTTTTCCTGTGTGCCCTCTGTTTGCACCATTAGTGTTAAATGTCTGTCAGGCTTTCCATTGTAGTCACCGGTTTTCTGGGATTTATTACTCAGCTTTAAAAACTGGCTCCAGGCTACAAATTGCCATAAAGGGGAGGCCATTTGTTTTTTGGGTTTTGTTTTTTCCTTTTTCTTTTCTTTCTTTTTTCTTTTTTTTTCTGAAGTAGTGTGGGCAAGAAGGACAGAGAATTCATTCCATTCTCTTATTTTTTTTTTTTTTGAGTGAAAGAAAATATGGTTGTAGTTATAACCAGAGTGTATGGTTTGATATTTTACCAAAATAAATACATCCATGAACAATTATCTTATCTTAAAACTGTTGGACGGTGCTGAGGGGCAATTGCTGTGAGTCAGGCCAAACTTTGTTTTTAGGAGGAGCCAAATCATATGCTCTTTTTTTAATCTGGTTTTTCCTGATGTGTGTTTTGAGGGAAATTTCCTTCCTTGGATAAACCTTTATTTTGCCCCTCAGAACCAGGCATGTGTGATAACAGGACACATAAAAATAATTAGTCCCTGGCCTCAAAGAGCTCGTGATCTAGGTGGGAAAATGATGTTGAGCCAATGGTCTCCTAACATTTTGTCCTTGCCTTGCCTTGTAGGTAAATGTTAAGCAGGCAACCCTAGAATTTGCATATTATGCATTTATTATATGCATGTGCCCCTGCACAAGTAAAAAATGTGCTTTATTAAAATATGTTCAAAATGGAAATTTTAAAAGAATGAGATATAAATAATATATATTTACATTCTATATTAGTACATATAATATATTACATAAGTATGCATAAATACATAATAATTATATGTATGTGTACATATATTACATATATAATTTTATTCTACTTAGCATATTTTTTAGAACTCTGGCTTTTATCTTAAAAATTTTTATAGTGAGCAAACTAATAGAATATGGTTCGTAATTTTTGAAGATCTTGGTTTAACACTTCATGATTCATTGATTCAAATGTCTGGTTGTAAGTTTTATTTTTTTTTTTTAACTTGGATTCAATGACTGTCCTAGCTGAGATACCCACACAAGAATGCATGAATCCAAATGGATACCATTATGCTTAGGTAATAAAATATGTATATCCACTCACATAGGAACACCTGAGCTGCCTTGCCTGCCGATAGGCTGAAATTTAAGGAAGGAGCAAAGCGTCACATCAACCCTCCACCTCAATGAACTTCCTCTCCCCACTCACGTTATGTTCACTCACCTGATAGATGATGTGTTCACATCTAGAATGAGTCAGGGCTCCAGTGTCAACACATGTTGTCTTATTTTAAGGTAAAATTACTGTTTTTTACACACAAAAAAGTGCAAGTTCAAGTTCACATATGTTCTTTCTGTATCAAAATAGATCCTCTTTCTTACCCCTGAGCTACCTGCAAAGTGCCCCAAAGGAAGACTGATTATACCCTAGACCCCCTTCCACATGTGGGAGGCTGTGATGCGGTAGCTTCTTGCTTCTAGGTGTCCCATGTGCCCTGCACGTGCTCTTGGTCACTTTTTTCTAAGCAAGAAATTACTTCTGGCCCCACGTCAGTGAAACCAAAGCTCTCCCTCACAGCACACACGCAGAGTTGCTTGGATTCATGGCAGGGTGCGTGAGTACAACCATCACTGGGACCAGTCTGAGATCAGGTTTGCAAGAAGGCGAATGGGTTTTCATTATGCCTGCATTTCCCATTGCTTTCCTGTACATTGTCCTCTCTGTGACACTGCCTCACACCCCAACAACTGTAGCCCTAAGATTCCTGCACGAGGAAGGCTCTCTGAGCACCCTCTCATATGCCTTTAAAAACTAATAATAATAAAAAGACAAGTCAGTGAAACTTCCATTGTTCTTATGTCAGAAAAAAATGAGCCATGTTTGTTGTGGCATACTTAGAAAATTCAGGAAAGCAAGAAAATAAAAATTAACTATCATATCTACATATAATACATTGGTAACAATGTGTTATTTTGCCTTTTTGCCTTTCTCTACGTTTTTATGCTTTTTTAACAAAAATATTACTATAATTAAATTTTATTATTGTGTAAAATCCTTCCCTATTAATTATATGTCCTCAGCTTTTCTTTTTTTTTTTTTTTTTAGAGAGAGAGAGCACACGAGCGGGGACGGGGAGACAGAGGGAGAGAATCTTAAGTAGTCTCCACACTCAGTGTGGAGCCCCATGCAGGGCTCGATCTCATGACCCTGAGATCATGACCTGAGCTGAAATCAAAAGTGGGACGCCCAACTGATTGAGCCACCCTGGCACCCCATGATTTTTTCAAATTTTAAATGGTACTCTGGAACCTCATTTAGAATAACAAAATCACATTCGTTGAATAGATACACTCGAATTCATTAAATCAATCTCCTATTGTTGGATATTTAGGTTGTTTCCAACTATTTTGTTACCACAACCATGTTCTAATGAAAAAAAAAAAGTAGCTAAGTATTTGAACACATCTACGATTATTTTCCTAGGATAACTTCTAAAAAGTAGAATTATTGAGCCAAAGGATGTGTTTGTGGGTTGAGATGTACTTTCCATGATTACTTTAAATTATATGCTTGGGGGCACCCGGGTGGCTCATTCAGTTAAGCGTCTTGACTCTTGATTCAGCTCAGGTCATGATCTCAGGGTCTTGGGATCAAGACTCTGCGCTCAGGAGGGAGTCTCCTTCTCTCCTCTTCCCTCTCCCGCTGCCCCTGCCTGCGCACATGCATGCACACTCTTTCTCTCTCTCTAAAATAAGTAAATCTTTAAAAAATAAAAACTAAAGTATATGCATGAATGCGTAGGTATCCATAGGTACACACACATTTCTATATCCCCACATATATTCATATATATATATAAAGAAATAACTTCATCCAATACATATAGTTCCACCATATATGCCTCTACAGTATGTATACCTTTGATACCTTATGTAGTCTTAGTAGTTGAGAAAAAAAATGTTTGTTGGGGATAGTGATGGCTACACCATCATCATCACTAAACTGAAGCCTGAGTAACAGCTCATGGGAGGAAGGAGGGAAGGTGAAGAGGACAGCATTTTCCAGGTAAAGGTTTGGAAGGGGTGAGAATATGTTGGGTTCAAGGTACCCGCAAATAGTTTGCAGGGACTGGAATGCAGGTAGAGAGAGCTATATGGACTTTATACTCTGCAAGCAGCACAATGGGGGCATTAAAGATTTCATTCAAGTAGAGGACTGAGTGGTTAGATTTCTTTAAAAAAAAATCACAGTGGGGTTACTGGTAGAACCTTGACCCAAGATGACAGCTCAGGGGAAAGAGCAGGGATGCTGCTGACGTGCAGGTGAGAGGGTAGTGGGTCGAGGTGGAGGGTATGGCAAGAGGATGAGGACCCAGGAATGATTGTCAAAGCTGCTAAGACACAGACAACAGAGTGCAGGCCATCTGCGGGCTCCTCTCTGCTTTGGACTCAATTTAGGGCTTTTGTGGGAAACATTGATAGTAGATAACAGATGTAGGGCACTTGCTCACACATATGGGGTATTACTGTGAGGACTGAGAGGATCATTTTCATGAAAGCAAAGCTCATTGAATTTCCTGCCGAATCTTCCTTCACCTGGACAGCTCAAGTGAGAATAATGTGGGTTTATCCTTAGAATGAACGTCTATGGAAAACACATCCCACCTGTGGCCGTCTTTAAACCATCTGCTTGTTTCAATTAAGAGATAGCAATGTGGGCAACAGATTGCTACAGTGGGAACCCTGTTAGCAGTGTTTGATGACTCACTGAGCCACACGTTGGGGGTGTATTTCCTTGACCTGGAAATTATGACTTCTAGATAGGAGGTGGAAGATGACCATGTTTTCTCTGCTCTGTTCGACTTTATGGTTAGTAGCACTTTAATTCTGTGTCACATTGTTTGGCTGAGATGGTGCACTAAGATCGTGCCCCCCCCAACCCCCGTAGATGTTGGGACAGGTCTCTCAGCAGTCACCACGGTGGCCATTCCAACTGTGAGAAGTGCCAGATGCAAGAGTATCTTTTTCACACATTTTCCTGTTCTGGGAAGGTCTTTGTGGGGAGTGAAATGGGTTCCTCCAGCCTGTACCTTGGAGATTACATCATCTTTAGGGCTGGGATCATTCATTGCGATATGTCAAGAGCCCAGACAAGGGACACAAACGAACAAGCAGGTAGGTGTAACTATGAGATGGTAGGACTGTGATGAACTGAATGGTCCTTGCTTTTCTTCCAGAGGCAGCTGAGAATGTGAGCCCAGGGTTGCTGGATCTCCTGATTTTTTAGTTCATTCAAAAATGTTTTTCATTTGGCCTATTGCAAAGACTCTGTATAAAACTCATGTGAATTATCAAGCATGCTAACAGAGGGAACCCCTAAGAGCTCACCACTCAATCTAATAGAATATTACCGATACTGTTGAAGTTCCCTGTGCGACCCTCCCCCGTCAAAGTCACCCTGCCACCTGCAGCAGGCACTTGCCTGAACTGGGCATTTGTAATCCCCTTGCTTTTCTTTCTAGTCGCACCACATGTGTTTCTCTCCCCCAACGAGATACTCTTGGGCTCGCTGCGTAGGTACAATGAGGCAAGACCAAAGTATTCACAGCAACATTACTTGTATTAGCAAAAAACTAGAAACAACCAAGTATCTATTAAAAGGAGAATATAAAAATAAATCATGTCCTAGTCATGCAGTGGAATACCACACATGCACAGCGATGAACAAACCAGAGCTATAGGCATCATATAGATGGATCTTAGAAAGAAATGTGTTGCACAGAGTAAGTTGCAGACATGTATTACAGTATGAGTGTATTTCTGTATGCGTTTCAATGTGAGGGAAGCTTTTCTTTTTCTTAAGGAATTCTGGAACCTAGGAGTTACAGCGATATATACTAATTTTTTTTAAATGTTGGAAAGTAATTTATTGTATTAAAAAAACGACTACTGTGGATGCCAGGTAAAATGTGTGTTGAGATGAAGTCTTTCCTGGGAGCTATTTGCTTCTGACCTCTGCTCTGAGGCCTTAGATCAACTCTTGTTTTGTCATCCTTATAGGGTAAGAGGTTAGAACTGTCTTGCTTTGGTATGTTTTCAGACTTTGGGGTCTGCAGGGGATTAAAGTAAAGGACAGAATATAATAATAAGGATGAGAGTAACTGTGAGAGCCAGGACATTCCAAGTGAGGACTCTGCCTCCATAAGCCAACAAATCAAGACCAAACACATCGGGATTCAGGAAGTAGGTAGCAGTAGGTCACACAGGTAAGCTGCAAATCAGGTGGGCGACTCCCAGCAGTATCAGGGTGGGAATTTGGCCCAGTACCTGTGCTCCTGGAGAGAGCTGAGTTGCCATAATGTTAGTAATTAACATGTAGAAAGTACTTAGGATGCATCAGTTACCTATAACGTTAAGTCTCATGACCCCTCCATAAGACAGGTAGGATTGTCAATACTGGTTCTGTCTTACCAGTGAGGACATGGAAGCACAGGGAGAGAGAGCATGTGGTTTCCCAAAGCTGCACCACCAGTAAGTGGCACAGTGGAGACTGGGATGCAGGCTGCCCCCCTCGAAGTGTTTGCTCTTAACACTTTGCTAAACCACCTCTTCTTATCTCCTCTGAATGCTTGGGTTTTCGTGAGGATGGATACAAAGTAAATTTACAGATGACACTATTCTTAAGGTTCTCAGTTTCACTCGAAGTAGAGCACTGACTTAAAAAATAATCAACCTGAATCTTGCCTAAAAGGAAACTTACAGTTTCATCTTTCAAAGAGAAAATTCTAGCTCAGTTGGCCAAGAAGCTGAGATCAAGCATGGTGGTGGTTACCAAGAATTAACAGAAGGTTTTCTGGGCTCCTGGTCAGTGTTTTGTTCTGGTGGCTCTTTACACTTAGCTCTATCTAGTCTAATGTGATACAGACAGAGATATTTTTAAATGAGCTGCAGTCTGAAAAGTTTCTCTCTGGAGTCAATGGACACTGCTTTTCTAAAATAAAAATTTCTTTGTTTCTTTTGGCTGTAAAAGGAATACACAGATATTGTGAAGTAGAAGAAGGAAATTAAACATTACCCACAGGCATCACCACTGTTAATATTTGGACTAGGCCTTTTCAAAAGCTTTTTTCCATACAGACACATGTAATATAGACAATACAGTTGCACAGAGGATGGGTTAATACAGTAGAGTTTTATGATCTAGTTTTTGCTTGATATTTATAGTGAATATCTTTTCCCATCAATAAAAAAAGGCACTCACAAGAGATTTTAATGATTATAAATATTCCATTGTATCGATGCACCATATTTGCTTAAGCTACTTACTTACCCACTTGCTGGGCATGTAGCTTTTTTGAAACGTGTTCCTGGGGACGCCTGGGTGGCTCAGTAGGTTAAACGTCTGCCTTTGGCTCAGGTCATGATCCCAGGGTCCTGGGATCAAGTCCCGCATCGGGCTCCTTGCTCAGAGGGGAGTCTGCTTCTCTCTCTCTTCCTCTGCCTGCCGCTCCCCCTGATTGTGCTCTCTCTCTCTCTCTCTCCCCCTCTCTCTCTCTGACAAATAATTAAAATCTTTGAAACGTGTTCCTGTTCTAAACAACACTGCGATGAACATCCTTTGTGTTCAGATCCTGGCACACTTATCTATTTATCACATGAGATAGAATCCTAGAAGTGGAATTCCTAGGGACTATGCCTGTTTTAAGACTTTTAATTCTTAGTACCAAATTGCCCTGAAAGGAAAAATGTGGTGACTAACACGGAAAGGGCTGGCCTCCTACGACTGAACACTCACTAGCTTTAAAGGAGCTACTGCAGCCTGTCACATCGGGGCCCTGGAGGTCCCCTCTGACGTAAATCAAAACATTTGAGTTAACAACATTCAGCCTTGTCAGTCACCCACAAATTATAGGAGGCCTCCTCTGTCTTTGTCAGTAACAAAAAAAGGAAAAAATTACCCCAAAATGGCATAAAAAATAGGAACCAGACAAGGAGTCACTGAGAGAAGACAAGTGAGACAACAGTGGAAGAATTTCAGATCCGGAGTGGAGTGCATCAGGTGCATTGGATTGTTTGGGTTTAGAGAGAGAGGCGAGCGGCACGTCCCTCCTGCCTGCCTGCGCGGCCCAGCAGGGGCACTCATAGTACCCGAAGAGAACTAGCAAGCGTGTAGAGGGCTCAGATGGTCAGCTACAGAAGGGGGAACCATGACCTTCATCAGTGGCTAGAAGGTAATTTACTCAAATCTTTCCCTGACACTGTTGATTTTTCTCTGCAAAAAAATTTCTCCTTTTCAGCTTCTGCAATTCTGTGGCACCACTTGGGAGCATGGACAAGAGAACGTGTTTTGCAAAAGAGGCAAAGATTTTCAGGGGTACGTGGGTCATCTTTGTTTTTGAGAACAATCTTGGTTGTAAAAAGGCAAATAATCCTCATGCCATGTGATTAGTAAGACATACACACACACATATGCACATTCAAAATGTGTGACTTTAACCTTTATAGGTCTCTCAAAAAAAAAAAAATATATATATATAGTGACAGGTCTGATCCCTAGGAGCTGGTACTTCTAGAAACTAGCGTGGGTTCCTTTGCTCTGCTCTGATCTATCCACTCTGTACATCTTTCGACAAATTCCTTCAAGGGGAAACAAAGCATCCTTAGCAGACTAAAGTCCAACAAATGTCAGATTCTGAACAACATTACTTTGTGTCTCTATTTAACATTAGAGCGGATGGCTTTTTGACAGGTTTATAGCTGACGAGTTCTATAGTCAGTCATGCAGGACAATTATGTTTGAACTAATTTGATGAATCAACTTGATGTTCTCCCATAGTCCCCGTGGCCTTCATGAACGGATGTGCTCAATTTTCTGCTGGAGGTCAAAAATAAGCTTTGAAATTTGGCTAATCCCGTGGCATCCTCGGGACCCGTCTGGTAGAATAATCTTTGGACATAAACTCCTGACGGATGTCGAAAATGGGAAGCACCACTTGGTAAGATCATTAGGACCTTCAGGCCCTCTGTAGGTTCTGAGATCGGGTTCCAGAGACTAGCCAGCGCCTTGTGAGCACTTGAATAATTTTGTAGTGAGGGAAGCAAAGAGTTCATTCTTGAAGCATTTGGGGGTCAGACCCTGGGGGAAAATTATTTCTCATTGTTGGATTCAGTTTGATAGGGATGTGTGAGAACTGGTGAAGAGGCGTAGAGATTTCCTGAGTTTCTTTTCCCCACGTCCCGAGTAATTCTGTCCAGCTCCCTGCTTCCCAGAGGCCCACTAGCCTAGTAGGTCGGTGCCTGGGCGCGGGAAGAAGCCTGCCTCAGCTCTGTCTCATGATTGTGCAATAGTGAGCCAGTCGCTTAACTCCTCAGTGACTTGCCTTGCTCGGGGCAGGGGCAAAGGCAGATAATAATCCTTCATATTTCATGGGGTTGTCCTAGGCTTAAATATAACAATACATGCAAAGGGCCATAAACAACACCTGATTTATGGTGAACTTTCAGATATTGAAAACTATGGCCTGTAGATTAGTAAACTGGTAACTTCCCATGCCCAGAAAGGTAGAGGACTTGATTAATCCAAATAAATTAAGTGAATGCTATCATTTGCATTTATAGCTGGTATTATTTCTTCCAAAACCATTAGCAGAAAAGGATATTTTGCCATCTAGGAGTAAAACTGCATTGCCAAACTGATTCCCCCACCCCCTTTTTTTTTAGATTTTATTTATTTGAGAGAGAGAGAGAGCACAAGCGGGGGGAGTGGAAGGCAGAGGGAGAGGGAGAAGCAGACTCCTAGCTGAGCAGGGAGCCCGATGTGGGGCTCGATCCCAGGACCCCGGGATCATGACCTGAGCCGAAGGCAGGTGCTTAACCGCTGAGCCCCCCAGGCGCCCCACTGCTTCCCATTTTTAGAGCTGTGACTTGCTACAGTGTAGGTCAGGTGGCTTATGGCATCATCCACTGGGTTTGCAGCAGACTTCGGTTATTCATTCCATGCACATTTACTAGAGTGTCTCTTCTGCATGCAAGTGTCAGTGTGTGTGGCAAGAGGACAGTCTGGACACAGACAAGCACGACCACTTGCTGCCTATGTGAGCAAGTCACTTAACCTCTGTGAGACTCAGTGTGGTCATTGTTAAATCGAGAGGAGTATAACCTGCCTTCTAATGCCGTTTGCGAGAATTAAATGATCCAGTCTGTACAAAGGGCCTAGGTCAGTGCCCAGCACAGGGAAGGTGCTCCACAAATACTATTTTTATTCCAGGAATTTTTTTTTTTTTTAGCTTCCCTCTGCAGTGATCAAAACCTACTTACTGAATAGTGAAAGGGAGAATGTGATCATCCTGTGGACAGGGCTATCTGGAGAGCCTAACCCAGGACGTGGAACACATTACATTCTCAACAAATCCTTCTTGAATGAGCCAATGCATAAATGATTTGCTTGAGCTCAAATTACAGTAATAGCATGCTGAAGCAGCTCGTGGAAGACAGTGGGTCAAGATGGTTACAAAGATGGCACTTGAAGTGAGATAGGACTAAATTCAAATCCAGGCTTGCCAATGCTAGCTGAGTCCTCGTACAGCTTGCTTAATCTCTCTGAAGCTCGGTTTCCTCATTTGCAAGTTGAGTGAAGAAGAGCTGTTATAGGGTTATTGGCTTATATGTGGTTGATAGATATTGGTTGTTATTATAATTATTGCTAAACAAAGTGTTCGCCCTATAGAGACACTGAAAATCTGTTTATTGGGCATCTTGTTCATCTCAGGCTCTACACTAGGCCCTAGTCACTAGAGAGAAAGGGGGACAAGAGAGGCAAGGCCCCTGGCCTGATGGTGCCGATACACTAGTGAGTGAGACAGATGGAAAGCAGAGAAATGTGATCATTTTAGGCAGGGTGGAGCTCCTGGGAAGATAGTAGAGGAGAAGGATATGGTTGGGAGTGGGCAGGTTATTTTGGAAGAGGTGGTCAGGAAAGGCTTCTTGGAGGAGGGACTTGTGAGCAGAGTCTCCAATGAGAAGAGGGAGCCAAGCATGTCAAGATTTGAGAGCAGAGACTTCTAGGCTGAGGCAACAGCAAGTGCAAAGGCCCTGAGGTGGGAATGTTTGCTGCAGAGTTCTCGGTGCTTTGTGAACAAGAAAGAGTATGGCCAATGACGAAGTCCAATGTAGGCTGCTACTATAGAACTTCATAGGCCAGGGTAAAATATTTGGAAAAATATTATGTCAAGTGTGGTGACTAAGCCATTGGTGGATTTTTCACAAAAGGGTGATATAGTCTGATTTCCTTTGCAAGATCGTTACTATGGCAGGTGTGATGAGTATAGGAAGGCGGAAGGTGTTGCGGGCAGACAGGTGAAGAAGCTCCTGTCCAGGGAGAGATGCTCATCGTTGGGACAAAGGAGTGAAGGAAGTGGACATCGTTTGAAGATAGAACCACAGGATAGAGGGGTGAGGCAGAGAGAGCAACACCCCAGGCTTCTGTGAGCCCAGCACCAGTAGCCTTGAGCATACTAGTTGGCATTCTTACTCTCCAGCTGCTTCCCTGCTGTCCCCTGCGGTGTGCCGCCGGGGCGCCCTGTTCTCCATAGCGGCAAGCCTTCTCTTCCCTGGTGAGACTGAGCTGGGATGTCAGGGGCCTTCGACCTGGCTCCTGGGAGGTTTGAAGTCAGCAGTAGTTCCAACAAAGGAGGGAATGAGGCCACCCCAGCAGAGACAGCTCTCTGGAGTTGCTGTTTTGCTTTGTTTTTTGTTTTTTGTTTTAATTCACTATTTATATGGGCCCCACTTAGTGGCATAAAAGGTTCTAAGGAAACTTGCTCTAAAAATACAAGGGATGATAAAATGCAAACCAATGAACATAAGATACAAGACAGGAACCAAGAAATATAGTGAGTATTTCTCATGGTGTATTAATTGAAATGTTATTTCCCTCTAGGAATATAATATGATAACAAGATCCATTGATTTACTTATTCAACATGTATTGGCCATTCATGGTGCTCTGTGTTGGGATATGGGACAAGCCAGGAAGACAGTGGCCCCTAGTCTCATGGAGCTTACAGTTTAATGGGGAAAACAGGTATCAGAGAAACCCAATAGAATAAAAACAGAATCTATTGGTTTCATAACAAAAAACTGGCTATTTGTATATTGGCAAAGTGTGGCAGACAGATACATCAGGATCTTTTTTATTTTTATTTTTTAGTATCATTTTTCAACCACAGAGATTAGAGAGTGTGCATCAAATCATTAACATCAGATATTCAGATATTCCTGAACTTAAGGCTGATTTGTAAGTATATATTTTTATATACTTATTAAAAATACCAGTGATTAATATACACAAATACCTACTATCCACTTACACATAAAACGTGTTTATTGGTCATTTGGAAAGACATCTCACCAATAGTCCTTCAGTGTCATCTCTCCAAGTACAAGTTTCCTTCAAGCCCAGTAGGAATTCCATTGCTAGACCAGAGGAAAAGGTTGTCTCCTGTTCTGTACAGAGCCACAAAGTAGTAAACATTTATGGAGCTACATCTACTTAATTTGACTCATGTATATCCAAGATTTCACATGAGGTTTGGGGGTTGTTTCTTCTTCGCTGAAGTGATTCTGTTCTCTTACCTTGCTTTTTCTTTTCTCAATATAATGAACATTAATTAAGCATCTGCTTTGCACAAGATACTGTGATCAGAATAAGCAAGTCATGTTCTATGAATCTGTCAGAGATATTTTAAAGTCATTTAAAAATAGCTTTTATTTTTCATATTATAAAAGTGATATGTATCTGGAAATCTACATTTCACATGTACTTTTATTTTTTTCAAGACTTTATTTATTTATTTGAGAGAGAGAGAGAGAGAGCACAAGACGGGGGACAGAGGGAGAAGGAGAAGCAGATTACCTGCTGAGCAGGGAGCCTGATGTGGGGCTCGATCCCAGGACCCTGGGATCATGACCTGAGCCACCCAGGTGCCCCTCACATGTACTTTTAATAATATGTATGTATATGTACATGTGGGGTGAGTGTAATGTATATTCTCTATTTCTAACATATGTGTATATATTAAGATTTAAAATAAGTAAAAATTCACTTTAATTTATATATTATGTATACTCTGTATAATATAGAAATACTGATTTTATTGTATTATATATTATATGTTATATTAATATATATGTTTATAATATGTACATTATATAACTATAATACATATTAAGTAACAATATATATTATGTATACAAATATATAACAATACATATATATGTTATACATTATACATTATTATATCACATAAACCTTATATTACAATGTATGGTAGATATCTTTTTAAGGGGATCATACTGCTTGTATTTGTTTTCTTTTTGCTTTTTTACTTGAAGTTTTATAAGTATCATTTTAGTCATTAAATTATGTTTACCATAACAGCTGCTGACTATTCCACTCTTGAATATGGAGTGCTATAATGTATTTAACATAGCATGAGTGTACTACCATTCTCCTAGTGTTGGATATTAGAATTATACCTGTTTGTCCCCTGGTCATTCCTGTGGTGAGGGACATCCAGTTAGCTGAATAAGAATTACTTCCTACTGAGGACTTCCCAGATGTGGCCGCTCATGCTGAGGCTTCCCTGATTATTCCCATTGCCACTTTTTTTCTTAAAGATTTTATTTATTTATTTTATGAGAGAGAGAGAGAGAGCATGAGCAGGGGGAGGAGCAGAGGGAGAGGGAGAAGCAGACTCCCCAAAGGGCAGGGAGCCCGACGTGAGGCTCGATCCCAGGACCCCAGGATCATGACCTGAGCTGAAGGCAGACACTTAACCCGCTGAGCCACCCAGGTGCCCCTGCCATTGCCACTTTTGAGGTCAGTCAGCAATGTGCTGTTAAGCTGGGTCCATGAACGCTCAGTAAGTAGATGCGGAAACAGGTCCATGTTTCCTATCACTAAGTCAGATCCATCTGCACCAAAAGCATTCTTTTGTAAGAAGGAAAAATCAAGTCACATTGGTGCTGAGGCGGCAAGACTAGTGAGTGGGGCAGAGTTCTGCCACCATTCTTCCGTGGCTTGCAAGGTGCTCACATGGACCAAAGACTCCAAATAAAAATAAATTTCTTTGAAATTAAATAGCCCTTCGGCCAGAGAAACTTTTTCAGATATTCACGTCCTCTCCCAAGCAAAGCATTAATCATCACATGTTTTTACGTTCTCTCTTTCCTTCAAGGCTTAGGGCTGTTGGGCAGACCCGGGGCTGTGTTCCTAAGGTCTTCGAGGGCATGGATTTTGACCCACCTCATGGCAGGTGGTTACACGGCTGATTTGTCCAGTGGCGCATTCTCTGAGTACGGCTTTTTGTTTTAATGAAATGAAAATTCTCCTTTCGCCTCTGTGTGCACAGATAGACTTGTCATAGGTGTGCCTGGTGCTGGGGCATTCAGTTGCCAACAGGACTTGCCTCTGTGCTTCCGGGCCCCCCTCCTCCCCACCTGGCTTCCTAAGATGCAGCAGGTGGCCACGTGCCGAGCAGGGCCGCGTGTCAAGGCAGAATGCCCAGCACTGCTCGATTGGGTCTCCACACACACACCCTACTCTATCTCACTTTGCCACTATTACTGATCTTTGCTCTGCTGATGACTCCCCCACTCGCATGCTTGCGGCTCGGGCAGCATGTTGTGTATAACGCAGAATCATGTCTGGGGAGAGAGTGACAGTCTGCCCTGCACTGAAAAGGAACTGGTGAGAATTCTGAAGTTGTACTGAAACCTACTTGATCCTTAAAGTTCATTTCGAGTCATGGCCACCAATAAGCCTTTGGGTTTGAGAAGCAGAAACCGAATATGCCAGCCAAGTTTGACCTTCTATCAAGTTTGGGTTTCTTTCTAGGGGAGGAGTGTAGAGTTGCTAATGGTTATGAAGCACCTACCATGTACCTAGCACTGTGCTAGGCATTTTCTTTGCTTTTTCCTGCTGAGTCCTCTCCCTGCCGTGGTATTTATCATCTCCATTTCACGAGAGATGGAGCTGAGTCTGAAAGTAGGGAAACAATGGCTTAGAAGAAAATCTAAAGCCCTTGCCTGTTCTTCAGGGGTTGGGTTCCCCCATGCCTACTTCTTGGACTTCGGTTCCTCTCATGGCTTTTAGCTTTCTAAAGAAATTAGGTATTCAGTCCTTTTCTGCCTCAGGACCTTTGTACTTGCTGTTTGTTCCACCTGGAACCCTTCTTCTTCCTGGTCTACAGCTGGTGGAATGCGCTTTTCCTACCATTTCAGCAACTTCACCTCTACCTTGGAACTTACCCTGACCACCTGAGTAAAAATACTCTGTCGCCCTTTATCACCCTAGAGTTTTCCATATTCTGAAATTAGCCTACCCCTCCTGATTTTCATTCATCTACAGGAATATTTCTCAACAAAAGTAGTGACCCTAGCTCTCTCAATTCTGTTTTGTTAACACTTGACATGGGTAGGGGCTCAGCAAATATGTGTTGCACAACTAAATAAATGCAACAGATATTTACAAAGCACCTGCTAGGTATAATTTGGCACTGTTCTAGGCACGGGTGATACAGCAGTGAACAAAACAATTAGAGACCCCATTCTAAGAGGGAAAGACAGATGTTAACAACAGAATTAATAAATAAAATCTCAGAGAGTGATGCACCTATGGTAGGTAATGGTGTTGGGGTAAGACGAGCTGCTCTCAGATAAGGCCTATCTGACAGACATTTCCAGAGAGACCTGGATAAAGTAAAGGAAGAAGTCATGCAGATGTCTGGGGAGAAAATCATGCAGATGTCTGGGGAGAAAGCATTCCAAAAAGAAGGAACAGCCAGTGCAAAGGTCCTGCAAAGGGGCAGAAGCATATTGGTAAGTCTGAAACAGCACCGAGAAAGCACAGCTTTTGCCGAAGGGGGAGGATAGAGGCAGAGGGGAAGGAAGGGAGTGGTTCATGCAAACACATCTGTGTCTTGCTAAAAATTTCAGCCTTTACTATGAATGCAGTGGGATGTTATTAGAGGGTTTTGAGCTAAGGGGAGACCTGGATAAATGAATAAAATCACACAGCTTGAAAGCAATCAACCTAGACTAGAAACTGGGCTCTCTGAGTCCACAACCTGCGCCCCCTCTCCCCCCCGCCAACGATGAAGCTGTATCTATCCCTACCCACACACTCTTCCCTGTGCATTTTAGCATCTAGGCAAGGCCCACCCCTCTTTTTTTTTTTTTTTTTTTTTTAAGATTTTAGGTATTTATTAGAGAGAGAGAGCACGAGCAGCGGGGGAAGGACAGAGGGAAAGGGAGAAGCAGACTCCCCACTGAGCAGGGAGCCCAACATGGGGCTCCATCCTAGCACCCTGAGATCATGACCTGAGCCAAAGGGAGATGCTTAACCAACTGAGCCACCCAGGCGCCTCCACCTGAAGCCTGGTTTTGGTAGCTGAGCCCTAAGCTGGTGGCAGGGTTTGCTTTGTTTTTTTGTTTTTTTTTCCCTGTTCGTGTAGAACACTGGGGTCCACCCTTGCAGCCAGTGACCCCCTACCCCGGCAACTGGGACCGGCTTCTGGCTGATCACAGAGTGGGGTGCACGTTGCATCAGCAACACAGCCTCATGGAACAGCAACTGCAGCGTCCGCTCCCTCCCTGAGTTTGACGCCCTGTAGCCTGGCACGGTGCCAGGTGTGAGTAAATTGGGCCCAGGGTTCCTGTTGTTGTTTTCTATTCACACAGCAGCTGCTTTCATTACCGAGCCATGAACCTGATCTCTCAGGATTGTCAGTCAGCTCTCTCCTCGCCGATACCAAGGGGAAAGGAGACAGGCTAGCCTCTGCAGTGAACAGAGCTCCCTCCCAAGGCCCCACCCAGCGCCTCTCACACTTCCTACCAGCCAGCACACCAAGCATTTTGCAGAGCGTATCAGTGAGGACTCAGGCTTTGAGGGTTTGGAAAGCCAATTGGTTTAAATCGAAAAGATTAATTTGGGGTCCATATCTCTCAAAGGTCAGGGAAGCCTCGGCTTTGGCCAAGTGGGACGTAAGGGACTCCAATGGTGTTACCAGAATTAGGTCTGATTCTTTCCCTCTCTGCTTTCTGCTGGAGGCCTCTCATCTCGGGATGCAGCAAGATGCCAAAGTAGGTTCCATCTTAACACTTCAAAACCCCAGAATTACTTCGTCACATTTCTAGTCAACATCTTAGAATTAGGTCTCCCTGGCTCGGATTGGTTCACATACCCAGACCTAAAACAATCACTTTGTCCAGGGCAGCGCAAAGCCCGGATTGGCCACTGGGTCACGGGTTCCACCCTGCACCAGCCTAGGAGTTAGGCCACCTAACTCTTATGAACCAACAGCAGGAAAGGGATAGTTTCTCAAGGAAGATTAGGGTCTGATCACCAGATGCTAGGTAGGTAGATGTCTGCTCTCATGCATTCTCTCAGTTAATTTTCAGAGAACCCTGTGGCATAGTGATGATCCCATTCTGCAGAGGAAGAAGGTGAGACCCAGAGGGGTTAAGTCAACCAAAAATATACAGCCATTCATTGACAGAGCCGGGATCTGAATATGAATTTGTCTTTCTCCATAATGCATGCTCAAGGGTCTCCTACACTTGAGAGAGGAGAAATATTAAAATAGGGTCAAGATGATCCTTGAAACCCACCACCCTAGAGCAGCTCCCTGGCATTTGCTCATTTTTTTTTTTTTTTTAATTTCAATTTCTTTGATGTACTTTAGGTGAAGTTGGAAACCAGTTTTCCAGGTTATCTGATTACAATAGTGACTCACTCTTAGCAAGTACAGAGAGGAATGTTCTGAAATTATCCTGGAAGGAAATATGCCTCTCCTGGATGGCGGCATATTACCCACGTGTCAGGAAAATCCATATGCCCACAACATGTCTTATATAAATGTGTGGAGGCGTGTTTTAAAAGCATGTATATTCATATCCTCCGTGTGTATGTATATAAATCTAGATATTTATCCCTCTGCTAGATTCATAAGCATCCAGTGGTTTACACATTAATTACAATCTCTTTGGTGAGGAGAAATATTTTCCCTTCTATCATGTTCATTTTATGATCATCTGTAGTTCATCTTTGTAGCAGTCACTAAATCATCTGGCAACACAGTGTTCTGTAATTGTTAGATTGTGCACACATTTTGGCTTTACTTTTGTGAACCTCCTACTCCCTTGCTTTTATTATTTTTTTAAAAGATTTTTATTTATTTATTTGACAGAGAGAGACACAGCAAGAGAGGGAATACAAGCAGGGGGAGGGGGAGAGGGAGAAGCAGGCTTCCCACCAAACAGGTAGCCCGATGTGGGGCTCCATCCCAGGACCCCGGGATCATGACCTGAGCCGAAGGCAGACGCTCAACGACTGAGCCACCCAGGAGCCTCCCCTTGCTTTTATTATTAACAACAATAATTAAGTGCGGGGTGCTAGGCATATATATGATCTCAACAAATTCCAGCCAACCATACTTGGAAGGAGGTACTACTATTATCATTATTGTCACAAAGGAGGAAAGCAAGGCTCCAGCGTTCTGCCTGGTGAACCATGAAGAGTCTGTCATGGAAAGGGGACTCAGACTTAAGTTTCTTCTACTTTCAAGCAGAGTTTCTCAACCTCAGAACTATTGACATTTAGCCAAGCTATTCATACCATACTATTATGGAAGTTAAGAAGGAAAAAACAAGCCAAAACAAAAAAACCAACACGGTTGGTTTTTGGAACACCAAGTCTCCAAGGCTACCAAGGAGGCTATATAGCTATTAGGTGTTTGGTGGAAAATGTGCAGAAATCTATCCATATTTTAGGTACATATGTTTGGATCCAACAATTCCTGTAGAAATGCTGGTAAAAAATGTGCAAGGGTGTAAGGGTGAAAATATTCAATATAGTGTTGTTTATAGTAGGGAAGTTGGGAATACTTAAAGGTCCATCAGTAAGAAATCAGTGAAATGAATTACAGTACATGAATCCACTGGGCTACAGGTCAGGATTTCGTTAAAAGTATGCAGAAGCGGGTGCCTGGGTGGCTTAGTTGGTTAAACGACTGCCTTCGGCTCAGGTCATGATCCCGGAGTCCCGGGATTGAGTCCCACATCGGGCTCCCTGCTCGGCGGGGAGTCTGCTTCTCCCTCTAACCCTACCCCCTCTTGCGATCTCTCTCTCTCACTCTCTCTCTCTCTCAAATAAATAAATAAAATCTTTAAAAAAAAAAGTATGCAAAAGCTCTAAATGTAGACACAGGGAAAGGTAAAGATTTATTTTCAATGAGAAGTGAATTGCAAAGGATTGCATAATCCCAATTTGGGAGGAAAAAACTCAGCCTGTGTGTCTGCATGGAGGTGGAGTCAGGTGAGGGTATGTAAATTGGGTTATACCTAAGAAATTGCTGGAAAGATATAAACCAAACTGGTAATAGTGATTACCTTTGGGACATTTTTATTCTAGGATGAGGCATGTCCAATTATACTTTATAGTACATACTTTGTACTGTGGCTCTCAACAAGGGACAATTGTGCCCTTCGGGGTACATTTGGCAATGTCTGGACACATTTGGGGTGTGTGTGTGTGTGTGTTGGGGGGAGTTGTACTGACATTTACCAGTGATACTGTTAAATGTTCTCGGTGCACAGGACGTACACATCCACACAAAGGATTATCCTGCCCAAAAGGTCACTAGTGCCAAGATTGAGAAACCCACTTTATACCCTAGTTTAGTGTTTAAGTTTGTTACGGTAAGCATCCATTAATCTTAAACTTTAAAAAACATTTGCAAAACAAAGTCTCCATTCTGATACCCGAATAAAAACATTGTTGCTGGTACCTTCAAAAATCAAATAAAAGAAACAATTTTAACATCAGTAGTTTTGCCATATGAACATAATATACTTTTTCTTCCATTAGCAGAACAAATTTTCTCTATTTAAATGTAGCATTTCTGTATATTTGTCTTTCAAAAGAGTTTAGAGTTATCCTTAAGCAAAGCAATCCAATAATATTTATCCCATTTCACAGATTAAAAACTAAGAATTGGGGAAGACTCACTGTTTATACAACCAGCTAGAACCTTGATAAATAATTTTAATAGTTTCTGGAATATTAAATTGCCTGATCTCAAACGTATGTGTTTTGCTTGAAACTGATGGTAAAAAAATCACTATGATTATTTCCACTTCTGTAATTGTGAAACAAAGCAAGTTTCCTTAGGAAACTTAGGAAACTTCCTTAGGAATCCTTCCTTCTCTATGAACAGAGTATGTGCCCCCTCATTTCTTCCTCCAAACAGAAATACTTTTTTTTTTTTTTTCCCTCGCAGGGCATTATCATTTCAATTTGGAGATAAAACATCTCTCCTCTCACTTTCTGCTCTGTAGTGTAACCTTGGTGGGTTGTCTTTTGACACATTAAATTTCAGAGTGCAGAGAAGATCCCAAGTGTAACTGAGGAGGTGACAGCTTTGAGTGAGGTTTCTAATAAGGAGGACAGGTGTACTATAAAATCTTCCATGCTCCTCATGAAGGCAGTAACTCGCACTTAGCAAGACACTGGGTATGACTAACAGCATGCTGGTGGCTCCAGGACAGAATGTTGTTGCTGACCCAAGGACCAAGCCCTTGTCGTGGGCTCTGTCTTAAGAAACCTCCTCCCGACTCTGAAGTATAAGACACAGAGTTCTCAGGCACCTGGGTGGCTCAGTCGGTTAAGCATCTGCCTTTGGCTTGGATCATGATCCTAGGGTCCTGGGATTGAGTCCTGCATCGGGCTCCCTGCTCATCCGGGAGCCTGCTTCTCTTTCTGCCCCCCGCCCCACTCGTGCTCTCTCTCTCTCTCGCAAAAATAAATAAAAATGCATTTAAAAAAAAGACACAGAGTTCTTGGAGCCACCACAACTTTTAGAGATGCACACTGGCCTACTGATACGTGTTTGTTTGACTTAAACTCTACTTTGGGGGGGGACGCCTGGGTGGCTCAGTCGGTCAAGCATCTGACTCTTGATTTCAGCTCAGGTCATGATCTCAAGGCCCTGGGATCCATGCTTAGCAAGGAGTCCGAGATTCTCTCTCTCCTCCCTCTACCGCACCCCCCACTCAGGCACATGCATGCTCTCTCTCTCTCTCTCTAAAATAAATAAATCAATCTTAAAAAAAAACCAAAACTTTACTTTTTGGAAATTAATTCCCTATTTGTCAGGATAGCATAGGTTATGCTGCGGTAAGGTCCACTCCCCAAATTTTAATAGCTTAAAATGACAAGTATTTATTTCTCTCTTGTGATACATGTGTGTTGTGGGTCCGCTGGGGGCTCAGCTCTGCTCTCACCCAGGACTCCACCGGCTACAATGGACATCACCTGCCCTGATGACAGAGAACAAGAGAGCACGTTGAATCACACCCTGACTCTCAAAGTGACATGCACCACTTCTGATCACGTCTCTCATGGCCTTGCCTAACTTCAGAGAGGTGGGGGAGTGTGAACATCAAAAGGACAAGAGACACGGGAAACTTGTGAACGGTTCTAATGACTTCCACAGTCACCAAGGTGTAAAAATCGTGTACCAATCTGAGTTTCTGGATTCTTTTGCAAGATGCAGGATGTTGCAACACTGAACCCGCACGACTGTATGGCAATCATTGGGAGGAAGGAGAGGCACCGTTAGCAAGGACTCTATTTAGATGGGACTTTTGTTTGCCAGCTGGCAGACCCTGTCTGCCCTGTTCCACTCATCCGAGGGGTCAGCTCGGTCCTTGGAGGAAGTTGAGTTGGTGCAGTCTAGTGGTGACAGTTTGGCTACGGAGTTAGACAGCCTGGCTTTGATTCTGGGAGAAACCCTTTTATGGCTGAGTAACCACAGCTGACTGATTTGACTCTCTGTGTCTCAGGTCCAATGGGTGCAGGTAGCCCTGGGAAATGGGAGCAGTACATAGGGATATGGGAATAATAGTAATAAAGTAGCAACTTCAGGGGCTGTGATGAGGAATAAATGAGAAAACCCATGCAAGGCACTTAATTTAGTGCCTAGGATAGAAATAATGCAACTGCTATACCACCACCACCATCATCATCATCATCATGTTTCCAAAGTGCAGCCTTCCCTTTACCTTTCACTTACGGGAAAATGGGGTTGCCAGGTAAATGCTGTTGGTGGATGAATATTGACCAGCTCCCCTCCTTTCTCTGTATCTGTTTCCTGTCTCCTAATCCAAAGGGTCGGACCAGGAGCTTTCTGAGGTCCCTTCCAGTACTGACATTCTGTGATTCCAAGACACAAGGAGGGCCCCCAGATCCCTTCTTGAGCTTTCAAAGCATTCCCGATATATGCTTTAGCGTGGATCTGGAGAGTGTATCTGTCAAGGGGGCTGCAGGCAGGGGAGAGACATGAAGCCAAGCTATGAGGCAAGCATGGGAACAGACTGAACCACAAGCTCTGGCCTTGAACCCATCCAGGGAACACTGATGTGAGCCAACTGTGCATTATCTGCTGATGAACCTTCCCAGGAAGTGATGCTCTGGAACCCTCTACAGGCCTTGTGATCTCCGCCACCAACATCAGTCACCATCTGGACTGGTCTTTTCTTTCACGGCACTTGGTAGAGAGCAAAGGGCCACTAGCCCAGGCCGAATGTGACAGTTTTATTTTTGTTCTGCAGGCTGCCCTGCCTTTGAACGATGTAGTGTGATGATAGAGATATTATCACCCCGAGCTAAAATATTCACCAATAACGAGACAATGAAAGCAGTTGCTACAAGTTTGTGTGGTGAATGCAGAGGAAGCAAACTCTTAATTATCCAATAAATATTCTCCTTAGATTCATTTAGATTTCTGCAAATGAGTTTGTGCTTGATTCAAAACACCTGGAGGCTCAGCTTGAGCCATAGAGAAGATCCTGGCGAGGAGTTCATGCTCTGGAATCAGACAGTCTCTGCCCCTGAGCTCTGACCCTAAGCAAGCTCCGTGTCCTCACAAAACCTCCGTGCCTTCATCTGCAAAGGGGAGGTGGTAACACTGACCTCACCGAGTTGGGAAAATTGACTAATAGAACGTACACTGTGTATCTCATGAAGGGTCTGGCCCATCAGCCCTCAACACATGTCAAGAACGAGGTAGCCTAACTGGGACTCTCCCATAAATCATCTCCGCAGGGGGGCGCCTGGGTGGCTCAGTCGGTGAAGCGTCTGCCTTCGGCTCAGGTCGTGATCTCAGGGTCCTGGGATCGAGCCCCATGTCGGGCTCCCTGCTCAGCAGAGAGTCTGCTTCTCCCTCTCCTTCTGCATCTCCCCCACCTCATGCTCTCTCATGCTCTCTCAAATAAATAAATAAAATCTTTTAAGAAAGCATCTCTGCAGAGTCACCGAGGGTGGACAATCTCAAGACTAAGCGCATACGAGTAAACACACCGGAAGGTGGCTGTGGCAGGTAGGATGCCACATGCCCTGTAGAGAAGGACGTGAGAAGACACAAGTCCTGTGTTGCAAGAGCTTCTTATGTTTTCAGGAGGAATTTTAAAATTCTGAAGTTTTATGTGAGATCTCCTGATTTTTCAGTGTTGCCCAATGTATTAAGCTGGATACCCATTTGACTCCAGTAAAAATAGACTTCCCCCAATGCCTCATATCCCCCCAGAGTAACAGCACGTTGAGTCAGATAGAATTTTGTTTGTCTCAGGTGAAAGGGCAGGTAGGTGGCCGAGAGCTAGCAAGGCGCTCCTTGATGTCAGGCGCCCAGTGACCTTCTATCTGTTGCCCTGCCGCCTTAATATGAAGCTTCCTTCTTGCGGTCCAAGATGACTGCTCTGGCACCTGCCATCATGTGCCTATTCCAGGCATCCAGAAAGGGAGAAGTGGAGGGCATGTCCCCCTCTCTTTAAATATCTAAACTGGAAATCACACATACCACTTTTACTCACTTCTCTTTGGCTAGTGCATTGTCACGTGGCCATGTCTACCTGACAGAAAGGCTGAGAAGCACAGTCTTTATTCTGGGTGGCCAAATGACCAAGAATCAGGAGATCTTAAATGAAAAGAAAATAGGAACAAAGCCACAAGTATTTTGGATTTTTTTAAACACTAGGACCACCAAGCAAGCCACACCTCTGGAGCATTTGGGAACATGGGAAGAACCCTTCTCCCCTGGGGATGTGATAGGAACGCGTCATAATGAAATGTCTTTTCTATTAAAATGATCGTCGGGACCAACATCAAAATAGGCTCCATGTATTGAGTGCCTACTACGGGCCAGATGCGTGTTAGGTGCTAAACATGTGCATGGCTTTCCCCTGACCCTCCAAACACCCCTGCGGGGTGGGCATCATCATCACCATTAACCAGCCGTGGGAACGAGGGCAGAAGAGAAGTGATGTGACCGCGTGCGCGTGGTTTGTAAGTGGCTGAGCGGGGATCTCGGGTCAGACCCATCAGACACCAGCCTTGCTCTGTGCTGGGCACAGTCTCCCACTTCCTTACCTTCCCCCCACCTTACAGCGCTGCCTGTTGTGCCCCCCCAACCCCCCCACCGCCGGTGCCGAGGAGGGGCCCTGTCACAGCAGCATCACCACCCGGAGCTCCGGTTAGAGAAGGTCAAAGACGGCGGCCCCGGACCCCCACATCCTGACTTTGGGCCCTTTCGACCATTCTTTGGTCTCTGTTTTCACAAGTTCCAGATTCCTTCACCTACTGCTATTTTATAAAGAAGAGAGAGAGAAGAGCAAAAAAAAAAAAAAACAAAAAAAAAAGACTCTTAGCCGAACTGCTTTTCTTCAAAATCACGAATAATTGTTTTCGTGGTGCGTCTGGGAAGGCGTTCGCCTCTCATCTTCTGCCCAGGACTTGGCAGCCTCCTTCATGTTGCCCCTGCTCGCCTTCCTCAGCACACCCGTTCTGGGCCATCCATCATCACAGCCGTTACTCTGCTTCTGATCAAGGGGGGACTGGGAAAACCGCCTCGCCCTCAACACCTACCGGCGGCTCTTTGATTTGCCATCCGTGGGCAGAGGGAAGTTTCCAGAGAATGACCTCAGAGCCTCTCCACACGGAGCCCCACGCAGCACCTCAGCAGCACGCAGGCTGGGGAGAGAAGGACCAGGTCGGGCTCTTTGTAAACAGTCGGCACACGGTTTCCAGTTCACTGATCTCCCTTACCGAAGAAAAGCCTTGCTTTCTTCCCCTTTCTGGAACGTACTCTGCGAGGAGGGGTTTCCCAGAGCTGCTCACCGCACCCCTCCGACCACCTGCTGGAAACTTCCCTCCCGCATTACCAGGTGGCTAAATAAAAACAAACTCGGCACCTTTTTCATCAAAATAAAGTAGGTCAGAGATTCACTCGGCTGGCCAGTAACTAGGGCAGCATTTCTCTCATCCTCCGTACTCTCAACATTTGGGGCCACATCGTTCTCCGTGGTGGGGGCTGCCCTGCGCTCTGCAGGATGTGTGGCAGGGTCCCTGGCTTCTCCCCTCTAGATGCCAGCAGCAGCCCCTCCCTAGTTGTGACAACCAGAAAGGTCTCCAGACATTGTCACCTGTCCCCCCGGGCCGGGGGCGCAAAATCAGTCCAGGTGGGGAACTGGAGTGCCTTCGGGACATTCGTGCAGGTGCAGAGAGCGGGTAGGACTGTGGTTACTTCCTGGCCTGGTGCCTCTCCAGCTGAGTGACCTGGAAAGTGTCATCATGTCATGGAGACTTCATTGCCATGCCTGTGAAATGGACAGAATAATTAGGTCGACCCCAAGAAGTTATTGGGAGTGTTTGGAAAATACTTAGCACTGTCCCAGACCCCCGGCGAATGGGAAACCAGAGCTGGCTTTTGTGAATGTCAGCTGTTGGTGTCAAGCTAACGAAGCAACTGGGAGGATGGGGGACATTTGGGGCCTGGCCCTCTTAGGCCTCCATCCTGACTCAGATTCCGTGCTCTGTTAGCATCAAACTCTTGCTAGTGCCCCTCATGCAATGTGCTCTCTTTGGGCCCCCATATTCTTGCTCAGGCAGTTCCTCCAGCCTTCTCTTCATAGTTCTCTTCTCTTCATGGTTAACTCCCACCTACTCAACCTTCAAGCTCAGCTCAGGGGTCACCTCCCCCAGGAAGCCCTTCATGATTGCTTCCTCCCTCCCACCCCCTGCCCCAGTTTGGGGCACATCCCATTCTTAGTGACTGAGGAAGTCCCAGTTTATCTCTCATTGCACTCCTCAGTCATTTGATTTTGATTTTGATTTATTTTTAGAGTCTTGCTCAGTCATTTAAATATTTGGTTATCTTCACCAGAAGTGCCCTCCATAAAGGCAGAGTGCATCTTAGGCATCCTTGAGTCTCTGGGGTCCAGCTTAGGACTACACGTCAACATTGCTCAAACGTCTCTCAAAGTGGACAAAGGAAGGAGAGATAGAGGAGAGAGAGAAGAAGGGAAGAAGAAAGGCTTGAGTGAGGGACACACAGAGAACAGTACCTTGCAGAAAAAGAAATATTTGGATCAATTAGTAGCTGCTATTTTTTTTTTTTATAGTTTCTTGTTCTAAGTGCAGTTGTTACCTTACTGTCACTTTTACCAACCAGTGAGCAGCCCTGAGTCTGCAAAGAGAGAAACCTTTCTTTTTCCAGGGTGAGCTCTTGGCAAATAAAGTGTCTGATACACTACAGTCATTCGATAAAAGACTGATAGTTTGTCCCTGTTTTCCAAGCTTTCTCTTGATGATGTCCGTTCACTCAACAAGTATTTACTGAGTTCCTGATTCAGGGGTGAAACAACAAGGTCCTTGCCCTCATGGGGCCCACATTCTAGGTGGGGAGACATCCATGAGTAAATGTCTCACGTCACAGAGACGTGTAACATGAAGGACGAGAGAGCAGGGGATAGAGAGGGTTGGCTGAGTAGGTTGCTATTTAAAATGGGTTATCAAGGAGGGGTCTTGGATAAAGTAACATTTGAAAAGAGAGCTGAAGGAAGTGAGTATTAGGATCTTCAGAGGTGATCCAGTACACATCCCTTTACGTTTTTAAAGATTTATTTGTTTATTTGAGAGAGAGTGGGGGGAGGGGCAAAGGGAGAGGGAAAGAGAGAATCCTCAAGCAGATTCCCCACTGAGCGTGGGGCCCGATGTGTGCTCCATCCCAGGACCCTGAGATCATGACCTGAGCCAAAATCAGGAGTTGGCCGCTTCACCGACGGAGCCACCCACGTGCCCCATTACATTACACATCCCTTTACATGGTAGCTCTTGATGGGCTGCACAGCAGCTTCAGAGCATTTGCAGAAAAGAGTTAACTACTTGGGAACTGCCTATGTCAGCACATACCACAATATTTCCAGAATCCATGCGCCTTGGCATGTTTGTGGAAGTCACCTAAAATAAAATGAAGTCTGTAGATATTGGAGAAGCAGATAAACAATATTTACCATCTTCCTCTACTGCAGACTCCAGATCCTTTAATAGAGCCACACTGTGAATCTCCATGTGGGAACCAGAGAATCCCGTTCTCTAACTTGTTTTGAACTCAGAAGCCTTTATACAAGAAACGTATATAGGACTTGTGTTTTGAAGAATGTATTTTGGTAAAAATGGTTTTGGACTGGGTGCCACATTTAAAGAAATATTCTTTCCATATTTCCATATTACTATGTCTGGGAAAAACAAAACAAAACAAAAAAGCCTCATTACCATTAGCAATCACTCGCTATGCTTCCATCGCCCCAGCCCTAGGCAACTACTAACCTACTTTCTGCACCTATAGATTTGCCTCTTTTGGACCTTTCGTATAAATGGAATCGTATAATATATAGTCTTTTGTTTCTGGCTTCATTCACTTAACATAATGGTTGCAAGGTTCATCCATGCTGTGGCATGTGTCAGGACTTTATTCCTTTTTACCGCCAAATAGTATCCCATTCTATGGATAAACACATTTTGTTTATTCATCTGTTTGTCCATTAGTCAGTGGACAATTGGTTGGTATTCACCGTGCCCATTATTGGTTTCTTGCCTTGTGACTCTGCAAATGTTTAGCCTGTCACATTTAGAATTTCCCTTTTCTCTACCAGGGGCAAGCCAGGCCCTCCGTAAAAATGTAGTTCAGAGAACCTGTCTCGGTGGTTGACGGCAGATTCACCCCTGGTCTTGTTCCCTCCAAATTAAAAAAAAAAAAAGCAGAAAAGAAAACTTCTTCCATTACGCTTAAAAGCAATATGTATATGCATGTATGTGTATACACACACACAAACACACACACACACACACGTATTTTTTTTTCTTCTCTATTTCTAATAGAATAGACTTGTGCTCTTTAGGGAAATCAAAAGGAGGGGTAACAACCGATTATAGTATGAGAAAGGAAATTTTAAAAGACTCTTTGGAAATAGCACATACATAAAACATTTCTGAACTATCTGCTAATGCAGGAATTATCCTTCGATGCAAGGGATCTATGCCAAAGTAAAAGTCTGCTCAGGCTTTTATGAATTTCCGTGTTAGTGACAAGTCTCTGACTCCAGGGTCAGCGGAAGCCACTGCGTTTGCCCCGTGCGGCTGCTGTCCAGGACTCATAAGCTGTTTGAAGACGAAGATACTCTAACTCACAACTGAGCCCTCGCTGAACTCAGAGTGCTTTGTGCAGCATACTTCTTGGCCATGTATCCAACAGCATTTTGATGTTATCGAATGCCAGGTTAAAAGGTCCTTAGGGGTTTGGGACAACACATCCCCTTGCACTGGACATTGAAAAGAGACCGAGGTCGGATCCGGAGTGACCCGAGGGAAGACTTGTCACGAGGTGGCCAGCATCTGTTTGAAAGCTGCGCCGGGTTGGTGGGGAGCACCTATCTCATTATTTGAGCAACTTGACAAACTTCCCCCTTCTCACTCATATTTCACATATATGCAGTTGCTGTCCAACTTTGTTACAAAGAAAGTAGAGAAACTTGTCATTTGTTTGATCATCGGCGTGGTGTAAGAATTTGCCTGTCACTTGTTTAGGATAATGGCTGAATTCTTCAGTTTTCAATTGATGCTTGGCAGTTTGGATGTGTTAGATTGCTCGTGAGCAACTGAAAGAAATCCACACATTCTATCCATTGTCAAGCTCATTTAGCAGATTATTCTAAGACTAAAGGGAAGGAAGGTAGCTCGGGCTATGAGTCTTTTAAGAAAACATTACAGAGTGTGAACAAAAGCAAATCTACAGAATTTTAAAATGTCAGAGAACTTAGAAATCCTTCGGTTTGAAGGGTTTGAAAACTCATATGCCCACAGAGTCCAGACAGGTAGTAAAAAAAAAAAAAAATCAAAAAGGAAAACCAGCCGAGAGAGATAGTTGGGCTCTTGCAACAGCCCTAGGTGGGGCTTTGACCTCTACTTACTGATTGTGTGTTTTCATGAAATTTGCAAAAGTAGGATATTTAACTTTAATTGGTTAATAGGGCTGTAGTTTTTCTTTCTGACATCCTCCTCCATCATACTTCCCCTTATGTTGCGTGCTAGATGGCCCTGGATGCATCTCAGGAGTTTTGTGCTCATGGGCTATGGCCATTTTTTATTTGTACTTTCTCCTGCAGTATTGGAGATTCTGCCATCATGGTATATTCATAATTCTGTATTGTTTCTCTTAAAGAAGAGCTTTTATTTTTTTTAAGATTTATTTACTTATTTATTTTAGAGAGTGAGAGAGAGGGCACGAGCACATGAGTTGGGGGGAGGGGCAGAGGGAGAGAGGCTCAAGCAGACTCCTTGCTGAGCATGGAGCCCCACGTGGGGCTCCATTCCACGACCCATGAGATCATGACCAGAGCCGAAACCAAGAGTCTATCACTTAACCACTTAACTGACTGAGCCAACAGGCACCCCAGGAAGAGCTTTTAAAAAGGGTTTAAAGGCAAAGAGGGGGGCAAGGGGAGGGGTAACTAGGTGATGGACATTAAGGAGGACATGTGATGTGATGAGCACTGGGTATTATATAAGACTGATGAATCACTGAACTCTACCTCTGAAACTATAATACACTGTATGTTAATTAATTGAATTTAAATTTTTTTTAAAAAAGGAAAATAAAAGGGTTTAAAAGTTCCATGCTTCACCAAAGCAGCAAGCCAGATAGGCACTAGGGCAAGGTGGACAGTTCATACCAGTCTAGAGGAAGAGGTTTTGCTGAGCTCCAGACAATTGCCAGGTGGGGATTCTGGGACCCAGTGCGGCCAGTTCCCTCAAGTGAAGCCAGACATTCAGATTTTTCACGTCAAACCTGATTTCCAGATGTTGACAACTAACCAAACAAAGCTAATCAGAAGGCCAAATTTGATCTGTGGGCCCAGTGTTCAGCCCTTGTTACTTACGATGGAAAAGCTAAATGAACAGGTGGGCCATCGATCCGCACCATTGTCTTCCAGAGCTTATACAATGAAATTATCCACCTAGGTTTTTAAAATTTTTTAAATCATTTAGCTAGTATTCATCGAGTACTAATGTGCATTGTACATAAGTCTGAGTTTCTTCTAAGTTCAGCTCTTGGTTAATGGTGTCCAAAGTAGCCCAATCCAGGTGTAGAGTTAGAACACAGGGCTCAAGGTGAAATTACATCTCACTGTGCCAGGACGCCAAAGACAATCCACTGAAATTTGCAATAATTCAAACAAGGTGTTCCAGATCCTTATTAAAAGAAAAGAAAGCTTCAAAATATGATGTGGGGTTTTCTATTTCTGGGCACATTTTTGTAGTCCAGATGTTGGAGTTTCCTTTGCATGAACTTTGGATGATTTAAAGTACTTAGAGGTCTTAAAACTGTCCCTCCTTTTACTCCTCCACACCTTGAATGTTTGCATCTATTTTCTCCACTGCCTCCAATGCTTTCTCTCTCCATATTTGCATACCTGGACTCTTCTCATCGTTGAGATCTCAACTAACATGTTACCTCCTTAGAAAACCTTTCCAGAACATCTTAGTTCTTTAACCAACCCCCAGCTCTCTACCCCAGGGGACAATAAATGACAACCTGTGGGCCAAATCTAGCCTGCTGCTTGTTTTATAAATAAAGTTTTATTGGCACACAGCCATACTCATTTGTTTACATGTTGTCTATGGCTGCCTTTCCGTTATACCTGGAGACTTGAATAGTTGCGACAGAGACTGTTTGGCCTGGAAATCCCAAAATCTGGCCCTTTATAGAAAATGTTTGCCAACCCCTGAGACTTGCCCATGGCCCTGTCTTATCTCCTTCACATTATGATTAATATCTGAAATTACTTATTTTTGTGTTGCTTGTTTGTTTTTGACTTGTTAGAATATAATAGACTTGTTTTTGACTATTAGAATATAAGTTTCCTAGGGGTTATTTTTCCTTGTACCTAGAACATAGTAAGTACACAATATATTTTGGTTGAGTAAATTTAATAAATTCTATACTTTAGCCTTTCTATTAACACAGAGAAGGCTCGCTGAGCTTTGATACACAGGTGCACTTTTCAGTACAACTAGGGGGGAAACATGTAAATTTTTTTGTTTTTGGTTGAGTAAACTGGACAAACCAAATACACCAAGATGAGGCCTAAGTATTATATTCTGTAATGCTGTCTCTTGTACTTAATGAGGAAGAGCCAAGATGTGAAACCAACAGAAACCATCATGGCGGGGGCGCCTGGGTGGCTCAGTTGGTTAAGCGACTGCCTTCGGCTCAGGTCATGATCCTGGAGTCCCGGGATCGAGTCCCACATCGGGCTCCCTGCTCAACAGGGAGTCTGCTTCTCCCTCTGACCCTCCCCCCTCTCATGAGCTCTCTCTCTCTCAAATAAACAAATAAAATCTTTAAAAAAAAAAAAAAAAAGAAACCATCCTGGTGTCATGATTGTATGTGTACTTCATCCTATGCTAGTGCCACTAACAAGAGCTAACTCTTCTTTGCCAAGTAAAGAAAGGCTATGCACTCAACTTATTTTTAAGTTATCAAACATTGTGGATTAACCCTATTTAACCAAATGAATGAGTTTCTTTTTCTAGAGTCTCCAACTTACATAAAGAAAGATGTCTTTGTTTTTTTCTGCTTAATTATGTCACCTTGTCCCATTCCACCTATGCAAACCCCAGCATGTACCCAGCCATTGGTTACCATCCCATGTCCTTGTCACCCCATGCATTTTACTTGCTGGAAATAAATGTCCACAGTCCACTTAATCCCATGTCTCCCTTCACCTTGACATACTTCAGAATTACTTTTGTCCATTCCTCTCTCTCATGGGCCTGACCTTCACTGCTTAGGATCTCTTGCATGCAAGGATTTATTTAATGGCTCCTTGTCTATTAGCCTTTTCTGTCCTCTTTCTCGAAAGCAGGACCATTTCATACCCATCTTTATATTTCTTTTTGTTACCCAATTTGTGTTTGACCTGAACTGAGTCTTGAGTAAGCACCAGGTCCTTGGCATTGTGCTGGCAGTTACATAAGACAAAAATTAAACTTACAAATTCCCAAGAGTTCTACAACCTTACTTTGGAAGGCCCCACACCATATAGAAATAAGCCTGGTAAAATGTACTTGCTTGCCATGTTAAGTATGATTTTTTTTAGAGAATACAATAGCAATTCATTTGCTTTTGAAATTATTATTGATTGCAACTTTAAGTTTTATTTTTCTGTGTTTCAACCAATGCGTGTTTGGTTAGATCTCCAAGGATTTGAAAGCCCTTGAATTTTTCAGAGGCCCTTGGGAAGCTGACACACTCAATGCACTCTGCCTCAAATTCCTAATGTATAAAACAGCCCTGGACTCTCTCAGATACAATGGTCAACACAAGAAGTGTGGTTCTTATTCAAAGGGACTCTAGAGTCCAGCAGGTGTGTGAGGCAGGTAAGCAAGTAGGAGACCAGGAGAAGACCCATTTGGGGGGCAGGGCAGGGGTAAAGCAAGACTTGAGGGGAACAGAGAGAAATGGGAGTGGGGAAAGGGCACCAGGAAAGACCTCCCTAAAGGAGGCAATGTCTTAGATGAGTCTTGAAGGATGAGAACTTACAGCCAATTTCCCTCCAGCTAGGCTTGATAAACCTACTTACCCCCCAAACTAATTCACCTGAAGTCATGACAGGCTATATAATTTGTGGGGTCCCTTCCAGAATTTCAAGAAGGCAACAGCAGAGCATTAAGCCAACTGTGGGGTCTTTCCAAGCACGGGGCCGCATCTGATGACACAGGTCACATGCACTAGAAGCTGGCTGTGACAGTTGTCCTAAAAATGGGCCCGGTGTCATTCAAAAGACAGTTGGAGAAAGAAGCACATTTACCACCTAGCACATTGTATGTGCTCAACAATGGCTTATTAAAGGAAGATGAGTTTCTTTAGTTTATTTTTCTTTCCACAGAAGTAGACCTGACCAGGTGACAAAAGTCTAAAGCGAGCATTTACTTTGGCAGTTTCCCTTTCTAGAAGTTCTGTACAGACGCAAAGATTCATATCTGGCCTGGAGAAACATGACCAGTAAGGCTGCCTTTTGTCTTTGAGATGACTTGGGTGTTATTACATTTAACCAGTTTATTTGGAAAAAATACATATATATGACCTTTTGGAAGCGATCTTTCTCCACGTCATATCCTGACAGTTGATGAGGATAAACTGACACTAAACAAAAGTGATTTTTATTAAGGCTCGTTGAGTGCATTTTCAGAAGCTGCCACACAATGAAATGTATACATTTTGTCCCTGTCTATAAATCTGAGTAGTCTCGAATTGCCAAGTCAGGTAAAGTGAGTCCATGGGTAGCTCTTAAATGCATTAAACCCTGGAAATATTAGATCCTTCTACAACAGATGAGGTTTGGTGGTGCAGCTCATTAGCATTTGAACAAATTTGTGAGACTTTTAAGGCATGTTGTTGGATTGAGCTAAGTAGACTAATGCAGTGAATTCCAGACCCTAATGGCTCCATTTATCAGGGGAGCAGGTTTTAACATAATGCATAAACCTTTCTCACATGGCCATTTTACTATGCATTTAATTCTATTGCAACATGGTGCTTCAGGCAGAGGAAATGAAGAACTTAAACAAGGTTAGCATTCCGAGAAAAGAGTGGGAAAAAATCAATACGTCCCTCCTTCCCCAAATAAAAGATGATTTACAAAAATGGAAATCTGTATTGATGACAGGGTCTTACAGATGACAAAATGTGCCCGTGATGTTTTGTGACTGGGACACAAGCTGTCATTTCCACTGAATGCATATCCAGTTTCAGGGAGAATGTTATAAAAATATTGTAGTGGGATTAATTAAAGGTTATTAATTGACGAAATGCCCTCCTGGAGCTTTGAGATTTATTGTGAGGCCAGTGAAGACTTCTGGAGCTTGTCTCCATCCCCAGTTTCACATTCTCGTTGACTTCAACACGCTATCTCTCTTCCTGCTCACGCACACTTAAGAAGAGGTAAAGTAACTGTCTCTCCTCCCACTCGAGAAGATTTGCCAAAGCTCAACACTGAAGCTGCATCCTTTTGGAATACCCAGTCGTTCAAGGCTTTTGTTTTGACTACTAGCCATTTAACAGTACCCTAACTTCATGAGGTCCGCAGAGGTAGCATTACGCCTTTGTCTACCGGGGAGATAACCAAGAGCCCATGGCATGGAGCATGTTGGCCATCTGCTGAGCTAGGACCTTGCCTTGTGCAGGGTGACATTTAGGTGTAGGAGTATGTAATTTTACTAGTGAGCTGCTCGGAGCTACAGCCCAGCATGAATTTCCAGTTTCTCTGTTGACAACATCCTCTCTGCTGGCCAGTGCTGTGATAAAACAATGCACTCGAAACAGGTGACCAACTTTATAAATGCCTTTTGGTTCTCTATTTATACAGCTGTTAAGAACTTAAAGAAGTCACTTAAATTTTTCAGATACACCTCACTGCATTTTATGAGGGAAAATATATGATTTGGTGGCTTCATAAATTTAGGGGTTTTTGAAGGCTGCAGAATATATCTCTTACAAATGTCAAAGGGTCTATGGTATATAACTTTGATTTTTTGGGAGATGTTACCCTGCTACTTAGATTGGAAATGCTTTGCTACTAATATGTAAAACAGCCCCACAGTTGCTCATTCTATCCAAACCGTCGTCGAAAGTTATTTCTTTAAAGAGATGAGTCCTGGGGCGGCTGGGTGGCTCAGTCGGGTAAGCGTCTGCTTTCGGCTCAGGTCATGATCCCAGTGTCCTGGGATCGAGCCCTGCTTTGGGCTTCCTGCTCAGCTGGAAGCCTGCTTCTCCCTCTGACACTCCCCCTGCTTGTGCTCTCTCTCTCTCTCTCTCTGTCAAATAAATAAATAAAATCTTAAAAAAAAAAAAAGTTGAGTCCTCCCAATTTCCCTGTTTCCTTCCTGAAGATGCCTTTCTACATGGTGCTTGGCAGGACCTGGGTACTAGCAGCAAGAGTTATGTTAAGTCAAATAACTGAAAGTAGACTGAATTTCCATCACTCAAAAATGTAAAGTTGGAGCTTAAGCCCAGAGCTTGGCAATCAGTCTTCTACATTGGGGAAACCCCAAATTATCCTCTATGCAGTAAAAACAGATTAGCTAAATAATATCCAAAAGAGAAGGACAGAAGTGTTTCAAGATAGTATTTCATAAAACTGAGTGAGAAATATTGAAATACCTTTCATATACACAAAAGTGTATAAGTAATAAAACTCCCATCAAGACCCCAAACACCTGGAAATCAATGGAAACTTTTTCTCCATGTCTGAGCTGCACTTAGGATTCAGAGTGATCTCTCTTCCTCTGAGGTCTTTCCTGGTCCTCCTGGTCAAGGTTGGGTATTGTTTGACAAGGTCATCCCATGTCTCCACCCATGGTTGTTTGCATACACTGGTGGCTTCTTTTCTTATCTGTCTCCTCAACTCAACTGTCTGTCCCTTACTGGCCCACACAAGAACTTTCCTTTCCTTTCTTCATGTAAAGCACAAAATTAATACTGCAGAAATGTGAAAAACATGTGTGAATGAGTTAATAAGTAAGTGACTAACTGCAATCGTGAACCTTTTTTGGATCTTCAAACGATGAAAACCAGAAGTGGAAAGGAGAGCGTTAACGTTGGGGAACTTAAATCTTTACTTCTTTTCAAGCATGTGGAGGAGGTCTCACTCTCCTTTCAGAGGGGTCGGCACTAAGCAGACAGCACCCACATCAAAGAGAGGGAGCCCATAACGTGGGCTCCAAATACATGCGCTGAACTGAGCCAATCTCTACCTGAACTCCTGCCTGAGAGGTTTGCAAAGGATACCCTGAATCATTCTAGCAGAGGCGCCTAGGAGATGTGAGGGAAAAGTTACGGAATTATGAATGCAGCATTACACATCTAGTCTGGACTTCCTTAATCTTCCAAATGGTGAGTCCAGGCAGCAGATCATGGAATATTTGGAAGAGCTGTTGAGAAGGTTAGCTTTGTTGACTACTTTTGTTAATGTGTTGCCAATCTTAGACCTTCTTCTACTGATAGGTTGTACTTGTTTTTGCTATGCTCCTTTTGTGGACTCAATGTAAAACAGCATCTTGGAAGGTTCTAGAAGGACTCTAGGCTTCTCAGTGAGATGTTCTCCAAATGGCTTGATTTGCTGGATCTGGCAACAGAAAGAGATGCTTTTGTTTGTTTGTTTTTGTATGAGTTAAACTTAAATTCCATTTTGAAATCCACAAATGTGTTTTACTTACTCACCCCAAACTTTGACGAGATGGTTCCCTTGAAACAGAGGTTAACAGTCTTTAAGTTCAATGCCCAACTTTTTTTGAAGCCGTTCTCCCAATTATAGTACATCATTTTTCTATCCCTTTTTAAATATATAAGTATTTTTTTAAAACTATGTTACTTTGAGCTGAAATTAAAAACACATAAGCAAAAATTAGCAAAGCTGTTTTTTTTTTTTTTTTTAATGTAGACCATATATTTTCTAAGAGACCTCTAAGGAGAGATGAGTTTTTGAACTGTGCCAGGAAGCAGCTGTGGTTCAAGGGAGAGAGCGGGAATGTGGACTCTTCCAAGCTGTTTTTAATTCTCAACTAAGCCACATTGTCAGTTAACCTCTCTGATTTTGTCAGGTCATCTGTAAAATGGAAATTAATAGTGTCTTCCCCACAGGGCCATCATCAGGATAAAATAATCTACAGGAAATTGCTTGGCAAATCATAAAGTGCCATATAAACATAGGAGATAATCACTAAAAATGGTAGTATATAAGGTTCTTGAGCACAAAACAGTAAGCTAGAGAAAATCCCAGGATAACACAAACTCAGAAAGGAAATAATAAAAGTGCATATATCCATCCTAATAATTATTTTGTGGCAATATTAGTTCAAAATACTGGGATTTATAACATACACACATTTAAGTTAAATGTTTACAGCTCTATGCACTTGACAAAACATTTTAAATACCGTAAAATACTCTAGAATTCTGTTCTGCGTATATCTTACATATGCACATTACTGTAGATAGTATACATTTTTAACAAATGCCATTCCACAGAGCTATACAGCTGACCCTTGAGCAACATGGTTCTGAATTGTGCGGGTTCACTTATGGATTTTTTCCTATAAATACAGGACAGTACTGTAGGTGCATTTTCTCTTCCTCATCATTTTCATAGTAACATTTTCTTTTCTTTAGCTTACTTTCCTTTAAGAATACAGTATATAATACATATAACATACAAAATATGTGGTAATCAACTGTGTTATTGATAAGGCTTCTGGTCAACAGTAGGCTATTAGTAGCTAAGTTTTTGGTGAGTCAAAAATTATGGGCTGATTTAGACTGTGCAGGGAGTCGGTGTCCCTCACCACATTATTCAAGGTTCAACTGTATTCATGAAACCGAGTATAACATAATTTATGAACAGTTTAAAGATTTCAGGGGTAGGTTTTTAAACTACACACATATTACTACTTCTCAGACTCAACCCTTACAGAAGATGGGACTTCACAATGTAGTTCCAATTACTAAAGCAGGGGTGCTGGATGTTAATGTGTTATTTCAAGGCATACTTCCCATCTTTTCTTAAACTCCTGCCAGCAATTCTAGGTTAATGGAAATTGGGGGCGGGGCAGGGGGCGGGGGAGCAGGTGTGTATGTATGTGTGTGTGCATGCTCATGCATGTGTGTATGCAAAAAATCAAAACTGATTTATCCAGGAACTCAATCTGAGCACAAAATCACAGGCATGAATATGCAAGAAAATTTGAATGTGTGTTTGTCAGCAGCTGAATATTTGGCAAGGGGGGGAAATTAACATAGATTGCACTTAAAGCTCAAGGAAGGGAGAATAAACACAAATTTACAGGTGAGTGTTAGCAAACAGCATATATATTCAATAGTAGTCTGAAATAGACCCATATGAACTCGGTAGGAAATTGACATTCTGTTTGTGCTGTTGCATGTTACAACCGGAAGCCTCAAGTTATGTTTCTCAATAGGGATACAGCAAATTACTATATCCACATGGCAGGCACTTGGCTCTTAAGAGCTGGCAAGATTGAGGGTTATTTGAGGCATTTAAAATAAAAATTTCAGATGGGATTGAATCAGTGTTATCTTTGGTCAATCAGCAAGATAGTCAACAAGTATTTATGACCCAGCCGTTTATCTATTTACGTTTTAACTCTATGCTGGACTGGATTAGAATGGGGGGGAAACTGACATATTAGAAGAAGGGATGGGTGATCTCCAGCCCTGGCTGGGAAGGCCAAACAGTAAATAAGGGCTTTGGAGTCAGGCACACAGGGCACCGAGTCTTAACACCCTGTATTCTCTGAAGTAGCTTTTATGTAAGGGTTAGGTTCTGAAGTCAGACCATCAGGGCAGAGTCACAAAGAGTCAAAATTATCTTTGAGGGCGCCTGGGTGGCTCAGTTGGTTAAGCAACTGCCTTCGGCTCAGGTCATGATCCTGGAGTCCGGGATCAAGTCCTGCATCAGGCTCCCTGCTCAGCAGGGAGTCGGCTTCTCCCTCTGACCCTCCTCCCTCTCATGCTCTCTCTCTATCATTCTTTCTCTCTCTCTCTCAATAAATAAATAAAAATCTTTAAAAAATATATATCTTTGAAATTCCCCCTAAATCTTCCTTAAACCTTTTATGTTTTTTTTTTTTTCCTATTACTGACTTTAAAAATGTTTGAGCCCCTCTGCCATCAGGAGATCAAAATTCATTATCAGTCAAGGCACACATACAAACACACATACACGGAATTGTGTACAGTCTTCTCTCATCCTTTTTATGCCCTACTAAAGTTTGAGCACTACTGTGGCAGAGGAAGAACGAAAAAAAAACAGTCTGTATGCAGATGTCTGGACTTTTGAATCATCCTGCCTTTAAGAGATGATCCAGTCCCCTGTGTGAAGGGCGGATGGTGGGGCTTCTGGAGTGTTCCTGCTTGCCTGCAGGGTTTACTCTCTTTGGTTGTAATAATAAGCCTCTCCAACCTTAATACATGCTAATGGATTTATTTGATATTTTGAGGATTAAATGAAACAGTGGATGGCATCTTCCTTGAGGGTGAAGCTCAAGAATCATTATGTAAGTTGCATGTGTTGTATGACAGGACCTCATTTATGGGATCCTTGTCAGTGCCCTGAACCACCACCCTCCCCACCCTGCTGTGCCTCAGTTGTCTTATCTGCACTTCGATGATAAGAATGAGACCTTCTTAAGGGAGTTGCTGACACATCATGATAATGCAGGAAGAGCTGCTGGAAGACAGGTAACAAGAAATCAAAAAGTATTGACTCTGATTGTTAGGATTGTTGAGTTTTTGTTGTGATGGTTACTGTTATGATGATGATTATTTTATGCTCCGTGACTTGGGACATGTTACTAAACCTTTCTGTGTTTGGTCATCTCATCTTTCAAAAGGGAGCATGATGTCTTTTCCTCTGACTTTGAAGAGTCACAGAAGGGACAAAAAAAAAAAGATAAGGAGTTTAAAAAGCATTAACTAGTACAAGTAGAATGCAAAAAAAAAACAGGATAAGAAATGCCATATTCAAATCCCAAGGAATCTCAATTTCAGAGATGTTGCAAAACAATGTATTCTTAAGAACAAGATGTGTGGCTGAATAGAGATACTGTGGGGGCCCCAGAGACATCAGAGATGGTTGAGCATGGCCCATTCCCACCCCGGGAAAGCAGCTTAAAGTACAGGCTTTCTGGAAGGGGGCATGGATGTCTTGCTGTTGCATGCATGGGCACGTATATTATTCCCAACAAATGCTATCATGAGGAGGAGCCCTATGCAGTAGACATAAACATAGAAGTCTCAAGCCCATTCACAAAAAACTTATCTTTATCTACTACTGAATTAAATTCTTATTATACACACTTATGCCATCGGATGACATCCATTTAATCAGAGTCAAATTGGGGGATCTGGGCCAACTCAGCCCTCTGGGATTGTGTCCCATCTCCAAGGGGCTTATAGATGTCCAAAACTTTGAAGGTCATATGTGGTCCTCCATTATGACTTTGTGTCCACACTGACTTCTACAGGGATGTGCAGTTCCCCTTCTGATCTCTGATTAAAGGCCAGAATGGAACCACTAGTACTTTTCTAGTGATGTTTCAGCCCCCCTTGCTTAGTTACAGCGTTCTAGTCTTCTGCCCCCGCAACATGGTGTGTGGGCTGGGGGAGGTGGAGTTTCTCCAGAAGGCATTGGAAAAAAAGACTCTTCTGCTCTTGAATCCCCAGGCTCATCGGAAATATTAATTTGTATGCTGCTTCTCACTCCGCCCCACCCCTCCCAACCAGTGGCCAAGGGTTCAGCCCCGCAAATAGCAGCTGGGAGGCAGAGCACTGTCTCTCTTATGCTCCAGCCTCTAGCTGTATAGGATTTCTCCTCCCATCTCTCTTCCCATCAGGGCCCAGGGATCCCTATCTTTCAGATAAAGGGAAGTGGGGAATAGAGGTGAAATGAACCTCTGGCCCATCACATTTTGTTCTCCTGAAGCTTTTTTTTTTTTTTTTTTAAATGCTAGGATATTTGCTTTTGAAATCCCCAAACCAAGACTTGGGTTCCTTGATTTCTGCTTTATAGTCCATGATACCTCCTCTGGGACAAGGACTGCCTGTTCCAGAATGGAGCTGAGGGGACAGCAAAAGAGGTCCCACGAGGGCTGCTCCTCTCTCAAAGATGGTATCCAGCAATAATGTTTAAAAACATTACCCACCATTGAAAATTCCTGAAGGAGTGTGTCACTATTATTTTGCCACAATCTAAACTTGTGGATGAGGATCTGTGAATTGCTTTGGTCCATTTATGAAAACGTCGATTGCTTGCCTCATGGGGATGTGGGGCTGATGAGTCCAGATTCGACTGTCTCTTGAATCGTGGACTATTCCCAGTTGAACCAACTGATTTTTTTTTTTTCAATCCCATCCTATTCCACTACCAGTCTTAGAGGAGGTGAGAAGTAATTCTTTATGCTTTGTCATTCTTCAGCAGGCTTTTCATTATGTAAAAACCAATTATAATTCAGAGAAAAACAACTCAATGTGTGAAATGGTAAAATAATTCTAACATCACTCGAGGGCTTCAGTTGGGGTCCGCAGATTACATCTTTGTGTAGAATATAAATACACGTGCCCGAGTCTGAGGAGTGCCGCTGAAAAGTACACTCTTTCCAGCCCTCCACATTATCCTTCCTGCCAAGAGTACACATGGGGCAAACATCCATGCCAGCTCCCCACTCCCTGACCCCCAGTACTCTCCAGGGCTGCTTTCAGAACCTTCCAGTACGCATCCCTGGGCCATCTCTGACCCCCCTCCAATTCTGTCACATTCGTTTGCAGCTGAGTGGATCTTTTGAAAATGTGACATATCAGCTCCTCCTTTAAAACTCCTTCCTGGACTTAAAATTCTTCAGTGGCAAAAAAAAGAAAAAAGAAAGAAAGAGAGAGAGAGAGAAAGAAAGTCAGTCTTCATTGGCTTCCTGGTGCTATTAAGTTTCCCGGGGCTGCTGGAACCAAGTACCGTGAATGGGGTGGCTTCCAACAGCAAAGTGCACTGTCTCATAGTTCTAGAGGCCAGAAGTCCAAAATCAAGATGTCGGCAGAGCCATGTTCCCTCACTCAAGTCTCTCAGGGACAATTGTTCCTTGCCTCTTCCGAGGCCCCGGTTGGGGCCGACAGCCCTTGGCTGGCACCTCGGACATGTCACGTCGGTCTTTGCTTCCTCTGTCACCTGGCATCCTCCCTCATGTGAGTGTTGTCACACAGCATCTTCTCTCTTTGTGTCTGTGTCCAAATTTCCTTCGTTTTATAAGGACACTAGTCCTATCGGATGAGCGCCCACCCTAATGAACTTCATCTTGACTTCGTTACATCTGCAAAGACTATATTTCCAAATAAGGTCACATTCATGGGCACCGGGGTGAGGACGCCAGTATCTTTGGGGGGAAGACACAGTTCAACCCCCAACACTGGTAAAATCAGGTAGAATCCAGCATATTACCATCGCCTACAAGGCCCTACAAAGCCTGACTCCTGTCTATCTTTCCAGTCCCAATTTCTGTCATTGCCCCCTCATTCTTTTGTACCCCAGACTCATGAGCCTTCCGTAGGTTTCTTGAATTGTCATGCCTCTTCCAACTTTAGGACTTTATCTTTTTTATTTTTTTTTTGACAAGGAATTCATTTTTCCTGAATTGTCTCCCTCTCCTTATTCACTACCACACTTGGGACCTTTGTTCTCGGGGTGAGCACTAACTTTTGCTGCAGAGCTGTCTTGAACATCCAGACCAAGCCTAATTCCTCTGTCTTCTCCCAGAGTCCCCACCTTCCAGGGCTCTTACCACAGTTGGCAATTTGTCTGATTATTTAAATCATATCGATCTCATTTGCATAAAGTGGACGCAAAAAAACCTCTGGCACTTAATAAATAATTATTGAATGAATAAATACGAAATTTCATGAACACAAAATTAGATTATACTACGGTTGGTTAAGTCCTGTAAGACACCCACATGGCATTTTATACTTGGAAAATTTGTCTTTTTTTTTTTTCGTCATTTGTCATTTTTATTTTTGGATTTTAGTACCCAGCAACTTAATTTTGACTTTGCAAAGGAGTCTAGGGAAGATTTCCTGTTGTTCTTGTTCCCAGAAAGAGCTGAGAGGCCATGCCTATGCCAACTGGCTTTAGAAGATGAATAACTAAGAGCCCTCAAAAAAAAAAAAAAAGTGAAAGAACAAAAAAGAAAGGAAGGGAGGCGAAAAGCAAAGCAAGTGTGTGTGGTGTCAGATTTACTGCTCAGGGAAGCATCAGGAGCCATTTTATTTCACTTTGTTATTATTTAACTACTGCACAAAAGGAAAGAGCCCATAATCCTCTGCGGAATAATGCATTAATCCTCATTAGTCGTCATCAATTGGGTATGCTTTCTCTGCGCCACGTGAAACATGAAGAGGTACCTTCCCAAGAAGGATAAATGCATTATCTCATAGTTCACCTACTCTGGAATACCTAATGGGGTGCTCTGGGAGTATATGTTGTTTATCATCACTTGGAAGGGGCAAGACGGTCCCTATTGAAGGCTGCTAGACCATGAGTGATTTATGGTGCTTTTTACCCCTCAACTGTTGGAGGAGGCAGCCACATGGGTAGAATTCCATCTGTCCCATATGCAGCCCCTTTAATTAATGATTTATCTGATTATCTTCCTTCCTGAAGGGGAAAAAAAAAAAAGGTTTTACTTCTATCTGTAAAACTACCGTCCGCCAAACAGGATCATTATCTAAATCCCAGTGACAAACAAGTTGATGGGGAACATTCTGGGGAAGAGAAACCTAAGGGGAAACAGTTTAGCAAAATCCCTTGCTTCCTGAAGGAAACATTAGTAGGTGTTTCCTAATCCTGCCTAGCAAAAGGTCAATACTTTGACACACACACACACACACACACACACGCGCATGCACATCTGCTCAAGTGGCCACATAACAAGAGAGGAAATGTAAAGAGACTCCACTAGAAGAGGGAAGCCATTAATCCAGTGGGCTTGGCAGTTAGATGCTTGAAATACGATGACTTCTTATTAACATGCAATTGTCACCATGTTAATAATGAAATATTGATCTGTTCCTGCTTAATGAAAATCAACTTATTCTAATTTACCCCTGGAAAGAAGACCACTTCGGGTCTCATTCCAACATCTTTGCATTGTCCATCTGTGTATTTTTCTTAGCTGTATTTATTTATTTATTTATTTTTTTACTACATAGAGCTGAGAACCAGGGAGAGTGAAGGGAACAGTAATATAAGGTCAACGAAATTTATTTTTCTTTTCTTTCCTCATTGAAATTCAACCATCTGATTTAGCAAGAAAAACCTTCATGGAGACCTTGGAACATAATGGGCATTGGTGATTTTATGATTACGTGATTACAATCTTCTTCAATAAAAACCCTGTTATATTAGAAATGCAAAACCTTAGAAAAATCACTAGCACTCCTAATCTATAGCTCAACTGATAGCTGTTTACAACCATGTATACATGGCAATAAGGACTGGATTCTATTTGCAAGATTTATTCATCTGAGTTGTGGAGAACAATTTTACACAGAGAAACTCTGTCTAATAGCCTGTCTTAATTAGCTGCCGATTTTGTGAATTATTTCGGTTTTATAGTCAGAGTTTTCCTACTCATTTATTTACCTGTGATTTTGAAATTATCTGTGAAGCAATCTCTTTTGGATAATATGGAAACGAGCCCGCTATTACCTTCTGAAAAGGTAGATCATTTTGATTTACAATTTAAAGTATAAATACTTTAAGGTCAGGCCTCTGTGAAAAAAATAATTCACAAGTCGATATGTTGTTCCTTTGCACTCATGCATTTATTACCCAGAGGCTTATACCAAGGTGTGTGTGTGTGTGTGTGTGTGTGTGTGTGTTTGTGTGTGTGTGTGTGTGTGTGTGTGTGTGTGTTTCCCAGCGTGGTGGCTTTTACTGCTTCTGTTAGGTGTTGTTGCAGGGAGGGTCACATAAACATTTATATAGGTTTTAGAAAACAGTTGTTACTGAGGAAGAACCTTTTTCTGTTTACACAAATTCAGAACAAAGAAACATTGCTACAGCTTCCGGTAATTGACATGTGGGCGTGTTTTTCAAGTCACTGACTGGAAGAAGTGAGTGTCTGAGATTTATTTTTGACAGGACTTAAATTACTGGTAGCCTGACACATTTTTGAACAATTACTAGACACTGAGGTGTTTAAAGTAATGGGTACTGTTTGTTTGAGCGATGGGAAAGTTGCAAAACGGTTAGAACAAAACAATTTTCCATTTGATTAGTAAGATGCTAACACTTACGTTTATATTACCAAATAGCACATACATAGTTGATTCCTCAAATGATAGTTTTGTTTTTTTTTTTTTCAGAATAAAAGTCATACTTAAAGAGAAAATCCCTCCACTTGATGAATTGGTGAATCATGGGAATTCGAGAGAGGGACAGGCCTCTCTACTCACTGTCTGTTTTCTTCCTTCCTCTGGTGCTTTCAGCTCAGTCCCCAAAGTACACAGAGCAGAGAGCTTTGTCCTGCTTTGTTTCAAATGTCTCCAAAACTAGGGCTTAATGTTCATTAATTAGTGACTATCTTTCAGGGGCTTCTAGACATTGTTTAACCAGCCATCTGAACTCCAACTGGAAAATTAACATTCCCGATTCGTGAACCGCTCATGTCCCCAAAAGATAAAGCAACTACAGCTGCCATAATTGGCGATGCATTGATGTTTCAAGTTATCCAAAAAGTGAAAGCAGTCCTATTTCCTCCCCCTTCTTTCCTGTTAGCACATCTGATGAAAATAAAGCACTGCGAGGTTTCCAGTCCTCTTTTGTACTGACTGTGGCTTAAAAAGAAGGGCAAGGTTTGAGGTAGGAGTCTGTCTTGAGAACTTGCCTGTTCTTGTAATTATTGAAGGTGCAAGGCGGGGAAAACCTAGAGCTGACTTTTGTGATGTGACATTTGCACGTGGGTTTTATCACTTCTCCAAGATCTTTTCCCTCTCCCCTGGGTCCAGAGATATCCATGAAGTCATGTCCTCTGATGACTCCTAGAGAATTATTCAGTAATGAGTGTATCTCTCTTTTAAAAAAAAACAACAGGGGCGCCTGGGTGGCTCAGTCAGTTAAGTGGCTGCCTTCGGCTCAGGTCATGATCCTGGGGTCCTGGGATCGAGCCCCACGTCCAGCTCCCTGCTCAGCGGAGAGCCTGCTTCTCCCTCTCCCTCTGCCTACCACTCTGCCTACTTGTGCTCTCTCTCTCTCTCTGTCAAATAAATAAAATCTAAAAAATAAAAAAATAAAATAAAATAAAAAACAACAACAACAAAACACAACAATTCCTTTTGCCTTTTTTACTGGAGACACCAAGAACTTTGCATTGTCAGAATCTAGAGCATTTCTTCTTAACCTGGGATGACTACCCTTCTCCCCTCCAACCACCTCAAGGGACATTTGGCAATCTATAGGGGCATTTTGGGTTGTTAGGTGAATTGTTACTGGTGTCTAGTGGGTAGAGGCCGAGGATGCTGCTGCACATCCCATAATGCCCAGGACAGCCCCCATGACAGAGTGATCCAATCCCAAATGTCCACGGTGCAGAGGTTGACCCTAGTAGAGAGTAATGAGGTAATGCTGGTTCTTAAATGTTCTAGGCAGCCATGTTTATGGTTGCTGGGTTTTCCCCCCCGACCAACACATCCAATTGAAAATGATCAGGAAATGCTAAGTTGAGTTGGGGCAGAGGTAGTTCAGGAAATCACTTTGCTTCTATTAGATCGAGGACTTTGTTTTTTAAAGTTACATAGCCCATGTTTCCAGCTTCTTTAGAAGAACATGGTTTGCAAATATAGGTGCAGAAAGTATCTTCAGTGTAGACCACAAAATAATAGTGATGTAGCAATATTACTTACCACGTGGGGGGAGAGGCAGGGGTTGGATGCTACTATGGTCCAGTCTTAAAAATAAGTACTTTATCAATATTATTTTATTAATGCTCACAAGAGCTCTGTAAGAGGGGTCATATTAGGAGTGAGTGACCTGAGTTCTAGTCTAGATTTTTTTTTCTAGTCTCCTTATTCCTCATTGTAACATGAAAGAGTAAATGTAAATGATGTCTTATTCCCTACCCCCTATTTCTAAGAACCCATAATATATATCCAGCCTCCATAGATTTTAATTGATATGATGAAAAATAATTGCTTTGGCTTTCTCAACCAGATGTTTTGACATCATCCCTGGAAGACTTTCCAAAATTCCTCTAGGAAATCAACTTGAGGAATCTGGAAAGTACAGGAATTGAGTATGTGAGACTGGGCCTTTTCCTCTTGTTCACTGGGGGTCAGACAGGTAAATTCACTAGAAAGGGAGATATCATTAGCCTTGGGGAAAAAGGGGGATATAGTTCTTCCATCCATTCATCTACCCATCCATCCATCCATCCATCCATCCATCCATCCACCTATCCATCCATTTGTCTGTCCGTCCAACCATCCATCCATCCATCCATCCATCCACTTTTCCATCCTTCCATCCATTTGTCCATCCATCTATGCATCCAGTCACCCATCCATTTGTCCATCCATCATTCCACCCATCCATCCACCTATCTATCTACCTGTCCATCCATCCAGCTATCTGCTTCCATCCACTCATATGGATAGAGACACATCTAAAATACAATTCAACAAAAGTTAGAGTTATTTCTAGATGCTGGGATTCTGGATGATTGTTAAACTTTATTCTTTACAATTTTTTCTATTACTCAAACACATTTTTAGCATGAGCCATTTTAAACAATGAAATTATTATTTTTTAAAAAGAAGAGGATGATATGGGATGAACTAATAGATGCTTTTCAGCAGTCCCTGAAATCTGTTTTGATAGCTGAAAAGAGTGCTTCCCATCTTCTATTAACTCTGTTCTGCCAAGTTGAAAAAAAAATTGGTCTATTTTCAGTGTGGGTCTAGGTTGATTGATGTAAATTTTCATTCTGAAATATGTATGTTTAATTATAGTTTCCCACTGATCTCAGTGTTTGTTACTTTTACTATACATTAGTTCAAAGTTGAGGCCATTTATCATAGGAACTAGTTACAGAATTTCTTTGGGTCATGATTGTGATAGAGACGATGTGATGTCCAATGAAATGTGAAATGCTTTTCCAAATTTTAAGAAATCTGCAGTCTGGCAGCAGAGACAAGAAATGGAGGGGTGGTCTCTGCCTTACCAGTTTGGGCTTGTAAGTGACATGTATATAACTTCTTCCCTTCCCTTCTTAATGGCCTTGGTATACTCTTATGCATCTTTTAAACCTCTGGTCAAATGTCACCTCCTCAATAGAGCCCTCCTTGACTATTCCTTGTGAAATTAAATGTTTCCTCCTTTGAGAAGTTAAATGTTTCCTTCTTTTCAGTGTCTCTCACTGTGCTCAGATATAAAACTCACCACATTGCTGAAATTATGTCCTTACATATCTGTCTTTCCTACTGGACTCTGGGTTCCCCTAGGGCAGGGGACAGAATCTATTGGTCTGTGTGTCCCCAAGACTTTTCAAAGTGCCTCAGTTACTCACTAGGAAATGAGCTGGCCAGAATACAAGTCAGAATGAGATGGGTATCGTATGGAGTGTAAAAATCAGACCAATGTGTCAAAGATAAAGGCAAGAATGGGTTTTGTAAAGTTTCTGTTTGTTGGGAATTTCCAATATACACAGACTAAACAGCCAGACAAGACTTGCAAAATAATGAACAAATAAAAGACAATCGTGATTGCTGTGTCTGAGTTTCAGGGACTTCTAATAAAGGAATATTCAGACTTGTAAAAGGTTTCATGGAAAACATAGATATTAGTAATTTTTGTAAATGAAAAATTAGGGCACATCTACTTCGTGCCAGAGAGGGTGCTGAGGGTCCATGCACACGTGCTACCCCTTCCTCATCAGAGGGCAGTTTCTGTACTCCCATTTCACAGATGAAGCATTCAAGGCTCAGGGAAGCAGGTGACCGGCCTGAAGTCCCACAGCTCGTGGGCCAGAGTCCTGATTTCTCCCAAGGTACTTGGCCTTGAAGGTCAGTGTTCCTCCCACTGTACCCCAGCTGTGTCATGTTCTCTACATCTCTGGCATTTCCTCCATGTGGAAAGCTCTGAAAAGAGTCCAATCACATTTTGAAATTTCATGACAAAAAATTGAATGTCGTCCAAAGCGTAGTTTTAGGATTTAAACATTTCTGTCAATCCTGGCTGTCATCACCAGGAGATTTTTATCCCAACAATAGATCACTGTGATGTGCTGGGCCTGAAGGGCTGTGGGCTGTTATAATGAGTGAGATTGGAATCTATTGAGCAATGCAAATAAATAAAAAAGAGACAGGTAGTCTCAAACTTTTTCATTATTGCTTTCTTTCCTGTCAAGCTCATGGATTGCTCCAAGCAAAACATCTCCCTTTTTCCTATTTTAATAATCTGTGCAATGGGAATGAGAGGGCCCAGCTTTTTCATTCAGCTGATATTTCCATCACTGCAATGATTAGTGTAATTTTCGAGCACATATGTGACCAGAATGGAAGTAGTAAATTAAGGACACAAAGGAGATCTACAGTCAGGTTATGAAAGTGTTGCAGGCCAAGCTAACAAAGGAATTTGGATGACAAGTCAGGGATATGAGTTTCTGACACAGAGTAACTGTGAAAGACAGGGAGAGGGGCCATAGCAAGGGCAAAGGCCCTAGGTGAGAATGAGTTTGGACAGTGTGTTCTAGAAACGGAAGGCAGACCGAATGTGATTGATGAGAACTAAACAAGTCAGAGCATGATAGAGATGAGACCGGAGATGGGGGCAGGACTGGGTGACCAGCCATCCCTGATGGTCCAGGGACACTGAGAGTGCTCTCGGGATCAAGGGCTTTCCGTCTTCACATTGGGGAGTCCTGGGCAAACCTGAACAAGCTGGTTTCCATAGGCAGGAGCCAGATTATAACAGGCTAGGTAGGACATGGGAAGGAGTTTGGGCAGTAGAGGGTGTGGATGTGTTTTAAGCGGGCAAACCCTCAAGGCCATTCTGCATGGAGACTGAGACCCTGGTTCTGTGTTCTTTGACAATCACCAAATCCCTCTTGACCTCAGCTTCCTTATTCGTAGCAAGAGGTGGTTATACCAGATAACGCTCTAGATTCCTTTCAATTCTGAGACCCGATGACTCAGACCTTTCTGAGTTTTTATTTCAATTCCACTTTGTTCTGTAGATGGGAGAGAGCCATCAGGGAGTCCTGAGCAAAGGAATAACATGGAAATTTTGTTACGGAAGATTATCTGACAGTAGTGTACAAAATTCATTGCAGCAAAGAGAGATCCAAAGAAGACTGTTGAGTTATTACAACAGTCCAGCCAAGAGATGATGAAAGCCTGGACTGGAGCAAGAACAGAAAGGGTGGTAGGGGCAGGAGGGAAGGAAAAATGGTGGTGGGGGCAGGAGAGAAGGATGGAGTGATATGAACCTGAAAGATTGCAAGGCTTGGTGGCTAAATGCATTTGGCTGATAATGGAGTGGCCCAAGTTGAATCTCAACAATTCATCCTTTTATTTGACCTATTGAATGCATGTGCATGTGCCAGGCCCTGGGGATATGGAGATGAACAAGGCCTTGACTTCATGGAGCTCACAGTCCAGCAGAGAAAAACAACACCAGACTGCACATCTGAGTTGTACATGGTGTCGTAAGACTGGGAAAGAATGAGCCAGATGCTGAGCTAGTGTTGGATGGGGAAAATCAAGGATGGCTTCCTGAGATAACTGTTATTAAAGCTCACAACTAAAAATTAGCAATGAATTAGGTTGGTGGTGGGAGTGGAGGAGACCAGGAGGAAGCAGGCCATGGAGAGGAACATTTTAGATACAGAGATAGCACTGGCCAAGGACATGAGGCAGGAAAAGGTTGGCGCATTGGATGGACTTAGAGAAGTCCGTGTGGTTGGGGATCCTGAAAGGTTGGAAGGGGTCACATTATGAAAGGGACTTGCAGACACAGAACCCATTTGGGACTTAATTCTGAGAGCAATGGGAACTTATTAAAGAAGGGATTATAAACAAAACCCTAAGTGCCATTTCTGAGTTTTGATTATTTGTATCAGGGAGAATATTGGCACTCCTGAGAGATTGGGGATTCAGGGGTGAGCAGAGAGGTCCATTCTGGTGGAAAGGCCAGCAAGAGGACAGGAGTAGTGTAATCAAGGGGAAGTAGTCCCTAGGGAAGGAGAGATGTGGGACCACGAGCTTGGCAGAAAGATCAGTGATGAAGATAATGCCATGGGTTCCTCTATAAGCTTGAAGCCGGGAGAATGAGCCAGTCCTCTGAGAACAAAGAATTAGACAAGAAAGATTGACAAGGCCAGAGCCCTGGGACCTATCCTCATTTGAGGACCAACTCGGGATGATCCAGAGATGGAAAAGCCAGTCAGAAGGGAGGAAGACTCAGGAGGGTTAGGCACATGGAAGCCAAGAATGAGTCACTAAGAAGGGGCAGTGGACACATTAAATGCTGCACAAAGGTCAAAGAAAAACAAAGCCTGACAAAAGGCCAGTAAGCGTGGCAATTAATAGATCATTCGTTATCTCTGAAAAGGCAGTTAGTGACTAATGCTTGGATTACATCACCTTGGACAAAATTAATAACAAATTTCCTGATACTCACTTGCAAAGATGCAATGGAAATTGGCTGTTCACTCTCCCTGTCTTTTTTGAAATTTCTCAAATTTGTACATACTCTAATCTCCTCTGAGTACTGCAGCAGAAAATTGAAATGTGCCCTGTGTGCAATGTGGGTAAGTGTCTGTTACCCAATCCCAGACCTCTTAGGTGTTTGGAATGTCAACTTATTCAATGCAAAGGCACAGAGTTTACATGGCTGTTTCAGAGGGGAACCGTCAGAAGAGAGGAAGAGGGAAGGAAGAAGGGCTTAAATCAATGACTAATCCAACTTTTCACTACAAAATCTGCGTGCTCATGCTTACAAAGAGACATTTCTATAAACCTAAGATCTAAACCCACAAAGATCTAAAACCATGTGAGGAAAGAGTTTTGCTGTTAGGGAGATTACTCCAAATAGAGAGTATAATGTGGATTTTAGCATTTCATTTCAGTTACATCTATCCCTTTGAATGAATACTGAGGAATTTTTGAAAGTTAAAATTTCAAGTAACACTTGTTCATGGCAAGACATTTTCCAAGTCCGAGCAATTATATAATATGCTGACACATAATAGGTATTCATTCAATATTTCTTGAATGAACGAATGAAAAGAAATGAAATGGTACAAAGTAAAAGTGGATCAGAGGAAATCTATCATATTCAGAATTTTGTAGCCATGTTAATATTATATTTGGCCTCTGAGCATTGAGAAGTTATAAGTTTTTAATAAGGGGATAATATAAACAAATTATCTTTGGAAAATATTGCTCTGGCTACATTATATTAGATGCATGGGAGTGGGATGTGGCCGAATGCAAAGACACCAGTAAGCTATATCAGTAGGAAGCTGGGGGGAGAAAGGATAGATTAGGCTCCTGGCAATGGAGATACAGAGAAGTGAGTGGATTGAGATACATGTTGTGGGTAAAATCAACAGAACTTGGGTGTTTGTCTAACCTAAAGGGAGATTGCGATTGATAGAAGGGGACTCTTAAGTGTGAGATACTTTTGAAATGTTCAAGAGATATGGAGAACACCACTGGGTGCTCATCTAGACCTTGGCTTGGTACTTGTACATACCAACTTGAAAGTCCCAGCAAATAGGAGTAATGAATGCCACTGTAGCAGGGGGGTATATCTAGAGAAAGATTATAAAAGGAAACAAATAAACACCACCACCAAGCCCTAAAGAAGGCCAATATTTCAAGTTGTAAAGGAGAAAGGATCCACAAAAAGACACAGAATGAGCTCTTAGGGAGATTGGAAGAAAATCAAGATAGGGTGATTTTCAAGATGGGAGGCTAGTAGAAGAGAATGTTTCAAGAGGGAAGAGGTCAGTAAAGGTACAAGCTGAGAAAGTGCCCACTGGACCTGACCACATGGAACTCGTGGGTGAACCTAGCACAAGCATTCGCCATAGACTGTTGGGAGGAAAAGCCAGATTGTGTGGGCTGATTAATAAATGGGAGGTGAGAGATCGAGACAGCAGAGTGAACGTCTCACGTGGTTTCCAGATGAAAGTGAGTCAAGTAGAAGTCATCTGAGTGCTACAGTGACAGAACAGTCCTGTGGACTGGGGACACCAAAAGGAAAAACCAGGGAGGCAAAGTCTCCAAAGCCTTCAGATGCCAAGTTTGGTCTGTGCAGGTCCTTCTGCAGACAGCTGGATCTGTGCCAATATGCCTAACCACGTGACTACCAACGGGCCCTACTGGTAATAAAGTGACAATAATTATATAAATAAAAATGACCATTTGTGGAGCGTTTACTCTGTGCCCTGTACCATGCTGACCCCCTCTACCCTGTATCTCTTTGAATTCTCACAACAGCACCAAGAGATAGTTTTTTTATTAACCCCATTTTACAGAAGAGACAACTGAAGACCCCTGATGTCAAATCAAGTGTCTAAGAACACACAGCTATGTGTGGCCAGGATTCTGATTGGTCTGATTCCAATGCCCAAGTCAACCATTAGGTTATATGGTCTCCTCTAGTTATCGCTGCTCTGAGAGAACTCACTGCCTAGTTAACTGGAAATCCGACTGCATTTCCAAACTTGTGCAGTTTACCTACTTTGATAAGAAGCATTAAGACTTGAAAATAATTGCATAGAGGAGGGGAAGAATGAAGGGGGGGAAATCGGAGGGGGAGAAGAACCATGAGAGACGATGGACTCTGAAAAACAAACTGAGGGTTCTAGAGGGGAGGGGGTTGGGGGGATGGGTTAGCCTGGTGATGGGTATTGAGGAGGGCACGTTCTGCATGGAGCACTGGGTGTTATGCACAAACAATGAATCATGGAACACTATATCTAAAACTAATGATGTAATGTATGGGGATTAACATAACAATAAAAAAATTAAAAAAAAAAAAAAAAAAAAGAAAATAATTGCATAGAATGATTTGAATCTTAAATGAGTTAATATATCCAGAGCTCATATAGTGCAGACATAAAGTTTTATCTATTATCACTTACTAAAGGGCTCTGGTGGGGGAGGGGGGGTGCCTGGTTGGCTCAGTGGGAAGAGCATGAAACTCTTGATCTCAGGGTCATGAGCTCAAGCCTCACACTGGGGGTAGAGATCACTTACAAAAGAGAAAAAAATGAAAGGCTCTGGGGAGAAATGGGTTTCCCCTTTTCCAGGGCTAATCAAACACTGTGAATACTAACACCACCTCCCCCCACCCCGCCACCACCACCACCAAAGGGCAGCCAAATTCTTACAGAGTAGTTTTCAACTTCTACTTAAGGAAAAGGATGGTGTTTCCTGGCTTTGTTCTTAAACTCATTACAGGAAATGATATTGTTGTAGGCGAGGACAAAGGTACAATGTAAAAACATTTAACAAAGGCATGGAGTCATCTATTAACATTGTAGGGGAGCCCTTCAGAGTCATATCCTTTTTGCTGATCTAGAGCAGCAAAAAGATTGGCAATCTCTCTAAATCCAACCCCTGTGAGTTTGGGATTGAATTTGACCCCAGTTTAATTAAGGTAGCAGTGGAAATCAGGGGACGTTGACACTTCTTGAGTACCTACTGTGTTTTTACCAACAGTAGTTCATTTAATCCTTCTAATAGAGTCCCTGCTATTATAATGCTTCTTTTGAAAATAGGAATTTGTTCCAACATGATTGATACATTGTGAGCATAATGTGAATTTTGCATTTGCATGTGTTTGATTTTACCTGTGAGAAAAACTAGGTGAACACAGAAAATGGCACCCAACTGAACCGAGCTATGTAGAGATACAAAAAAGGCTGAAAACACACATATCTCAAACACCTACCAGCTACCTCAGTTCACCAGGTGTGCTACAAGCCACGCCCATCCATATCCGGTGTTTCAACTCCACTGGATTTCAGATAACCTTCCTCCCACCATGTCACAGTAATATACAGTAACCTTTCCGACATCTACTTCCATAAATCTTTTCCAAGACAAAGTGCCATATTTATCATAGTATTTATATAACTTTTTAACCATTTAACATGCATAAAGCCACCATTTTTATTAGGCTCCTGTCTTTTTTAATTTGTTGCTGACATAGACATGATGCTCCTGAGTCCATTTCTTCCCCATAAGCTCTGTGGTTTTTATTGTGCAATTTGGAATATCATGGTAGTTTTTAGAAACACAGATCTGTCTTATGGCAGAGCTGACTTTAAATGAGAATTCGACAACTATTATTGCTCTTGTTCCTTATTACACGAAGAAGAAAATAAGCTCAGAAAAGACGGTCACTTACCCAAGGTGACCCATGACTGACGCCATGTTTGTCTAATTCCATCACCCACCCTCCCACCACTCCTAACACCTCTGCCTCATTTCTAAGCACGTGGAACTGGACAATTGTTATGAACCAACTTCGACGTTAAGAAAATAAAACTTTTCCAGAAAGACCCTAATTCAAGATGATCCACGCGAGTGTCTGAATCATCTATTTATTTTTAAAATCAAGTAGGTAATCTCCTTTGTACATACTAAATATGTCCCATTCTGCTCACACTTTAATAAATTTTTCTCATTTGTAAGAGTTGCTGAATAGAGCAAGTGAATTGTTTTACCCAGTAGGTGGTGGAGCAATAATGAAGAAGCCTTGTGATTAAGTAGAGTTGGAGCCTCTTATCTTTCTCACTGAGTGGGAGGCACCATTAGTAGTAAAAGTAATTACCTGTGTAGAACACACTGATTGCATCGAGTACCTACTATAAGCCACTAAGATAGTCATCTCAATTTTAGAGCTTCTCAAGAGATCTTCATTTGATGTTAATTTTACATTTTTAGCCAAAGTACATTATTTTTGGAAAACATTGTGTTAGCCTGACTAATTTTTTAAACCTCTTGAAGGACTTCTTGTGCCCTGGTTGTTTGCTCATGGATGGCCTTTCTCCAAAATGGCAGTTCCAAAGAGTCCACGGAACAAAGTTGGAAATGATAAGCTCTCTAAATGTTAAAGAATCTATTTGGTGAGAGTTGATTTTACATGGGATTGAAACACCTGTGCTTTCATCTATAAAATCACAAAGTCCATTATGGGAGACTGCCGGGTACTTACAGCAGTAATTCCTACGAAAATGTCCATGCCAAATCTTGTTAAATGTTGTATCGGATAGTTTCACTAAACTTCGGATTCTTCTTTGATAGAAATATTAGAAACAGGGGGGCTTGATTAGATTGAGGCCAGGCCAGACACCTGACACTTAGTGGTGGTAATTCAGCAAAACCCAGCAAAGGGGTTTTCGGAGGCCCGAGCACTCTTCCTGCTCTTCCAACTGGCCGGCAAAATGACCACGGCTAGTGCTTTCACCTTGTAGCTGTAAAATGAGCAGATCAGACAGGTTTCCCAGCTAAGTCCAAATTTATATGAAATTAGCTGAATTCTTTACCGTGTTTGCATTTACAGGGAGGAGTCTAAGCGATAGCTGGGTCACTAATTGAATGCTAGCCTTTGTGTCTGTCAGCCTGCCTCTCCAAATGTGTATCATCTAATTTTTACTTGAGTCGTGCCAAAATATTACCTTCCCTAGGCATGTAAAAAGACATTACTTGTACGCCCGGCACATTATTTAGGCTTCTAAGTAGTCTCCAAAAAATCATTTTGAAGCCTCATATTTGTATTGCTTTGGCCCATAGGATGAAGATTGGTGGTCCCTTAGCCAACATATCCACTTTCCTTGTATTGCTGCCCATGTCACAAAGCCAAAAGATGATTATCAGATTGTGATAACATAACCTGATGAAAAGAACAAACGGGTTCCCGAGTCAGAAGACCAGGTTCAAGTCCTGGTCTTACCATTTTTACCAGCTGTGAGGCATTGGGCAAATTACTTACCAGATTGGAGCATCAGTTTCCTCTATGTAAACTGGACACAATGGTGGTACTTGCTTGATAGGATTGCGTGAAGACTCAAATCAAATGAAACCTTGTGGAATTTTGTTTCTTTTTTTTTATTCCTGGAAGGAGTCTTAAGAACCTCCAGGTTGCAGTGGTTAGCTTCTCAAATAAGGAACAGTGTTGCTTTGATGTCTTTTTTTTTCCTTACCTTTCTACTTGAAATTTTTAAACTATAAGCATTTATTGTCTTTTTTATCTACTTCTGTTTTTTAACGCCTTTTGATTTATCTCAGGTGAAATCCTAAGCTCTCTTTATTATTATTTTGTTCCTTAGACTTTTCTGATTTAAAAAAGCAATAAAATATTATTAAAAATTAAATAAGATAATATAGGTTAAGATTTTTTCATAATGCCTCTCACAGAATAAACATTAATCAGATTGATCACAAGTGATAATATCACCTCCGTAACTATGAACATCTTATAATTCGGGAAGAGCAAAGAATGGTGGGATACATAGCAATTACTCTAAAGATGTTCATTTCAGCAATTCTGGTTAATTTCAGGTCCTGGAATTATGAACAAGGGTTTATATATTGGTTAAATTGCTTTATGACGAATTACAGAGAACTCTTAGAATTACTTTTGTGGTAGAATTACGTCGTATTAAGAGTGTTTAAAGCAATTTAGACATTCAAGTGGACTTAGTGTTTTTTCCTCTTCTTTTCCACTGAGATTTTCACTATTTTGCATTAGCTACATTGAGATGCAACCTAAGAATATGTCATTAGTGAAAAACTGAACAGTACTGTTGTCCATACAGAGAACAAATAACAAATTTGTCAATGAGACATGTACCTGTTTGGTTGATGAGGTACATTCTGCTCATAGGTGAGCATTTTTGAGTAAGAAAAGAGAGGCGGCCTGAATAGGTGATCCCAAAATATGTCCATTGTACTGGTCCTCTATTGTTGGAGGAATTTCCTTCAGGCACAATGTATTATAGGGCAAATAATGAACTGCCCTAGATGGCCCAGCCCATCACGTAGGAGCATGAAGCAGCTCCATCCATCCAAACAACTATTCATAGGCAGTCCTTGCTTTGCATGGTACTATATTAACTGAGGCTTATGGGTGCTGGTATCGTCTCTTCACTTTGCTTAGGTCCATGGTCACTGAGATGCCATACAAAGCGAAGGCTGCCTCTATTTAGTACTTGCTTTATGACCATACTTCTTCTAGGACTTGGGGATATAACAATAAACAATCAAATATTTCTGCCTAGGAATATTTACCTCAATTACAGTAGAAAGAAAATAAAGAGAAATAGATATACAGTGTGTTAGGTGGCAAATGCGAAGGAGAAAACAAAGGAGATGGTAGAGGAAGAGTCGGGAGTCAGGGTGGAAGGTCAGTGTGAGATTGGATGCCCAAGGACGGCTCCACTGAGAAAGGGACCTATGAGTAGACACAAAAGGAAGGAAGCCATATGGATATCTGGAGGAAGAGGATTCATAAAATCAACTCCTCAGATGGGCTAAGCCTCATGTTTCTGAGAAATAGCTTTGCAGGAATGGAGAGAGAAATTGAGCTTGGTGGGAAAGGGAAACTCTTTTGTCCAGGATCAGCAGCTCTTCCAATCAAACGAAAGGCCACTCTAAGAGATATTTCCAAAAGAATCTTCCACTCCCAAGGCCAAACTTTTACCTATCCTATTTGAGTGTCTAGTTTTCCAAACATAGATAGTTACTTACAAAGTTGGTTACCACACACTTGTCCCTTAGTAAACTCTACAGCCATTGTGATTTGTACACTTTGGATCCTTACGCCAAAATACCGTTGCTTAGTTCTGATACCTGGCTCTCTAGAACTCATGAGGCAAGCCCTCCATCTCCAGCTATTGACACACTTTTTAAAGATTGTAGATGGAAGCTTTAATTACATCATGGCTACCCCTCCCTTTTTGCCAAGTGTACAGCCTAATTCATAATGTGCTTCTGACTTGTGTCTCTTATAAAGGAAGGTTCCGGAACTGGGGCTTGCAGGGACTTACAGCTCTCAATAAAGCTTTTGGAGGGGACTTTCTCTTTGTGTTCTCTTATGTGTATTTTAATGGCTTCTTCCGGCTTCCTTTTTTAGAGAAAAACTAATAGGTCTATTGAATCAGCAATTGACAGGGACCTAAGTGACTGTAATACATTGTCATATTGGCTGCATACCCAATACTTCTCTGCTGGTAGGTTACCTAAGGACAGGTAAATCCCTTTGGCATTTGGCTTGGCCAAAGATTTTGTACCTGCCATTTTTTTTTTTTATAATTTTTTTTAATTTTTTTATTGTTATGTTAATCCCCATACATTACATCATTAGTTTTAGATATAGTGTTCCATGATTCATTGTTTGTGCATAACACCCAGTGCTCCATGCAGAATGTGTGTACCTGCCATTTTGATAATAGGCCACTTCAGTAATTTTTGGACTAAGGCTCCAGGAAGAAGAACAAAATACTTCTCTCCCCCAGGCCTTCTCCCCAGCTGTTCTGTCTGACATTACCTTTCAGGATTTACTTAGTCTTCATCCCTTCTTGGAAGCACTCCATGACCCTATCTTGTCCAGCGGAATGGGGCTTCCTCCTCTTTTGTCTCACAATATCCCAGGCGTAGTTCTGCCCTAGTCTCATCCCCTATTGCTACAATCCCTCTCCTTTCTCATCTGTTTCCTACTGGACAGTGAGCATCTTGCGGGCGGGTCCTGGGGCTCCTTTCACTTAAAGTGTTTATTAGGAACTGGAATGAGGATACCAACTTTAACCCTTCTTTCCACTGATATTAACTCTCCACAGGTTTTAAATGTCACATTGTAGGTGCCTTTGTTCCGCTAAATTGACAACTTTACCCCCAAAGTGCAAACGAATAACTAGGTAAATTTTTTTCTTAAAGATTTCTATCTAAATGGAGATTTTATGGCTTTCAGAAACCTTTAAAACCTCCCCTCTCCCCCCTGTGAATTCCACTATGGAGTGAGGTATGGCATTTTTTCAATGTCTGATTTATGCCCGGCAGCAACTTAGCTTCCATAATTAATTGAAGACCCCATCTGAGGAAGAGAGTGTTCTGGAATTTCCGAGGCCTGTGGATTCCATCCAGAATACCACACAGCAACTCCGAGACTCCTCCACTGCCCCTTACCTAGATCAGAGTTTCCAGCCCCGTTTGTGAAATGTTGCTGTTCGGCTTCCAGGTTTATTGGGACGCCGAGTTCCAAAGATAGCAATGAGGTGGTTCTGCACCCCCCGCCTGACGAGGAAGGGGAGCTCTGGGACTGCACATCTAGCCACGGCCCCTTGATGACAGCACGAGCAGCGCGGAGCCTTCCAAGGCTCACCTCAATCTCCTCCTTCTCGCCCCTGGCTCTCTGCAATCCACTCTTCTCCTCCACGATACCTTTTTAAATCTCCCCATTATGTTCAACAGCATGTCAGAGGAGAGTTGGGGCTTACAAGATCATGTCCAATGGGCCAAAGTGTCTAAAATAAATGTTAGCTCATAAAACATACGTGGCATATCTGTGGGGCCCAAGCAAAGCCCACACAGAGGCAAAAAAAAAAAAAAAAAATTAAGTGAGCTTGTTTAACCCGGCAGTGAGAGGTATAGAGATGGATTTTTTTTTTTTGTTAACAGAGTTCTTTCAACTTCTAGGCAGAACAGAATATACATTTTGCTCCATGATGAAAAGTGATGAATCTGGATTTTTCCAGGGCCTGGAAAGCCAGTGTTCATAAATCCATTCATTTATTCAACAAGCCTTTATGGAACATCTGTTACATGCCAGGCACCGTGGTTGGTACTGGGGGTAAATTTTTTTTTTGACATTTTAAATATAAGCTTTATTTTAAATTTAAAGAACATTGAAAGGACACATTTTTTTACAAATTGTGTCAAACACTTCAAACATAATTTGGGAACGTTAGACGTTAATTGTTGATTCAAAACTACAACATTCATAGAGCGCATCCCGGTGTTGGCCAATGTGAAATTTGCTTAAAACTAGTATTTTATACAAGCTTAACCATTAATCCTTCCTAAAATTCTATGATTATGATTCAACTTTATAAGCTTAAGCAAATCTTCTATGTAATGCCCCAGAAAACTTTTTCAAATACAAAACATTTATGCCAGCAAGGAAATAATAAAAATGTATATAAATTATACTGAAGGGCTCAGTGAAAAGGCTGTCTATATACAGATGCATTTCACCTGAGAAAACACACACACACACACACACACACACACACACACACACACACACACAGAAACCATGAACAGAGGCACCATTACGTTCTCTTAGTTACATTACGTGGCAAATTGCAGATTTGTAAATGTCATTCTATTATGTATGAACTGAAAAAATATATATATTAAAAAAGAAAAATGTCCTTGAAGACATGGGGGAGTGGAACGTGCCTGTGTTAAGTGACTAGGAAAGCTTTGCCCTTGAGGGACCCGCAACCCAGTTGGGAAAACTGACATTAACCATGTAAGCAAATAAATATGATTTTCAGGCAGTGATGACAGCTATAAAGATAACATGCCAGATCATGGGATGGAGGGCCATCTGAGAAGTCTCTGATGAGGTGATATTCTAGATGAGTCCCCAAGAGTGAGAATGAGCTGTCCAGATGAAGACAAGGAAAGAACCTTCTGGTTAGTGGAAACAGCAAGGGCACAGGCCCTGCTGAGAGAGTCCTGGGGGTGCAGAGAAGGCTGCTCTGTCTGGGGTTAGTGACTGGGGTAGATGGAGGCCGGGAAGAGGCAGCAAGGATAGGTTTGCAGGCATTCAAAGGCCGTGACACAGATTTAAAAGTTCCTTCCCGTTGAAGGATTTTAAGCATGGTCATGAACCTTGGCCTGGGTTGGCATAGAGAGCCTCTCTGGACGACTGAGGTACCCCACGTCTCTCCCTGACATCGTGACTAGAAGCTTCGTCCTCCAGGGACGCCAAGCCCGCAAACACAGGTGCACTTTGGGTGGCTTCCTCAGCATCTTAAGATAACTTGCGGCAATAATTTTGCCTTGGATTTGCAGAATAAACAAAGGCTTTGTCGCGCCTCTAGTTTGAGGTAATAGGTTACTAATGCTGTGTTTGCACACTCCTCGACCGCCACATGGTGCGGGCCCCTTCTGTAACTGAACTCCACTTTTTGTTTGCTGGTTTGTTTTAAACATGTCATGTTTCCGTGTAACAAAACACACGTACATGCTTGATACCATTTAATATCGAATTCAAATAAGTTGCTTAACCGTGTCAAATAAAATGTTCACACGTATGAATTTTTATAGTCCCTTAGGGTGTTTCGGAAGATATGTGAGTCCCCGATAGTACACAGTGGCATTTTAACTTCTTAACCATTCCGTCGTAATATATGCAATATGTAATATTAATATAAAATGAGGGCCATATCAAACCAGCAGTTTGGCAGCTCTGATCACTCGATTGTGGTCACTGTCACTTCTGATATAAAATTTACTGTTCAAATACATTTATTAAAGAAGTGAGTTTATTTTAGAGAAAAAGTAACAGTATGGGGGGTACTCCGATCATGGTAACACTGGCCAGTGCAGATATGCTGAGGTCTGCAGGACACGGTCCCCAGGAAGGAATCCTGTGGTCACCAGGCATTTCTCTCAATTTGTACGCCCTCCCCGTCTTTCATCTGATGTGGAATGCCTGGCAGCCTGAGAGCAAAGCCGTAGATTCTAGTTGCTTTGCTCCGTGGTGGTTTAAATCATGTTTTAAATTTGCCTGCTACTTAAATCACCCATTTATATTCTGACTTTTTCTTATTAAATTTTGCAATATGATTATAGTTGAGGTGCAAAGCAATCGCATTCATTGGAAGACCCATCCATGCCCTTAAGTTGGATTTTTGGAAAAACCGAAAATATCCAGGAGGAAATGAGACACTGTTGATATAAACACATTTCCACCTAATGTGGATGAAGCACTTCGCTATAGTGTTAACTAAGACGTTCAGAGACTGAAAAACACCGTGTATCTGTGGGTTCATCAAGGGAGGGCCTCTTGACGTCAATTCTAATTCTATGCAGAGACCTTAGGAGCACTGGAAGCCAACCTAGTTACCATTCCATAGTGTCACATCCATTTTGTTGACATGTAAACTGAGTCAAGCGTCACCTGAAGCTTCCACCAGAATTCAAAGGCAGAATTTACTCTCTACCACAGCCCCCATTACCAGAAGGCATTTCTTCGGTCAACTTGAGTCTTGTGTCTGTCGTTGATCCTGATCTGTTTGACAAAGAAAGTGTGTGGGTTGCTAGTCTATTTTTCCCTCAAGACAGCCTGACAAACAAGGTATTACCTCGGGGATAAACGTTAGCCATGGGAAAAAGGAAATTCTATTCCCTTGTATGATGCTATCACATGCTATGTCATTAGATCCTTCTGAAACCCTTCTTGGAAACATTTCTCTCCCACTTGTAACTTGTATATTGCTGTATTTTTTTTAAATATTTTTAAGCCCTAGGTAAGGATAAAATACAATACTGCATGAGAACAGAGTGGGAAAAGGATCTGAAAGGTACTGGTGAAAATGACATCCTAGGGCAGTGAAACTGATGACAAAGTATCTTACTTACATTGTGTTCATTTTGGACATTCTACTGGCAAGAAAACACTCCACGTCTGAATAGGGCTTGACCAAGGCTTGGCAAACTTTTGTTGTAGAAGAGCCAGATATGATATATTTTTGGCTTCATATTTTTGCCATATCTGTGTCCCACTTATATTATATTTAAATTTTTTAAAACTCTTTTCCTTTTTAACTTAGTTTCCTATGAAGCCAGGGATTGACAAACTCTAGCCCTCCCACCAAATTTGGCCCTCTACTTGTTCTTATAAATACATTTTATTGGGACATGGCCACACCCATTTGTTACTGTATCATCTATGGATGCTTTCACACAACAATGGCAGAGTTGGGTAGTTTAGCAGAGACTGACTAACCCACGAGTCTCAAAATATTTATTATCTCATCCTTTACAGGAAACATCTCCTGACCCCAGTGCTAAGTAATAAAAGTCACTAAATCCCATGTTTCATATGTTAGTTTTTTTATTTCCATTCTCATTAAAAACTATCTCATAACTGTTAGTGATTTTTACAATATTTGCTCAAGGACCCCCTAAAAACATCTCGCTTGCCACCTCTGGAACGCCAGCCATACATGGGGGGATCTTTGTTGTGATAGTCTTTGACAACACCCGCTAGACTCTGCATCCACATGAAAGTCTAACATATGGGTACCAGGCTCGGTGCAGGTTAGAATGTTTTCTCCCTTTAAGGACTCCCAGAGAGTCAATGCATGGGTCTTTCTTCCCACAGAGCTATGCTTCCACCTGGCATCCTCTTGCTAACTTTTCACTCGAGTCAGCCGAGAGTCTGACATGAACATCTGCATCATGGATGTCATTATAACAGGTGTCAAAAATGCCACTGCTCTCCCAGAACACCTAGAGTCTTGACAAGATAGCTGAAACCTATAGCTCTCTGTACCTGACTTCCAGAAATCAGGGCTACCAGCTTTTTCTTGTGATGAATAGCCGGTGGCTCTTCTGTTACATATCCCTTTGTCAGGAAAATTCTGCCTTCCAGAATTTTCCCCAGGTTTGCATATTGCATTATGCAATCTCTTGTAGAGAATGCAAAGGAATTTGCAGATATCTTCTTATTTTTGTTTTTCAATGAAAATCGTTTGCGTTATTACCGCCAAGGGAAGGATATCAGTTGGGCTTCTTCCAGTGGTGGAGGCAGGAAATGCAGCCCCAAAATGGCTGAAACAATTAGGCAATTTACTGGTTCAGGTAAATCAAAAGTCCAGGATAAGCTGGCTTCAGATATTGCTATTTTAAGACCTCAAATCGTATCACAGAGGCTTGGTTTCTCTCTCTATATTTTTCTGGTCCACTTCTACTGCGTTGGCTCCATACTGAGGTAGTCTCTTCCCTCACGGTGACCAGACGGTCTCCAGCAGACCCAGCTTCATGTCCTCTCAGGAGTAAGTCCAGACTCAAGGAGCTGGCCTCTCTCTCAGCAGTCCCAGTCACTGTCTCATGATGTCTGACTGTGCTGGTATTGAGCTCAACCAACCACTTTGGCCAGAGAAATGAGATGCTCTGATAGGGCAAGTCTAGAACATGCCATCCCTGGAGCTGAGGGAGAGTTAGCCGGCTCCCCCCAAATTGCCTGGGCTCTGAGTGAGAAGCCCGAAACAAGAGCAGAAGCTAGTACCAGAATTCGAGTGGATGGATAAGAGGCAAAGCAACAACAAATTTCCTCCACGTAATAGCTGGCTTGCTCTCCAAGGTCTGAGTTTGAACCTTGCTTCTACCACAGGGTTTCTCAACCTCGGCATTCTTGACATTTGGGGCCAGATAATTCATTGTCTTGGGGTTCATCCTGTGCATTGTAAAATCTTCAGCAACATCCCTGGCCTCTACTCACTGGACACCTGTAGCGTCCCCCTTTCCCCCACCCCAAGTTGTGACCACCAAAATGTCCCCTGAGAGCCCAGATCACCCTCAGTTAAGGACCACTGTGCATGCATTACAACATGAGAGTGGTGAGTGGAGGGGTCTTATCTCATCATCCCCCAGAAAAAGATATGAAGGGGAGAAAGGGCTGTTTCCAGGGCTGTGGTCAACAACTTTTCAGCAAAGATTTCAAGTCTTCATTCCCTGACGAACCTGGAGAAGGTCTTTAGGACCAGAGGGGCTCAGCCACACCTATCCGCAGGAACAAAACCAGGCTGTGCTATCTAGTGCTTAAGAGTCCTGGGATCAGGGAGCACTGGGTTTGAATCCCTGTTTTGCCATATCCTTGGTCTGTGACCTTGGGTGAGTTACTTGGCAGCTCAGATTCTGGATTTTCTCTATCCTGGAAAATAAAGGTAATCTGGGAGTTCATGTGAGATTTAGATGACCGCATATGACAACTAATTGGCCTGAGATGATCCTTCAACAGATAGGAGCTCGAACTGCTGGTGTCATGTGATCAGGAGCATCATTATCATCAGAACCAGGTTTTTCCCACAGTGACACGGACACTGGGGCCATGAGATTCTCTGTTGTGGAGGACTGTCCTGTGCACTGTGGGTGTGGAGTCGTATTCTCAGCCTCAGCACACTAGATGCTAGTCAATCAAAAACATTTCCAGACATTGCCAAATCGCCCCTAGTCGAGAACCATTGATTTAAATCCACTCGATGACCCTCTGGGGACAATAATGATTCTCTTGCTATATTTTATTCCCAAGGCTGGTTGCATTATTTTCCCAAAGAAAAGAAAGGGGTACTACTGCCCTGTCAAGGCAAAAGTTTGAGGTGCCTGAACCAAGGCCCGATATGATACCCACCTGACTGTTAATAGCAACTCCGATTTCCTGAGCAGGCAGAGAGCAGGAGGATGCCCCCATCTCCTTTGGCCTTTATCTCTCAACTTAGAAAGGCTGCCCCAAGACTCCCAGATCACACTTGTTCTATTTCCAGATTCAGTCTGGCCCAAGGGATCCATGTAGTGTGTCCAGTTAGTTGCTTAAAATGTGTCCTCATGTCTGGCTACCAGATGGAAAATCGTTGCTCTAAAGCTTGGCCTGAATGTCGTAATGAAAATGCTTGTTAGATTTTAATGAAAAACACAGGCCAGACCATGAATAGTGTAGCTCTTTAGATGCACACGTGTAGCTGTGCAGAAATATGATAGTGCTGATGATGTGAGTGTATACAGTAATAATCCTTCATTTTCCCGTGTTTGCCTGATGCTGATGTTCCTTGGAATCAGTCAGAAGCTAAGTCAGATTTACTTTTTTATTTTTTAAAGACTTTTATTTATTTGAGAGAGAGACAGAAAGAGAGAGCACAAGCAGGGCAAGGGGCAGAGGGAGAGGGAGAAACAGACTCCCCACCGAGCGGGGAGCCCGACACGGGGCTCAATCCTAGGAGCCCGGGATCATGACCTGAACCGAAGACAGATGCTTAACTGACTGAGCCACTCACGCGCCCCTTAGCTAAGTCATATTTAGATACTGGTATGCTCGGCTTCCAGTGTCCCCCATTCAGAATCAGGGGAGCATCATGGTTAAGAGGGTAGAATTTAAAGTCAGACAGATCTAAATAGCTACTTACAAGCTATGTGTGCCTGGCGCATAGCTGGTGCTTAATAAATATTGGTTGACTGTTGACCATTGCTCAGGCTTAGCTCATTCATCTGCAAAATACAGGAAAACCTACATCTTAGATAGTAAATTAGATAATCTGTATAAAACATTTAGTACATAAGAAACACTAAAAAAAATATAGTTACCATATGTAACAAATTTATGAGATTCCACCCTGTCTTGGTTCTTTCAACTAATATTTATTTAATGCTTGCTTTGTGCACTGTGCTGGCAATTAGTAATTCGACAACTAAAGAAGACTGAGGTGAGCGGCGGCATACCCGTTTGTAAGTTAGTAAAACTGTAAATGTGTAGCATGTAGAAAAGAAAGTTCTTTTTATCCCATCTGAATCCTAACATGTGACGAATCTCCACAAAACTGAATTGTCTCCAATTATTTAACCTCCTCAAAAATTAGGGAGAAATTCCAGGGAGAATTTCCTTCTCAGTTCCTGCCACATTGCCACATCATTCAATAATATTTTTTAATTTCCAAAAAGAATTGAGGTTTCTAGGCAAAGCACTGACAAGTAAGTTTAAGAGAATTTATTGCAGGCTTCTTCCTGATCTATCCCAAGAGGCTCTTGATTTATTTCGTTTATCCTATAGCGTAAGAACATGGGTTAGATATATGAGGAATGATGTTTTGAGGCCAGGGTTGTGGTTTTTCTGTGTCCTTGGATGGCTAAAATTCCCTCTCTGGGCATATTTACTTACTGTTATGTCTTAGCATGATTTAACTCCCATTGAGTCTCTGCCTTTGTGCTTGGACCCCCTCCAATGCCATCTCGTGGTCATACAAATAATTCTAGGCTTGGGGGTAAATGGATGGCAACCCCCTTCCCAATGAGTCTGAAAAGCAATGAAATGAAGCTTTTTGACTGAACCCCAGCTGGGGGAGGGGGCGCTCAGAGACAGCATGCGAGGCTTTGCATCGGGGGGGCAAGGTGTGCCTGATGCAGTTGTTTCCCTCCAAAGACAAGTGTTCATGGGGGCTGGTCGTCAATGTCCCTACTCCCGATTTAGTAATAAAAATCATGATCATTGTTATTATCATCCTCAACATTAACGGAGAGCCTTCATTTTTGCAATTCTCTCATCTTAGAATAGTCTTGAACCTACTTCCTATTCTAACAGCTCTGTGCTCCCCAAGTTCCAGTTGAGACTTGACCTCCGGCAGGAAGCTTTCCCTAATTTTTCACATCTAAAATAAAAATTGTCCCTCTCCTGGTCACTTGCTATCACACTTCCTGTTTTATTTTCTTCATAGTGGTTATTTTGACCTAGAAGTATCATGAGTAGTTTTTTGCTTATTTACTGTCATCTCCCACGACTAGTCTGGAAAGGTCATGATAGCCGGATCCATGCGCAAGAACAGGGAAGGAGACATAGAAGGAATTCCCTCAGTACGTGCTGAGTGAATGAACACTCAGTGCCTGGCTCTAGGCTAAGGAGTTGCTGAGTGCTGGCTTTTGGAAATTCAGCAGTTAAAATCCAGCCCACAGCTGCCATTGGAAAGTATACGTTATTAACCCTGGAGACTCAGTGAAACTAGGTAAATTGCTCGAGATCCCACAGATAGGAAAAGATAGAGCCCTGATTTGCCCTCTGATCCCAGGGCCAGGCCTCTTAACCCCTCTGCAGACTGCCTCAAACCTCCTCTCCCTCCATTTCTAAAGAAGGAAGCTCTTCTGCATTCCTGTTTTCTAGGTAACTGCCTGGGTCCTGACCCACCTGTCTGGTTTTGCAAAATAGTCTAAATCCCTTGTTGGCTGTGGCTTCCTTTCCCCATTAGTATTCAGGGCTCACCTTGCAGTAAATGGTTAAAAAAAAAAAAAAAAAAGTACATGTCATTAAACGCTTCAATAATGGAGTCACTTTAATATTGGGAAATTCTACCACAGGATAATGCTTTTTGGCACGATCCTGTTTTAGCAGGAAGCCTGCAGTGGAGAAGGTATGCAAAGAGAGAGCAACGGGGCATCTGTTTGCCTTCAGTTTCAATGACAGCTGGGATCCGTGGCTTGTTTGTGTCAACGTTCCCAGGGATGGTAACTAAGATTTCACAAAGGGTCAAAGCCATCAAACCTTCTTTGCCTGCTCTGGACCCCACCCCCAACCCTCGTCTCCTGTTTCCTTGTCCCTCCTAAATTAAATCACATTCCACTGCCTTTTATTGTATAACCTCTGGACAAAATACTCTTCCACATACACCTTGCTTAAGGCAAAGTAATTGGAACAGATAATGCTGCTGGCCAAGAGCCACCAACTAATTGCTCTATACCCAGCTCCCCAGAGCTGGAGGCACACCCAGAATTGACAAATCCATGGCTGGTTTCCCAATTTTGTGAGGTTTCTGAAACAATTGGTGCAATATTAATTGAAGGGGTGGGGGGAGCAGGGGCAGGACTGGGAAGAAATGAATTCCCTATAGCCATTGGCACCTTTTACTTGGTCTCTTTAATCGCCCATTATTTTGATCATGGATATCTGGTTTTTTAATTTCCTGTAATCCAGCAAGGAATGTTGTTCTCTTCCTTAAGGACATCTGTGGTCTCTGCTTTTTCATGTTCCAAAAATCCTAACAGAGATGTTTTGTCAATGACTGGATATTTCATTAGAAATCCAAAGATTCCCATTAACTTGAATTATTGTCATAGCTCTGATCAACTTTTAAGGTTAATAATTCATGATATTTAATAACCTGTTCAGATCATCACCAAAATTATTGATTTAATAATATTTGGTCATTAATAATGAAAAAGGAGGGGGGATGATTTTTCTTATCACTTACATCAATTTATTCCTTATTGCCTTGCAAATCTTGGGGAGAGCCAATAATCTTACAGACTTTTAATATCCCATCACTCTTCTTGGTAGACCAGGAAGATGTTCTGCATTTTAAAATATCTGTATTTTGATGTTGAAAGAATACAATTAAGGTGTCTCTCATTTAATCCAACCCTCTATCAATTCTTGATTTTAAAACTTTCTGAGAATTTGTAGAAACCATAACTTGCCCCATCTGAGAGATTCAATAGCAAGGTACTATTGACTTTCTTCCTCTTTTTTATACTCTTCTGTTGAATCATATTGTAGTCACCTCTTGAGTTGCTTTTGCTAATACACTTTGTAATTCAATACAAGAATTGAGCTGAAAAATTCATCATCAACTTGTTTTGGCAATGTGGAGTTTCAAATAGTTTTCCCACTGAGTTTCCTGTAGAGGTCACATCCACGGTGAGGTTCAAGCATCTCATTTTATGTGAAAAAAAGATGTTAAAGTCAAATGTATGAACCAGATATGTGATTATTGATTACTATTTTGAAATGATTACATTTTATTTTCAGTTTTAAAATAACCTCTTTGAGAACCTTGTTAGAAAGTTGCCCTCATTGTTGGAATATCCCCAGGAAGGCCTATGTTTGCAGTAATAAATAACTAAAGTTTTTTGGCTGGTTTCCAAGATGAACCTACTTTATCCTAATTTCTACTGAATACCTAATGGTGTTAGAGCAAATTTCCAGAAACTAATTTTCTAGGCAATGAGAAATTTCCCATTAAAATTGCATTTTAGGGCACCTGGGTGGCTCAGTCAGTTAAATGTCTGCCCTCAGCTCAGGTCATGATTTCAGGGTGCTCAGATTGAGCCCTGTATCAGGCTCCCCACTCATCAGAGAGTCTTCCTGTACCTCTGCCCCTACCCCTACTTGTGCTCTCTCTCTCTCTCAAAAAAGTAAATAAAATCTTTCGGAAAAAAATTTAAAAATACGATTGCATTTTGATGGTAACTGATTTCCTCTATTTGGTAGATAATAGACAGTATGTGTGAGCTTTAGCTCAAGAAACACTGTCAGAATCCCCTGCCTGAAACTCTCTCTGCACAAACCAAAACATCTGCATGAGAGGCAGCCCAAGGCAGAGGTGGAAATGTCATGGTGTCTACTTTGTGATGCCAAAGCATCTGTATATTTTGAAACATTCAAACAACTGACTCTTTCACTTTTTGTCATATAGACCCAGCTTCAGTTAGAAAAGAAAAAGAAAGAAGAAAGGAAGTAATGAAAAAAGAAAAAAAATCCCTGTAATAAAACCATGTATGGTGCACCTGGGTGGCTCAATCGGTTGAGCATCCAACTCTTGATCTAAGCTCAGGTGTTGATCTCAGGGTTGTGAGTTTAAGCCCTGAGTTGAGCCCAGTGGGGCTTAAAAACAAATAAACAAAAACAGAAACAAAAAATATGCACGGTGAAGGGTACAATTTATAGACGGTAGAAACAACCCGTATAAAACTTGGAGGATGTCCACGACTTCTGCAACTGAAACATGTTTTGGGGTCTATACTAGTGATTCTAATTCCTGGTATAACACAAATTCTTCATAAGTAACACCCTAATCAATCTGTAAAAAAAAGTAAGTATGCTGAAATGAAGAACACCTCTTGGGTTTTGAGTTGAGTAGCTCATGTATTTTAGGATAGAGCACTGTTTTTCAAATTGTGGAAGACCCATCAGGCAATCAATTTTGTGGGTTATGACTAGCATTAAAAAAAAAAGAATAGAATGGTGTATGTCTGAGTACCTTACAGGTACCAAGGGAAGTAATAGTTTGTTTCTTTATACATACAAACTTGTACTGGCTCATCATAACAAATGTGTGTTTAACGGTGGGTCAAGTACAAAAGAAGTTCAGAAGCCCTGGTATAGAAGGTCCAACTTCCCACATGTAAGAGTAGAAAGTAACCCAACAACAAGCTTTTATGCAAGATTTCTACCTCCTGAGTATATTAAAAAACATAATTCTTTTTTTTATGTTATGTTAATCACCATACATTACATCATTAGTTTTTGATGTAGTATTCCATGATTCGTTATTTGCAAAAACATAGTTCTTTTTTATTGGTTTGATTTGCCTGTGTCTGAGCAAAACAGGGTGTCTTTGGGTTCTACCTCTTTCTTTCTCAAATGCTCAGCAGACAGCACAGTCACCAGGAGGTTCTCAGAAAAAAAAAAAAAAAAACTTGCAATGGTATGCTTAAAGAAGAGTTCATGGATGACTCTTTCACAAAATTAAAATAGGCCAAACTCCTGCTACATATCCGTGCATTGACTGCTTTTATTGTGGAAAGACATAATGTCATACAGAAGCCAAGAAGAAATTATTGTGGGGAAAAGATGTTGCCCAGTTTCTCAGAAAAGCAGAGATTCAGCCTGATTTTGAAGCAGGGATGGGAGTAGAGAATAACTGAAATCACCAGCACACCTAATAACTTAGTTAAAAATCATCTCACTTCTTCATTCTGTTGCCCATAATTTCAGGCTCTTAGACAGATTGACCTGGCCTCCAGGAAGCATGTGATGAAGACTTGCCCTCTACCTCTTCACAGTCAGACTGAATATTTGCTGTTTATATGAAGCTAGCAGCTCTCAGTAACATGGCCTTTTGAGTTCAGATTTTGATGTTCCATGATGAATCCAGCTCTTTACACCTAGATTTTAATATTCATTGTTAACTTGAGGAGCTGACACAGATGGGACAAAATTTCATTATGAACCTCTTTGAACTTATACCAGTTATAGGAGTGGAGAAATAGATTTCACCCAAGAACATTTTTAATGTGAAGTCAGAGCCCAATTGATCTGATGGACTTTTAATGACTTCACTGATAATAAGGGAGATCATGACTTAGACCTGCTTCAGCCAGTGTGGAAAGGTTGATGGTAATTTGCATGGTCTGATGAGATCTGAAGTGGAAGGAAATGGACTTCTGAGTTCAAAGAGATTGCACCCTACAGGGGTGCCATGATCTGTGGGCCGTTGGGTATGTTGACCATTGGGCACACTTGCTATTAATTCTGCATGTCTCAAGTCATCTGGACGCATCTGCAAAAGTTAGAACCCATCAGGAAAGCAGTCGAACCAGGGGGCTGGACTCACACTCATATACTAGAAGACCCGGAAGAACACTGAATAAAACAGGGATGAGGATGAGAGTTTCCCCACTGTTACAGTCTACTTAGGCTGCTAAGAGCACTACATTTGATCCACAGAAAGTACTTTTCACTTGCCTTTTAAGCAAATAGAAGGTTTAGCAGGACATTATCACCTGGAGTGCCCAGTAATGGGTAATTGAGTCGGGAAAGGGGCTGTACATTTCTGATTAGTATTTACCAAAGTCTTTGTGTGTTTTTTTTCTCAAATATTAACGACACAGCAGATTGAGTTGAACAAAAAGGACACTGTGGATTGAAATATGGTATTGTGCCCATCAAATTCTGCCTCCTCTCTGCTTGGCTTATGATGAATACCATTCTTTAATAGCAGGCTGGTGTTCGTGAAGAACTTATTACAGAGGCTAAGAGGAAGCCAAGAATGAAGGAATGCCCGACTGGCAGCAATCAATCACCTCCTTTTTAAAGATGAACTGATCCTTCTTTTTTAAAGTAACAGTTCATACAAAGGTCTCAAACATAAATATGCAAAGCATCAGAGCAATTATAGTTGCCTAGTCCTATTAGCTTTTCTGGGCCTGTTTAGGGAGAAGAGGCATCCCACCCTTCCCAGCACAGGTTTCTTTGAGGAATAAGAAGCCCTGGCTCTTCTCCAGGGAAGGGTTTCTGTTAAACAAAGGTTAATTATTGGCACCAGCAGAATAATAATATCCTAATGCCAAAGGACAAAGTCACATTTGGTTAAAGATTTCTGCATTGTGAGACGCAATATTCAAAGTAGAGTCACTCTAGGAAGATCTAGTAGAAGATCTTCAGGCTGTACTTCATTAACTAGCTTTGAACTTTCTCCACCTTGACACTATTGACATTGGGGGCTGGATCATTCTTGGCCGGGGGAGGGGGTGTCCTGTGCACTGGGGGATGTTTACCAGCAGCATCCCTGGCCTCCACCCACTAGGTGCTGGTAGCACCCACCTCCCCACATTTTCACAACCAAACATGTCTCCAGATAGTGCCAAATGTCCCCCGAGGTGCAAAATCTCCCCTTGTTGGGAACCATGGCTTTAAAGATACCATAGTACCTACAGGAAAAGTCCATCTCCCCAGAATTCCAAAGGTTTGATCAAGTCTCCTCTAACCACCCACTTACCATCAACTGACACTAATCCCACCTTCTCCCCTCAGACTTTCCAACAGGTCACAGGAGCTGTTGTCTCCCTGTGGCTTGCCCATTGTTTCTGCCTTGTCTGCCCTGTTCACCACAGTGTCCCCAGTGCCTGCAGTAAGCCACACTCTAGACCCTGGAGTGGCTTCCATCTGCCCAGATCACTCTCAGACCCTCAAGGCCCAGTCCCAGTGAGCTCATCTCCAGAAGCCTTCAGTGTATTGTCCTGGTGAACATAAACGTGGGAGCGCTGTTGGGTTCAGTTCCTCCACCTGTTAGAGGGCAAGTGACTTTGATCTCTTTGTGCCTCAGTTTCCTTATCTATAAAATCGATATAGCAGTGGGTTATAGCCGTAGATACATGGATATATCCATAGGGTAGCTGTGAAGATTCATGAGAAAAACACCTGCATGTAATACTTATTACATGCATTTATTACAGTATCACCCATGTCAGCTGGTATGAATATCTCAGTCTGAAGGTTTCTTCCTTCTGCAGACTTGGTTTGTACCTCTGCCTCAGTTTCCCTTGTAGCCTACTTTCCTTGACCATATTTTCTGAACCAAAACTGGGATCGGTCATGTGACAGATCTAGAGGAATGGGCCAGAGTTCTGAAATGCAAGGGCAAATAGTTGTCATTATTGTGTGTGTGTGTGTATATGCATGTGTATATACACGTGTGTGTGTGCATGCGCACACTCCCATGTGTGGGCCACACATATCCTCCCAAAAGATCCCGGATGGGGGACCACATTCTCTTCTCTGGTGTGTTAGGGAGCCCCGCCTCGTATTTGTTGATTTGAATTCTTTGAACTTCAGAAGAGGCAATTCTCTTTCAGAAACTCCTCTCTCCTTCTGACCCCGAGTCCCTCATGTCCTTCAGTTAAGGAAAGCGTGGCTTTTGTAAATGTTAATTTCTCCAAGCCAGGCCCTTCATCTCTGGTCAGGACAATTCAGGATAAAATTTCTTATTCTTCAGGACTTGTGGGAAGAGTGCTTTTAGAAAGATAGTTTAAGGTCCAACCGAGGAGTTTGATTTAAATGCTGATTTCTAGACCTGGGCTCAGACTTAATCAGAAATTCTGACAGTGGGGCCTGAAAATCTGAATTTTTTTTTTTTTTTTTGAGAGAGAGAGAGAAAGCCTGTGTGGGGTGGGCCAGAGGGAGGGAGAGAGAGAGAGAATCTCAAGCAGACTCCATGCCCAGCACAGAGCCTAACATGGGGCTCGATCTCACGACCCTGAGATCATGACCTGAGCTGAAATCAAGAGTTGGCCGCTTAACCAACTAAGCCACCCGGACGCCCCCAAAATCTGAATTTTTAAAAGCATCCTAACTCATATTTATGCTCGATCATTTGAAGAGCCAGAACATTAGAAAAAAACAGGGGCACCTGGTTGGCTCAGTCTTTAAGCATCTGCCTTCAGCTCAGGTCATGATCCCAGGGTCCTGGGATCGAGCCCTGCATCAGGCTCCCTGCTCAGCAGGAAGCCTGCTTCTCCCTCTCCCACTCCCCCTGTTTGTGTTCCTTCTCTTGCTGGCTCTCTATCTCTGTCAAATAAATAAATAAAATCTTTAAAAAAGAAAGAAAGAAAAAACCAGCAAAAAGCACAGAGGCTTTCTGGGATTACACAGTCTTTGAGCCTGGGCTCGGGACTGCTGCCGTGTTTAGGAGGGGGGAGAGAGAGAGAGTTGTTTTCCTCCAAGCTTCCTGCCAGGCTCTGGACAATGTAAATGATGCACAGGGAGGGATTTTCTTGTTTAAAGGAAAGGGTTGTATTCTTATTCTACATTCCACCACTCTTAAAAACACCCTGAGGGGGAGGACTAGGTGTTTGCAGTCTGGAGGAGGGCGAGTGTTGTCCGCAAAGAAAAGGGCAGCACAGACAGTGACAAGTTCTGAGAATTAATCTCAGAGCATCAAGACTTCAGAACATCCCTTTTGGGAAGGCTTTGTTTCCAGGTGCACCAGAAAGGGTTCCATATGGCTCCAACAGTCTGGTGGAGTTGGATGCATATTTGAGTAGAACCCAAAGATATGAAATAATCCATCCTTGGTTTATTTCTAGATGATTAATCCCTCCTCGATATCCAAGACCTGTCTTATGATTAATTTAAGTTCTCCCACAACCAAAAATCTGTGTCACATCCTCAAGAGTAACAGAGCCCCACGTCCAATGTGATTTATTTAAGAAACAAAAGCAAAGAGGCTGTTAAGTCTCTTCCTTCAAGTGTCCTGCTTGCCAATAATTTCATACCATTGATTTCTTTCTCCTTCTTTCCTGTAGTTTCTGAACAAAATACAACTCTCCCTTTTGACACCCTTCCCCAACGGACTCTTGGCATTTATTTGGAATTCTGCACTACCTCTTTCTAACTGGAGGGGCTTCAGATGGACCTCTAAATTCTCACCCTCTCTTTCCCGGACTTCTCCCCTCTCCTTTCCAACATTCTTAAGTCTCTCTTCTTAATAAATAAGTAGATAAATAATTAAAATATTGAAATGCCCTTCCATACCTCATCTTAAAATGGGTGTAAATATAATACTACCTCTCAGGGTTTCTGGAGGAGTGAAGGAGCGAGAGTTAAAGCTCGTAGGAGATCGTTGGCCCCAGGGACGTGCTCAACTCCTATCAACTCAGAATTTCCTGGGGAATCTGTCTGTCTCAATTACACATGGCCTATCTGTCTTTCCGTACTTTCTTCTGTGCACACACACTTCCTTCCCGAGCACCCTTGCCCTCTTCTGTCCTTCATTACCAATCTCGCTGAAGGAGCCTTCGATCCCCTCCGCCCCCCGCCCCCCGCGGTACCTCACCTCCTACGCATCGGACGTGACTTTCAGCTGGCCTTTGGCCCTGCCCCACCGGCCGCTGATGATTCTGTAACTGCATCACCTGTCCAGAGACCCCCCCCATTCTGCACGAAGTCCACCTGATTGCCCTGCAGTATTTACCTAACCTTTCGATTCTTCCTTTCCTTTATTTTCAGATTTGTAATGGCATTTTATTGGTGTCTCCCCTTTCAAAAGACTTGCCCTCTGGCTGTTGGTGCAACTATTTTTGCTGTCGCCTTCCTAATGACGATAGAAGCAGAAAGTCAGGGCCGGAGAAAATTCTCCACCTACCTTGTGACACCCAGCGTCCTCTGTGACTATGCTTCCCCTCTGCTCTTCCTCACGTGACCCCATACACATCCTGGCCCCCTGGGTCTCTGTCTGTCCTGGGTTCCCATTTCGTCTCAACTCACTGCACCCAGCGATCTCACAGGACAGCCTGCAAGCAGGACGTGGCCCACAGAAACGTTCTGTCATAGCCTCACTATATTAAAAAAAAACATAGTTTTCACATTTCGGTTTTTTCACCTACTATCCCTCTTTGTGGCTTCTTTTGGAAAATTGGAGCATCCTGCCATGCCGGACCTATGTTTCCATGTGACCACAGCCAGCTAGAGTGGAGAGTGTTGCTCCCTTGACTGGGGCGCCCCCAAGTTCATCATGACTTACAAGCACCTTCACTCTGCTACCTTCCAGGCCCTTCCAGGCAGTTCCGGCTGTCACTCCTGTCGTATGATCCCTAGATAAGTTGTGACCCCATGATACAAGGACAGTCAGATTTATATTTCTCATTCCGGGCTGGCCCTCACAACCACAGCCGAAATTTCCACACAGGTTCCACTAAGTCCCCGACTTGCTCTGGTCAGAGCTTGCTGTTCTCACTCGTGGAAGCTCTGCCGTTCTCTACACCTTGTAGCATGACCTTCAGAACTTAATGATCCTTCTGAGAGAGTGTTTGAATCCAGAATCCTAAAAGAAAAACAAAACAACAACAAAAAAAACCACGTTAGGCATGCATCAATACTTGGTGGCATGCTAGTTGAGAATCATCAGTCTATAAGAAGGATCTAGTTACACAGTAAAAAAAAATATATATATATAAAAACTGATGTTGTAAGCAGAGAAGGCAGGTCGATATCTGTTAGGACGGTTGGGGCAGGAGATGGAGCGTACTGGAATCATGGGAGCAAGGTATGGAAATCGAGGCCGTAGTGAATCCAAAAGACGCTGCAGAGGAAAGTTTGGGGACATATAAACTAAAATAAAAATTTAAAAGGCAGATGCAAAACCTAAAATAAAGCTACAGAAAGAGCTTGTGGTTTGCTGGTGCCACTGATACATACGTGGAGGCAGAGACTCGTGGTGGGGGGATGTTGACGGTTCTGAAGATGATGCGGAGTCCCATTTTTGGCGTACTGAGTCAGATGCCAGCAGACCGCTAAATAGATTTGGTGCAGTTGGAGGGAAGACATGGCCTGGAGAGTGGAAGGTGGATGGGAACTGCGGTTTTAGAAGCTGCCCACATATGTGTGGTTTTCCAAAAGCTCTCTCTGAGAGGGAGAAGAAAGAGAAATTGGAATAGAGGAAAGCAGAAGGAAAAAGAGAACCCGCAGGAGGGAAAGAGTCAAGAGAGAAGTAGGAGATCAAGCAGAGAAGTTAAGAAATCAAGGTGATAGTTTGATATAAAAGGGACTTTCCTAGCAGGATCCACTGAGCAAGGGAGAATATATCTACGTAATCTATCTACCTGAGACTCCTGGACTTGGCTAGGAGAAGTCATTCAGTTGTTCAGTAAGTAGACGCTAAGCATCTATTATTTTCCAGAATGTGTGCTGGGAAGAACCATTCAACATGGAGATTATATCAATCAGCAGGGCCTAGGTTTTACTACCACACTAACTCCCAAATCTCTGTGGCTTAACATCACAAAGGCTTACTTCATACTCATGCCAGGGGCTCTGATCCCTGTCCTTCTCATTCGGGCACCAGACTGACAAAGCAGCCACCCTTTGAAACATGGCGATTGCCGTGACAGAGAGAAAGAAAATGTGCATCAGCAATTAAAGCTTCTCCTGGAACGTGAAAGCAAGTGGGGCGGCCGCATCTAACTTCGAGGGGCAGCGAAGTACACTCCTAGCATGGGCTAGCAGGGAAGCAAACCAGAACATTCGTGCGTAGCTCCTGTGAGTTCCCCAGAGATGGTTTTAAGGAAGAGTAGGTGAAATTCACAGCTGTAAATATTTACCATCCATTTCCCTACATCAAGACTTACAATCCAATGGGCCAGGCCCGGGGCAAGATGAAAATGCAGGTCCCAGGCTGGAGGCAGGGAAGTCAGTCACCTCAAGCCCACTACCTTAACTCATGGTGGACAGATGACTCTCAAAAGATTGTAATCTCTGCACCCAATTAACTTGTTACCTGGGTCAGGGGCAGGCAAGGGGCCGCCCCCAATCACAGCTTGGCGCTGCCAACTCAGAGAGGAATGGTACCACCTGGCCCCACCCCGGGTGCTACATGGCATGAATCTGACCCTGACCCTCCCCCGACCCATACCCAGGCTCCCACAGGGAGCTGAGAGCAGTGGCAGAAGGTGGGCCTTCTCCCAACCACCCCCCCACCCCCCGCCCCACATGACCCAGCCACCACCCCAGGCTGTGAGTGGCAGCAATAACAGGACCAAAGTGGGGAGGAGGAAGCCAGATGAGATCTGGTCACCAGAGGGCAGGCAGTGAGCAGCTGAGACCCCTTCCCAGGGAGGTGGGAGGGGTAGAACCACTTCTGAGCTGAGACTCCAGGCCCCCAGCAGCTGCCCCATGCCCCATTAGACTTCCCTTACAAAACACGAATTCAAAGATGAAATTATTAAAAATGTCTCCCAAGACAGGGACGACAGAGCCCCTTTGGAGAGTCGGGTCCTGTGCAGTTACACTGCCCCCACACCCAGGGTAATGCCTTCTACCCCATCATTTGCCTGTTCTTCTTCCCAGTTGCCCTTGAAATCACATTCAGATTAGGAGTCATCCTAACAGGAAACTCATTTGGGTATAACATAAATCCCCACCTACTGAGGCTACCTGAATGGGCTTGACAATAACCTACTCTTTTTTAAGTCTTCTTCCAAGATATCAGGCTCTTCGTAACCCCCCTGTTTGGGTCTGGGAACGGGGAAAGGCAAGGGGTAGAATGCACGAGTCAACTTTGCAAGGCCCATAGTGTGCAAGTTTGCAATTTATGCAAAGTCTGAGAACGTCAGCCGGTGCCCGGTGTTTACAGGGAGATTGCATATTCGATAAGCCCTCAGCTTCCCCCCTTGCCGGTGAGGTAGCCTGCAGAAGTCAGGTGTCAGGGAAATAGAAATAGGTGGTCTTAATGTTCTCTCTGGTATTGTATCTGTCTGTAGAGAATATAGCTTACAACAGATTAGCGGATTCAACCTATACTGAGACCGTGGTATGAGTGAATGCTGTTGACATTATCAGTGATTCCTGGAGGAGAATTTTCTTCCTTTTCTTCCTTTTCTTTCTTTCCAGAATTTATTTGTTCCCCTGTATACTTGGCTATCCTTTATCCCGTTGCTGTTTATCTCCCTGAAATAGCTTTGCGTATCTAACCATATTAAATCCACTTACTTATTGTTAGTTTATCTCTGTTTGGTGTATCGAATGTTTATTTATAAGCCACTCATGTATCTAAAATTTACCTGATTGTTGTCTGTCTGTTTGCTGGCATGTATCCGACTGGGCTGTGCATATACTTGCTACCCTCAGATAATAGAAGTCTTTTGGTAAATATAACTATTTAGAAGTCCTAAAGAAAGGTTTAGATTACCTAAGAGGCAAAGAAAACATTCCTCTGTGCCCAGAAAGTGCCCTAATACCTAGAAAAATGTGTTCCACGTTGACGTCAGGTGTGTTTGGGAACAATGACAAGATCTGGCAGTCTTACGGGTAGGTTAATCCCCTCTCTTAAAAGTTTTCAATATCCTGAAGCCCCACTTATCACAAATTGATTAGTGTTAGTGTGTGTAAGCCTCCCCAGTGGGTCCGCATTCCATGACCGGTCCAGGAGAGGACAGATTATCTGGTTCTCAGTCAACGTCAGCTGTTCGACACCTGACACAATGCCCAGTAGACAGCAAGAGGTTCATAAACATTACTTGAGTGGAGGATGAATGCTAGGCCTCATCTGAACCGGGACGCTTAATTTCCTCATCTCTTATAAATTTGTGTCTGGGATTATTCCAATGTACCTGTCTGTGGTCTGTGGATGCCCAAAGCATCCCGTGAAGGGACACTCTCAGACGAGGAGGACTCGGAAGCCGAGCTTTGAGCCAGATGCACCTGTGTGTGCACCTGGCCTCGAACGTTATTAGCTGGGATATGTCATGTGACCTCTAAACTCCAGGCCTTCATCTATGAAGTGGAAATAGACACCTCACGGGTGTGTCATGAAGATAAAGTGAGGTGCTCGAGGCAAACTCTCGAGTAGACAGTGGGCACTCCATAAATACCGCCTGCCGCTGTTCCTACTGCCACCTGGTCAAAGTGTATTTGTCAGCCTCCTACGTCAGCGTGTTGGAAGATTTGGGTGCAAAGTGGACATCTCGGTGATCACTTGCTGGTGTGTTGACTCTGTAAACTCTTTTCACTGTTCGGTGGGGCGTCTTCCCCAAATGGCCGCCTGTGCCTGGGGAGAGGCGGTCTCTGGGCTTGACACAAACCCACTCGCACCCAAAGTCCCCCGGCGTGGAGGTAGTAGGGAAGAGATGTGATTATTTGGGCCTTCTGCTTAAATTATTTCATGCCTGGGGTATGTATTTATTTGCCTGCAGCGAATTCAGAAGTGTGAACAGTGCTCATGTTCACTCAGTAAGAGTTACCGATGTTTTCAAATTGGACCCAGCAATTTCTGAGTCTGGATCTGAGAGGCAGGAAGTCGCCTGGGTTGGGTTCCAGACATTAAGATGTCTTCCTTGCATGCGGGAAGCATTAGTGCTCAGTGGTTTGGCCCAGGATGAAGCGTCCTTGCAGGGGCCAAATCTTACGCATTTCTGAGCCCCCCTTGCCATGTTAGGCTTCCTTATTCACTGACTGATTTATTCGTTTGACAAGTCCATTTGGAAGCTCAGCCCTTTGTCAACCATTGGGCTACATGTGGGGATACAAGCGAGGTTTTTGCCCTTGTGGATCTTACCTTCTAGAAGAGATGGAGACCATAAATATATGCCCTAATTTTAGGTACTGCTTGGTGCCATGGCAGAAAAAAATAATGCAAGGCAAAGAAATAGAAAACAAGGTGGGGGGCACACAAGTGTTTTCATTAGGTCATCAAAGCAGAATGAAGTGAGGGAATGAGTCACGTGAGGGGAGGCAGCGTGTTCCAGGCAAGACAGCTGTAAGTGCAAAGGCTGCTGGGAGGGCTGGGGGGGTGTGGGGGCGGGGCGTGAGTGAGGGGACAGTAACAGGAGGTGAGTCAGGTGGGAGACAGGGGCGTGATCATGCAGGACCTTTGCGATCAAGACAAAGAATTGTAGGATCATGGGGAATGAAAGAACAAGGAAGGAATGATGAATGTCTATGGGAGCGGCTGGGGGCTCAGCCCATGCAGGGGCCACCCAGCGTGTTGCTGCTGTGACCCTCAGAGGAGCCTGAGCTGCTGCGAGGCAGGCATCGTGGGACTAGCTAGCTATGCAGCCATTCTGGTCCTCAATGTTCCCATCCATAAAATGGGGATAGTGATATCTATCCTTAATGGTTCTCATCTGAATTAGATGCATCTGGATACATCAAGGAATGGTTGCTATTTAGAGATGACATTACATCATATCATAGTATTATTTTCAGGGTTTTTTAATTCCAAAATGATAAAAGACAAATGAATATGTAGGGAAGGATGGGAGCCGCCCTAGTATCTGGCCGTGTGCTCACCTTGTGTTTATTGTATTGGCAAGCCGTTCTTGCCAAGTAAAACCTTGCCTCGTATAACCTGGAGGTTCCTTTCTTCCATGTAAGCGTCTTTAAAATAAAAATGCCAGTGGCTTCCCACAGCCCGCCTCTTTGGAATGCCCCAGACTCTTCCTCACTCCCCGTCATTCATCATCTCTCAGCTCCCGCAGTGCCCCAGCCCCCCACCTGTACCCCCGCGCCGTGGCCGGTGCCCATGCTGCTTGCCCAACTGGCCACAAGGCCTCATTACACAATTTTAGGAGCAACTGACCACGTCGAACACAGCGTGACTAGCGTCCCCAGCAGGTGCAGTACCGGAGATCCTGCACGCCTCTCTCCATCACTTGGAGCCCAGCCCCTCACTTCTCCCGGTAGACTTTTACTCCTACCTAAGACCACAGCTCCAATCTCCTGTCTCAGGGGACCTCCCCTGGCCTCCAGAATGGGCCCAGCCCCTCACAATAGGCTCTCCTTGCCCATAAATCTTTGCAGCACTTATTACAGTTGCAATCTTACTTTTCTTCATGTGATTATGGAACTGAAGCCAGTGTGCTCTGCTAGAGTGGAAACTCCATTGGCCTGGAAGCCACGGCCATTTGTTTCTTTGCAGTTTCCTTACCATCATCATTTCTGTACAAGTAAGGTTTCTGGCTAGGAGCCACTGTGCCATAAATGTTTGTTGAATGAATCACCAACCTTCCAGGAAGCATCTGTGTCTTTTATAGATCCGTTAACGGGTAGTTTTGTTACTCCAAAGCCTAGCAGGAAAAAGGCAAAAGGATCAAAGCAAGACTGCCCCATGAGAAGAAAACCAGATCTTTTCCAAGAAAGCCAAGCTTGTGTGTGTTCACCAGTCTAGAAGGTAGAGGTGTTATTCGTCTCAGTTTCCCGTTCCCAAGAAAGAATGAGTAGCCGACGTCTCTGGTTGAGGCTGGAAAGCCAGGGAAGTTGGGCTGTGACTTGAGACCAGACTCTTATCTGGAGAGCTTCCAACACCACAGTCAAGGCCACTGGTCACATCCTTAGACTGGGGTTTTAGCATATTGTTTTAAGCGCCTTCCCCAAGATGGCCAGTGAGGATGCAGCTGTGTATGTTTGCCAAGCGTCTGATTCACGTGGACTGCTATAAAAAGAATACTACGGAGTGGGGTGCTTACACAACAGGAATTTCTGGAGCCTGGAATCCTGAGACAGGTGCCGGTGTGGTTGGGTTCTAGTGAGAGTTCTCTTTTTGGTTTCCTCACATGGCAGAGAGAGACAGAGGGGGGAGGAGGGAGAAAGCTCTCCTGTGTCTCTTCCTACATGGGCACTAATCCCGTCAGGGGGCTCCACCCTTACAACCTAATAACCTCCCAAAGGCCCTACCCCTACAGCCATCCCATTGAGGGTTAGGGTTTCCACATATGAATTTTGAAGGGACAGTCCTTAATACCTAGGAAGCCCCTTATTGAGATTTGTAGCCGGTGTCATCCATGCCTGCAAGAGGCATCATGAGACATCTCTTCCCTATCAAGAAAGACTTGGAGTTACACAAAGTAACCTGGGGCATTTGTTCACTTAAATAATTATCAAGCAACCACAATGTGCCAGGCCCTGTTCTAGGCACTGGGGATTGAGAAGTGAAAAAGATAGACCAAAGTGCCAGTCCTCAGGGAGCTTACTCGCTAGAGGTAGAGACAGTAGGTGAGTCTATAAGGTGATCAGCTAGTGCTAAGGGCTGCCGAGCATATAACACACGGTCATGTGTTCAAGAATAATGCAAGGAGAAGGAAACAATTTTAGATTGAGCGGTGACCCAAGTGATCCACGGGAGCCAGCCATGCAAATACTTAGGGAGAACAGGGTTCCCAGAAGGGGGAACTAGGTCCTGGAACCTAGTTAATGGCATTGAGCACTCATTTGGGTGTACAAACAGATATACCCACTTTAAAAATCCATAACAATGACAAAAGGCAAATACACTTGGATTCTAAGTCATTCTTTGTTCTTGCCTTTCGGCCAAGCAGCAAACAAAATCAACGTAGTTCTCCCTGCTTAATCTCTTTCCAAGATTTCCCACAATCCACCTGTCTCTCTATTCCTAAATAGCTGAAATGGCAGCCAGATAATAGGAGAAGTATGTATTTTTGTGAAGTCATGTCACACTCACGTTACAGCGAGGCCACATGGAGGAGTGACAGAATTATCACTCCCCTTTTATCACTCAGGAGAATTGTAAAATTGTGTAGATGTGGGTTTTGCTGTTGACCTCAACGGTTTGATAGGCACTCTCAGAGAATTTACAGTGCCTTCATGGGGTAAAATAAATATCCAGATAAAAAAGCCAAATGCCTTTGAAGTCTTCGGCTACACTGGTAAATGGTTCTTATAAAGCAGCATATGGACAGTTTGAAGGTTAATAAAGAAAGACATTTGGGAAAGATTTTGTAAGAAACAAATGGATTTCAATTTTAAATGGGTGGGATGGGGAAGAAGAGTTAAAATATGACAAAAGAAAATTGTAGTGTCTTATGTCAGGTTCACTAGAAGCAGAGCCTGAGGCAAGGATTTGGGTACAGGTGATTTATTGAGTGATCACAGTAAAACCTGTAAGGGAGTAAGGGAAGCAAGACAGTGCCCAGGAACGATGTGGTCCCAGCTAAAGTCTAACTTTGGTCGGAAGCACAGACAGAGGGCTCTGGAACTTAACACCCAGTGGGTTTCTCCTCTTTTGAGACAAGGAAGATGGACTTTTGTATCCCAGTGTCAGTCAGACATTGGTTGTGGGCGGCAGGGAGGTGTGTTAACCTTCCAGGTAAGGTGGCACCTGCCAGCTGCTGAGGACAATTCTTCCGGGGGGGGGGGGGGCAGCTGTGGGTAGCCAGCCGCCACCCCTCACAACAGCTGTGGGTGGCTGCACCAGTAGGGGATCTTCATGGGGAACTCATAGAGTCTCCTGCACCTAGATTCTCCTTCAAAAAGGTCTCTCTTTCCACAAAATATAAACATCCATCCATTCATTGAATTATTAACTCATTTATTCAATAAATTTTCTTGAGCACCTACTGTGTTTCCAAAATTAGTGTTACAACAGTGAACAAAATGGATCTGTTTATTGCCAGGTATCACCAAACTTAAGCAAATGAGAGAGACACCACTGAAGAAACCATGGCAAGAATGATGATAAGTTCTATGGTGAAAAAAGTCAAGTTCTGTGGGAGCTCTTATTAGGACCCCTAAATCTAGGGGAGGCAGTCTAGAAGTTTTGCCCATCACAGTAGCCATGAGTCACATATAGTTATCGAGCACTTGAAATGTGGCTAATCCCAAGTGAGACACTCTGGAAGTATAAAATATACCTAGAATTTCAAAGACTTAGTATGGAAAGAAAGAATGTGAATGATCTCATTAATAATTTGTTATAATGATTACATGCTAAAATGACAAGATTTTGCCTCTGTTGGGTTAAATAAAATATATTACCAAAATTAATGGTACTCATTACTATTTACTTGTTTATTGTGGCTTCTAGAAAATTTTAAATTACATATGCGGCTTTCTTTATATTTCCATTGAATGGCACAGGTCAAGAGGTTTCTTTCTTTCATACCTTCAGCATCGCAGATAAGCTTGCTGAACAATCCACTAACAATCCACAATCCAGTTAATATGGATGTTCACAGAGTATCTCCTCATGATAATGAAGATATGCGCCCGTTGCTCCAAATTTAATATTGAGCACTTCCAATCACTTGAGACCACTATGTTTGGTTTGGTTTGGTTTGGTTTCATTTCGTTTTGTTTCGTTTCGTTTGAATAAGCCCCTTTAATGGGATGGACTCCTCTTTCTGTCTCCCTGTGGTATCCAAAGGCTCACAAAAACACAGTTTCCTTCCATCCCACACCCCTTTTAGATAATTGGAGTTTGACTGAATAGTGTTTTCCATCTACCGCAGATACAATTCTCGTTTTATCAGTCCTTTTTTCTCTTCTCTATGTGGCATGATTATGAATATCAATCTATAGATTCAAAAGTGAAGAGGCAAAGAAATATAAATGGTTTGAAGTGAGTCTCTTTTCAAGTAATTTTTCCCCTACCCTAGTAAGATGTCACTCCACGAGAGATTTCACAGTACAGCAACACTAGAAAGTATGATAATCGTTCAAAACATAATTGAAAGATTTCAAAAGTTGAACTGGAAGCATTTTTGTCAGAGTTTATTGCAAGTATTTTGTATCTTAAAAAAAAAGTTTATGAAAGTTCTGTGACAAGAAGATAAATTATGGAACCATAAAAACAGGGAAATAAATGGATCCTGGAGACTGACAAACAGGGCAAATGACGAGAACGTATAATTTTAGAACACAAAAAAAGGTAACTAAATTTGAAAAATTGCATTAGTGTATCATTTTCTATATATGAGCCATTAGAGGGGAAAAGTGGAAATTACACCCTGTAACAAAGTAAAAATGTTTTCAGTGTTTAAAGGTAATTTTGTAATACTGCTACTATTACTTAAACTCTTTCCTCTTATAAAAATCCAAAGACAGGACCCCTGGTGATATTACCTGTGTCTTAGGCAAAGAGCAACAATTTGAATTCCATTCAAATACATTTGTATTTTGCCAAGTGCTATCAAGCTCTGAGCTGCATAATTTGCCATATAAGTGAAATAGATACTTTTCCTCTGCACATTTATCACTCTCCTGTGGGCTTCATTACTGACAATCAAATCATAGAAGATGTACAAAATTGTCATGATGCACTTATTTTCTCATGATATTCGATACAAATAGTACTTCTTTACAAATGGCTTTTTTCCCCCCCATTTGCCATAACATTTTTGCGGGCTTCTCAGAATCTTACTAAAGTTCCAGTGATAGACTTTTTTCCCCAGCAAATATGTAGGACTCCTTGGAAAACAAATGTTTCTATTTAGGGAAAAATTAAAAATACTTCACATAAACAAAAGCAGTATTGTTTACCAGTAGTCTTATAACTGTTACTCCCTAGATGTGTGTATGTATGTGTACCATGTAAAAGTGTTTATGAAAACAATAGATTCTAGCTCAAGTTATCTCCCTTTTGAAATCACACACATCCTGTCCCTAAATCACTTTAAGGATTAAATAGAGAGGCATACATCAAATGCCTAAAACCTGGTCAGGAAAATTAAATAAGGTAGTGGGCAAGAAATACACAGCCCCCTCTGTCTAGCTTTCCTTTTTCCACTTTTAAAAACATTATGGATACAGAGAAATTTTCGTCCACTCTAAAAGATGCAAGAACAGGCTGTTGGCCCTACACCTTTAACTGGCAAAGCTATAGGGAGTGGTGGGGACTGTGGTGGACTGAAGAACACACTCTGCCTCTAGGGGGAGCAAATGCTACCAGCTCCAGTTTCATGCTCCATGAGTGATATAATGTATTCCTTTACTTCTTTTTGAAAAAAGCCAGAAATCTGTATTTCTCTCTCTCTCTGTGTGTGTGTGTGTGTGTGTGTGTGTGTGTTTAGAAAGATATTTCTTGATTTTTAAAGGTTGATAGCATATTTTAAGTGTATAAACACTGAGCAAGCCAAAGAAAATACATTTCCTTGCCAGAGACAGTCTGAAGACTGCCAGGGTGGGACTTCTTTCCGTGGAATGGTCTTCCCCACGGGTCTGGGGCAACTAGGGTCATCATGTAAGGGTCATGGAGTCTGTCCCAAATCTACCTCTCTACTCTCCCTCCTAGCACATGATCTATTGGAGATGAGGTCATCTATTGATAGATATTATGTAAAATGTCATCTACCTTAGCTGTAAAAACTCCTCCACTTTTCTTACCAATATAGGTGGTACTTGGACCTTAAAAGTAGTTATGGCCCCTGTCAACAAAAATCATGACATCATTGTCACCTAGTGAGTCTGAGTCTCAGGGCAAAAAACTAAAGATATGTAAGGGAATATCACTTTCATTTTCTGGATTTCAAGTTTATTCCCATTTTCAGCAAAGTAGACACAACTTTTTAGCTCTGATCTGTTATGGGATCCCCTCCCTCTACGTCACTGGGCTCTGGCTGCTTAGACGCATCAGAGCCATTTAGTCCCTGAGCTGTTGGCTTCCATTAGCTGAGCACTCTTCCCTCCTCCCTCTTCTCCTCCTCCCAGCCAAGTGGAACCCCTTGTTTATCTGGGAGGGGGTGGGTGGGGAAGGTAGGGCAGAGGAAGACCCACCCTCAACTCAGTTCTGGCCAAATTCTTTTTCTTAACCTTTTGTTACAAATCCTCTAAGTTTCTCAAGGGGTTTTTAGGCTTTTGGAGATAAAAGCCAAGGAGAGGTAGAAGGTATTTCTGCTTCCTGCTCAGCCACATCCCTTCCCCAAGGCAAGGAACACAACTGATGACTACATACAGGGTTAGAAACAAAACCTAGGTTATTATCTCACACAACTATCCCAGGGCAGTAACAGTTCCAGCATCTCTAACCACCTCTGCTTGTCAGATACCAACTCTGTGTTCTGGGCTGACTAGGTATCATCTTATTTATTTTTCAAGGCAACCCTGTGAAGTAAATATGATCTGTATCAGTCATCTGTCGACAGGACAGTGCTGCATAACAAATACCCCTGAGCCTGGGTGACATAAAACAATAAACATTGATTTCATCCACCAGTCTGAGGGGTCCAGCCAATCTGGGCAGGGCTGGGCTGATCTCAGGTGGCCTTGCCCATAAATGTGTGGTCAGCTTCCAGGTTGGCCTAGGGGCTCTGCTAATCTTGGCTGGGGTCATTCACATGGTTGGGAATTGACTAGCTGTGGGCTGATAGAGAACAGCCTCGCCTATGATGGCTGGGAAAACCTGGCCCCATCCCAGGCATCTCTCATCATCCAGCAAGATAGCCTATGCATTTTCTTCTTGGAGCAATTGCAGAGGTGAAAAGCGAGCAAGCCAGGTCATATAAACATTTTTCAATTTTCTGTTTTGCATTCTATTTGCTAATGTCCCAATAGACGACACGAGTCACATGCCAAGCTAGGAGTCAGAAAGGGGGACACAAAACAGCTAGCTGGCAAAGGACATAGAAAGATGGGGGGCTGAAGTATTCAGGCCCATAATACAAACAAGATCCCATTTTCTGAATGACAAAACTGAGCCTAGGAGAAATGAGCCAGGCAGTAAAGAGGCTAGGCTTCAAACCCATGAGTGTCTGACTCCAAAGCTGAGCTCCTAACCACATTGCTCTGCTGCCTTAATTTTTAAAAGGAGCTTATAAAAAGGATTCTCCATGTTAAGGCAGCATCTTCCAGGCCAAATGGAGTGTTGAGTAATTGCCTGCTGAATATGGTTGATAGAGAAAGCAAACTTCAAGCCAAAACACTTTAATTTCCCCTAAACATATGTAATCATCTTAATTTCCTTTTTGCCTCTGTTGACAGAGCTTTGGGGAAACAACTCCTTTTTAGCATCAGCCAGTGTTTCCCTGGGAAGCAGCATGCAAGAAATGGGGTTGGCATTCTTTCCTTCTAAAAAAAAATCCATTTTATATAATTTTACTATCTTCCCTGGGCTGGCCCCTTCCTCCCACCAGGGACCTCTTTTGCTTGACGTTGTTCTTCACCCCCACAGGTTCAAACCCTCATGTTCATTTACAATCAGGCTCTCGTGTCTTGGGTGATTTGTGACCCAGGTTTAGTTCCCATCACTTGAATCCATTTGGGGGCTGAATTTCATACATAATAAAAGAGCTGGTTGAGCAGTGCTGATGTCTCTGGAAGGACCAGCTCATTGATCAGTAACTGGTTTGTTTCAGAGGGCAATGTTGTCCTAATCCGAGAGGCAGATTACATTTTCAAACAACGAAATGCAAACCCAGCATCCTCCAGCAAATCCAGTTTCTTCTGTGGGTTGACATGACCAGAAATTGCCAGCTTGACCTTATGGACTGTTAAATTTTTTAGAAGATGACATGAGGTCTGATAACAGATTCAAGTGAAAATAATAATAATAATAACAGCAACCCAAATTTCTGGAAACTTTATTGTATGCCAGGAACTGTGTTAAACTCTTTGCATGCATTTCATGTTCCCAACCATCCTGAGTTATGGAGACCACTATACACTCATTTTACAGCTCATGATACTGAGGGTTTAGGTGAATTTCTTTCCCAAGGCCACATTGCCAGCCAGTAAGTGACAGGCAGAGTTGGGAGTTGGCTTAGCCCATGATGGTTAAGAGCAGGATCAGTAAACTTCATCTGTAAAGAGCCAGACAGTAAATATTTTAAGCCTTTGCAGGCTATCTCTCATCATCCAGCAAGATAGCCTATGCATTTTCTTCTTGTAGCAATTGCAGCAACTCCTCAGCTCTGCCATTGCAACATAAAAGCGGCCACAGACAGTGCATCTACAAATGGGTGTGGCTATGTGCCAAGAAAACTTTATTTATAAAAACAGGCAGTATGCGGGATGCGGCATTTGTCTGGCATCACTTCCAATCTGTATTGCTTGGGGTAACCTGCTCAACTTCTCTGTAATCTCAGTTTTCTCATCTAAAAGAAGAGGGGGATGATAGTCATACCGAGTTTAGAGGGTTATTTTGAGGAGTAACTGGATGTTGCATGTAAAACACTTGTTTCTGTTATTGCTGATGTGGGAGAGGGATTTGGGGAAGGGGAGAGCAATTCCTTCTGGGCTTAAGCCTCACGTTCTGACCTACCAGCTGAGTGATCTTGGCGTGTTACTTAACATCTCCGGGTCTCAGACCCCTTCTTCATAAGGTGGAGGATACTAAGAGCACAAATCTGACAGGATAGTTAGAAAGATTAAATGAATTAAATGCGTGCAAAGGGTTTAGAACAGTGCCTGGCACATGGTGAGCACTTTAACGGTGCCTGCTTTATTATTATTGTTGTTATTGCAAAATCAAGATTTGAGCCCAAGTGTGCCTGGCTTCTAACCACAGGCTTGTTGCCACCACACGCTCCCGCAGTGCTTCCTCGCTGGGTTAGGCTACCGGGCCCCTTACCAGAATACCATTTTTAAAAGCATAAAATAAAAATATAAAAAATGACAGAGAAAAAATTATATAGAAATTCGGTTATCAAAATATGTTTTTTAAAAAACAGTTTTTGATGTAGTTATATACGTACTTCTGGGTTACCACATGAAATAATACGCTCTGTCAGGAGGTCTAATAACTACTCGAATGTTGGAATCATCATAAACGTCCAGGATATTTCAGTATCTCTGCAACAACTGTAGTGTGATATGATATTGGTGATTTGTACTGTTGCTAAAGTCATGGGTCCCGTGATTTGATACCTGTGTTTCTAATTGAAGAAGTGCCACATTTCACATAAATGTTGGTGAAAATAATTTTTAAAAAAATTCACATTCACGAAATGCCTGAACTCATAGATCACTTGGGGCCCGCAGGCCCCCAGGGCAAGAACCCCTGTGCCTCCTGCCATTAAAGGAGCCATTTTAAAGAAATAATAAATCTAATGAACACTAGTTCTTACGGAGGTGAATGGTCCCTGCAGCTTGGTCTTACAGCACACACACACAGCCATTGGGTTTGGCAGAACGGATGTCCACAAAGAGAGCAATGTTTCCCATGCCTGTGCAGTCATGGAGCATTCATTCACTGGTGTGTGAGCGAGACATCGGAAACTGTGTTGCCCCCTAATTTGATGCCCTGCGTGGAAAAAGATTGTCATTAAGACTGAGCCAGCGAGAGGTAATGGAAACATGATATCACTGACCTCATCCAAAAAAAAATAGCTATTGTCACAGGACAGAGATGCTGAATATTTGTAGGTTTGGGGAGAAATATATTTGTTAGTGAAATGGAGCTTACTGTGGGGTGAGTAAAGGTGAATTATTTGTCAGACGACTGGAGGAGGTTTATGCAATATAGTATTATTGAGCGGGGCTATTAACAGAGTGAATTGCTATTGTGACATGCCATTAAATTGTTTTTAGTGTCCACAGAGGTATCATTCAGGAGCTGGCAGGGTTATTAACAGAGTTGTATTTTTGGTGGACAGCAGCAGATCTCGAAACAAAATAGTGTATTTTATAGAAAAGTAAAATATGGCCAAAGCCGGAAGTCCACAGACAATAGAGTCTGGGGTAGTCATTTGCAGCTACTTGACAAGAACCCCAAGAATTGAACAAGGCTCTCTGAGTCCCTGCTGTATATGTAGTTGAAGCTGAAGTCTGAGTGATGCATCAGGAAGGAACAGTGAAAAAGTGAGATGAAGAGAGAAATCTGAACCCTAGGCTCTTTCAAGGATGTTCTGTCTTGTTCATGAATGTATCCCCAGTGTTTAGCAAAGAGGTTGGCTCAATAATTACTTGCTGAAAAAGAAGGAGGGGGGAGATCATGAGAGGGAGAGGCAGGAAGAGAGAGAGAGAGAATATTAATTAGCCAAGTGAACACTGGTGGTATGGAAGCATGTATGTATGTGCACGAACACCTATTGATATATTTTTTATTTTTCAACATATATTTATTGCACGCCTACTAAGTGTCAGCCCCTGTACTATGTATTAAAAATGTATGTTTAATGAGACAGAAGAGACCCTAGCTCTCAGATGACTGGCATTCAAGTGAGGGATTCAGAGAATAAACATGAAATCAAATAAGCTTATTTCAAGATAGTGCTAAATGTTAAGAAACGAAAACAAAAACAAAACACCCAGAAACTAAAAAAGCTGTCATGAGGTAGAAGGTAACTAGAAAGAAGGGGCTCCTTTGGGTATGAGGGTGATGTTGGAGCTGAGATCAGGAGACTGACATTTCATTGAGGGCTTCCTACGTGCGGGGTGTGCACTAAGTTCTTTGCATCCATTATTTCATTTAATCCTCACATCTACACTGTGAAGGAAAGAGTATTTATAACAATTTCACAAATGACAAGGCTCAAAAAGGCAAGTTGACTTGTCTACAGTCACAGAGCTGGTAAGAGACAGAAGCAAGGTTGAAATACCCTGCCTTGCCTGATCCCACGCCTCAGAGATGAACCAGGCACCATGTTGCCTCAAGGTGAAGGGAAGCTCCCAGTTCATGATTATGCAAATTAAGGAAGAAGACTTTTCCAGTAAGGTCTCTGTTTTTTGATTTGCAAATGACTTTTATTTTTATGCCATATTCTGGTTATTTTCTACCTGGTCACCTGGCTTCATTCCTGAGACTTGTTGTCAGTAACCCAGATGGTGGATTTCATCTTGAGTCTGATTCATAGATGACTCTGAAGAAAATGTACGTCTTTCCCATATGGGAAAAAAAAAAAAAAAAAAACAACTGAGTCATCTTCCTAATTTAGATAGGGTAGGGGAAAAGGGATAAAGATCTTAAGGAAAACAAGCTCTCCTCTTGAAGAAATTGTCTCAACCCCATTTAGGACACATTTTCTCATAGCTAAGATCTTTTGGGCTAAGCCGTATGGACAGTTAGAAAAACAGTATAATTTTAGCATCAACCAGCCACACTCTACCTCACTCCTGCCTTGGAGTATTGGTTTTCTTGTTTGGTACTCACTGTATGCACCAGGGAGTTCACATTTGTTATTATTATTTCTTTATTTTTGTTTACATTTTAACCCGGTCGATCGTTACAAAATGTTGGCATGTGTACGTTAATATATCTTAAATGCAACTTAAAATACCAAGTATCGTTATTATTAGGATTACTATTATTATTTTGGCTATCCAATTATTGATGTATTTTTTATGTCCATATCTAATATTGGGGAGTCCAGGAGAAATGAGCAGGAACACTTTCACATACTACATGACGAAGTTCAAATTGGTCACACTCTCTGGAGAACATTTTGGCAATTTATCACATGCCTCTGAGGTGAACATGGCCCATGACAAAATAATTCCGTTTCTGGGAACTTAGTAGAGGTTATATCCGCATTAAGATATATGTAAATTATTTCCAGTGAAGTATTTATAAGATGGGGAAAAATTAGAAACAACTGCCATGTCCAATAATAAGGCATTGATTATTTTTTAAAATGATAACTATACAAAAGTTTACCATCCACCATTAAAAATCCACGCTCATAAAGATAGAAGTCCCTAATACATTGATTAGGGTGAACAAAAGGCACATGAGTAAACAGATATATATTATGACCCTCTAAAATACTACGATATTTATTTATGGCTACAGTATATTTATAGATAGATGTAACTATAGATAGATATATTAAAGGTGACATTATATTATTATGTAATATTGTTATATTATTATGATGCAGTTTATCATTAAGTGGGATTTTTCTTTATATTTTTCTGCAACTTCCACATTCTCTACATGGAACATGATTTGTTATTATAGTCAGGAAAAAACACACATGCACATACATAGCGAATGAAGATCAATGTTGAAGATTCAAGTTTTGCCTTTAGTCTACCCAGCACATTTTTGGTTTGTGCTCTCACATTGGCCCTCTGTTGGGTACCCATCCCCCCGCCTCCCAGCTCTGGTTCCCAGCATCCTTCCACCGGCCTTTTGCTTTTTAGCAGACATCCCTGACCTGACGTGTCAGGTTCTCCTCCACAGGTCGTGTTACCAACCCCGAGCCAACAGCTTCCGGAAAGCCCAAGGCTGACTTTGTACCTATTTCCTTCTTGGAAGAAAAGCCAACAAAAGGTGTTCTTAGAGACTCACAGTCGTGTTCCTTGTTAATTCCCATTGGGGGAAAGGGGAGCAGGAGCAAAAAAGAAAAAAGGAAAAAGAAAATTTTAGCTCTGTATGGTTGATCGGCACACAGTATGTTTCCTTATTCATGATGGCTATTAGTTTCTTAATACTGGAGGCTGGGAATTTAAGTCCACATAAAGGATCCAGAAGATGTTATGTGCATTGTATATAAACTATATCTGAGCAAAGCGGAAAGAAAAAAGGAGAAGAAAAAGAAAAAACAATGAGGCAGAGTAGAAGCAGAGCCAAAGGTTACTTTTTTGTTGTTTTCTTTTGTAAGTCACAGGTTGACTGATTGCAGAGGAATTGATATGTTGAAGGGCAGTGTGGTTAGTAGAAAAGATCTCAAGTTCTGGACATGGATCAGATTAATCTGATTCGAACCCAGGCCTTGCCTTCATTGGCTTTGTTACTTTGGACAGAGACAGCGTGATTTACCAATTAAACAGCAGCCAGAACTTAGAGCTTTAATCCCAGCTCTGCAATTTCTAGCTGTGTGATTTCCCAAAAGTCACTTACCCTCTCTGAGCCTTCACTGCTGTGCATGCAACATGGGGGAGGGGCTCTTTTCTTCTGCAGGATCAGTGATGTCATTAACGAAGCCCCTGACCTATAGGAGGTGCTTACTAAGCAGTGTCTGATGTTACCACTTTCGATGATAATGATTTCATTCTATTTATGTATCTCGCAAAGAAGGAGAAAAACAAGGAGATGAAGAAGAGGAGAAGAAAAACCAGATTTGAGTTGTTCATAGGGGTCACATCAAACTGAGACCTCCTGAATGTTTGGGGTTCTTATGTGTTTTGCTTTTTGTGAAATACAAGAAAGTCGCCGGGACATCTGTGAAGGCACGTGTGTGCTCCTCTCCATATTAGATTACATGTTTTAGGACAATAAATCAGTGAAAGAAAAGTAATAAATAATGCATGCCAAAAATGTGATCATGTTTATTAAGAAGCAACAGCCTTGTCATCTTCATTTTCTTCTTCAGTGACTCTCCCCTCTGAGGGTTTGCTCTTCAGGGACTCCCTGCAATTTAGCTGGAGGCCATTCTCTAATTCTTGTTTGCAAAAATACCTGCTTTGCAAAAATAAGTTAAAAGCTGAGCATCCAGGTCCTCTGATGAGTGGCTCATCAAATCCATCCCATCGTTAGAGATGGCTTCCCCGGGGGCTCCACATCTGCATATTTTGTGCTTTCCCACACTCCGTCCTGCCGCTCTGGCCTTTCCGGGGTGAGTTTTTAAGAAGTCTCTTTAGGCTTTCGGATTTTGGAAAAGAAAACAAAACCAAAAATCAACTTTCCTTTTCCTAGTCCTGGGCAGCTGCTGCAACAATATGTCGACATTAGTGCATTGTGACATCCAAGGACTTTAATTGGGGCTGCATTATAATCTGTTACTCATCACTGTTTGCACTTGAATGACCCTGAAAAAGACAAAAAGGAACCACACTGGCAACCAGTCTTCCAAGGACCCTAGCAGAAAACTCCGTGCTGTAAAAGCAGAGCTGTGTGTGTTTCATAAGCTAGAGAAACAGAAAGTGGGCAAGCGAGGCTGAGACTGGGAGCGACGGGGAGAGAAAGGAGAGGGAAGAAGGAGGCAAGAGAGAGGGAGGCAGAGGGTAAAGAAAGGCTCGCCCATGCTAGCGGGGAGCAGCCTGGCTGGGCGGGAAGGCACCCTTGATGAGCTCCTGGCTGAGCTCTTCTCTCTGAGAATGGGATGACAAATTGGCCCTGGGGAGCCCTGGTTCTGCATCCCTCTGATGGGATGTGGGTGGTACAACCTTCCCTTGAATGTCAGCATCTCAGGTTCTGAGAGAGGGTTCCAGACTTTGAGAGTGGCACTAGTTTGAGACTTGAGGCAAGGGTGGGTTTGCACGTGCCCAAAATACCTTGAATCCGCCCTCCCATTCCAGAAGGCTTCTGTCATTCTTTTCACCCGGGTTAATTTTTGCTATCCTCAAGGAAAGGAATTCTCCTCCCCAAACTCTAATCTTAGAAAACCAGAGTTCCCCCGCCTCCCCATTTCTCTCTGTTCTTCCTATTTCTGTTTACCATTCCCATTCCCCTCTGTGCTCCCTTTCTCCCTGTTCCCCACCATACCTGTCTCCTCTTGCTTGGATGATGACACTTCATCATCGTGCGCCCAGCCCAGAGTGATTTAAGCAGGTTCACTAAATAGCAAATTACTTATGGACAGAACCCCATGCTTAATTAGCTTGTCCTGACATGAACTCATTTATCGGGATTTTCTGTTCACTCCAGTTTACCTGTGAATCCATGTTGATTTTATTTTTTGACTCGTTGCTTCCCTCATCCCCTGCCTTCCACGCTTCCTCCCTTGTTCCTTTCCCCCACCTCATTTCCTCCCTGTCATCATGTGTGCACCTATTCATTGCCCTCTCTCCTTTCTTTCCCTGCCCCTGCTAGCATTTGACTGCATTGCAAAAGCACTAATTTACGGTTTTTACATTGTGCATTATATTGCTTTCCTGGCCTTCCACGTCCCTCCCAGGTGTGAGTCCAGCTCCAGAACCCCTCCATAAGTGCCCACCCCTTGAGCCCTTAGAGTCGGCGTCGCTCATCTTCTTCCAACTTGGTTTCACTACATTCTGTTTTGACCTCTGTCATTGTTGACTTAGACCTGACCCCCATTTGTTCTCAACTTGGTCCCTTTAGCCAGAAGCTCTGATCTGCTATTTCCTTGCCTTTGATGTGTCTCCATTTCCTGTAATTAATCTCATTTTCCCTATAGCTCAGCAGCTGCATGGACAGCCATAAGGATAATGTACCCTGTTTGAGCTAGCTGCCATACCTCCCCAACCTGTGTCTGGTCCTCACCGTCTGCCACGTCAGTAGACATGGTCTTGCCCCAGGGGTAGGAGGAAGACATGCTTTGCAGAATATGTAACACTGACTTCTGTTGGAGGAAAATCAGACTGCCGAAGAGCCAGGTAACGCAAGTGGGCAGGTAGTTATATTCTGAACACAGAGCTTTGATGGGTAGCTCTATTTAAAAAAATGCATATTTTTACATGTTTCTTTATATTGAGTTCTATGTATATTCAGTGTCCCGAGAAAAAACCAATGAAAATCGAACTGAACATCTAGCCATTCCAATAAATCCTATCACATCGCCAAATATGGTACTGGGAAAATTTTCCTAACTTTGTAGACCCTGTGGTTTCAAAGCCAATAATACTCTGTGTTCTTTCTTTTCTTTTTTTTTTTCTTAATACTCCGTGTTCTTCATTTATCCTTATCAACATTCCTGACACTGACTATGGGGCGTATTCAGGACCAAAAGGTCTGTTTAGCCTAATCTTTTTACTGCTAGAACAAGTAGATTTGAACAGTCTGTCCTCTTAGGATCTTTTATAAGAATGTTGTCCTTGCATTCTTTGATAGATTTGTTTCCATTTTTCTTAAAAAAAAAATAGGCCACATGTTTCATGGGCAAGTCCTTGATACAATCTGGAAGCACAGACATCCATGAAAATACTTTGAAAATTTAAAGGCATTCTACTCGTATGAAAGGCCCTTCATTGCTTCCTATGAGCTTCAGTTTCTTTGCCTATAAGGTGCAGGGGACTCAACAAGCCCTGCTACTGTGTAAACACTGTGAGATACCATATAAAGAAACGCTCTCTAAATGTCAGAACACCTAGCAATGAAGACATTGTGTTGCTATCCTCATGTCTATGTGGAAAATGGACCAAATTATTTTATTTCCTCTGCAACTGTCCACAAGGTAGTGTTTGGGTGGATTAGCCAATTAATGTTAGCAAACCATGTTGAGATCTAAATTGAAAGGTTTTGTACCAAAGAGAACTTTTTTTTTTTTTTTTTCTGACACTGCAGAATTTCCGGTATTCGTTTCTACCGGGAGCATTACATGCCTGTGAGCCTGTAAGCCACACAGCCATATATATGTATTTACGCATGTGCCTATGTGCATCATTTTACATTAATACGACCATATTATAGTTGCTCCTTTCATATTGTAAATGGTCATCTTTTCCTTCTTTTTATGCCTGACTCTCCCATTCTGCCCCACCCCCATGCTCGCTGCCCCCTCCCTACTCCACCCCTGTCCCATAATCCAAATCAACAACCTGGTTGGAACCTCTTCACACTTTACTCCATACTCATATAAATTATACATAATATTTACACTTTTTTTCTTTCTCAGGTTCAAACACACACACACACGTCACACACGCTCATACACACACAGTAGTGGCACTGTTTTTGGGGCGTTTGGGGTTTTGTTTGTTTGTCTCTGTGTGTAAAATGGAATGCATCTTCCAAGAATGAAGACTTTTATGTGTGCATGAACGCTTTATATTTTACTTTTTGGATTATCAAATGGTGAAATTGAATTTTTCTGGTGGTGTACAATTCTACAAATTTTAATTCCTACATAGATTTGTATTATGCCCACAACAATCAGTATAGGGACGGTTCCCTCGCTCTAGGAAACTTCCTCCTCCTTCCCTCTGTAATTACACTCTCCCTCAACCCCTCTTCCCTGTCACCCCCTGATCTGTTCCCCTTCACTATAGTTCTGGGTTTTTTGATAATGTATATAGATAGAATTCTACAGTAATTAACCTTTAGTGACTGGCTTCTTTCGTGTAGCATAATGCCTTTGTGACCCATGATACTTTTTTTTTTTCTTAATTTAATTTAAATTCCAGTAGTTAACATACAGTGTTATATTAGTCAGGTGCAAAATATAGTAATTCAACAATTTCCTGATACTTTTCGAAAGTATCTGTCAATTGTCCCTTTTTAATGCTGAGCAATGTTCCATTGTACAGATGTGAATGGTGATCCATTCTCCCACGAGTGAAGACTTGGTAATTGTGCTTGTTTTATGATTCCGTTTCTAGTACTTCAGGTTTAGGAAGAGTTTGTATTAGTGCATGAATTTACCAAATTAAAATATTGAGAAAATCAAGGGATTAGAGAATCAGTCATGAGGGGAATTTAGAATTTGAGCTTAAATGGCAGGTGAACTACCAGGACTAATAAAAACAACTCCTTCCACAGACTTTATTGGTGCTTACTCCATGCCAGGCAGGGAGATGGGCACTGACGTCCAGTATCTCATCAACTCTCCTAGGACATTCTGCAGTTGGCACTCTTACCCTGTCTTACAGGAAAGGAACCTGAAGCTCCTCTTCAGGTGGTCCTACGATGGTGTCCAAAGTCATTGTCTACCTAACCTCTGTCCCTGACATTGAAACTTTTTATCAGCTTGTGCTTCTCTTGGCTTTAGTTAGAGTTTCAAGCCCCTTTCCACTTAGTAGTTTAGATAAACTTGATATTATAGTTTCCTTTCATTCCTTTAAGTGATGCAAATTGCTTTACCCAAAGAAAGGCATCACATTACACCATTACATGAAAAAATCTACCGAGAAAGAAAGAAGAAGAAAAAGATGTTTGGATTTTTTCCCCCCTCATTTTTCTTTCTGACTGATGTAAATGACTGCTAGGATTCCTCCCGCCCCCTTTTCTCTTGTTAAGTGAAGATATTCAGGTCTTATATACAGAAGCAAAACGAAGGGAAGAGATGATCAGTTATCTGATGAAATTGATGAATATAGTCGAGATTATTCATGGGGGTAGAGGTGGGTGGGGGGGGACACTTCTCCTCTCATCTGTCTGCTCCACACCACCACCACGTGTGTGGGGATGGCATTTGGGGTTCTGCAAACTTAAATTACATGAAGTGAACCAATTATCTACTTCAGTTTCCCACTGTAGTTATGTTCTGATGGTTATTTATTTGCCTTTATCATCGACGATGACACTTCCATAGCTAAAAATTGAAGAATTCGTTTTACAAAGTACAGGGAAATCTGCTAGCAGAAAGTTTGTTTCCTTTAGCCATGTAGCATCTACAGCTGGGCAGACAGATGGATACATAGCCATGTTTCTTTCTTTCTTTCTTTTCATCCTAAACACTGTATATCGAGTAAATAGTTTTCTCCAGGAAAAATCTTGCTGGCTCTGTCACCAAGAATTCAGCTCCTGAAGCTTACATAACTGTGTTTCATGCATTGGATAGCTCAGGATTCTAGCTTCTTGCGAATGACTTTGTAAATGGCTGTCAGGAACTGCCCCTCCATTAAGGAGCTACGTCGGGCCCATCACAACTGCCATCATCCCTCTCTCCCCCATCCGATCTGCCACTAAATCCTGTTTGGTTTACCTTTGAAATGGCTCTCAAATGGCTCCCTCTCTACCCCCACCTCCACTGCTTCATCCAGACCTTCATCAACTTTCTGATGCATTAATATCATCATCTCTTAACTGGTCGCTGTGCATCCAGTCCGTGTAAACCATTCTCAATGGCAACAAAAGTATCTTTGTAAAGCAAGGCTCTGATCTGATCCCGTATTTCTTAGACCGCTATGGATCCCACAGTTCCAAACAGTGTTTCCAGAAATACAGTGTATGATTTGGGGGAAATAGACAAATGAATACATTTTATTTGGAGAGTTATATGTTTAATTTTAGAGTTATATCTTATTGATGGTGATCTTAATTTTCCATCCATGCACTCACAAACTCCTTTTAAAATAAGCTTAATAAAGTATGCTTTTTTAAGTGGACTGCTTAAAAAATAAATCCCCAAATCAGTGGCTAATTTGGCAAAAATTGTGAAGATGGTCTGCAGAGGACTGAACCTTGGAAAACACCAGCAGGGACACAAAGTCCAAATCTTTAGCCCATCATTAAAGATCTTTCACAATTGGCTCCCCCAGAATAGCAAAAAGCCGCCTTCATGCCTGCCCTCCTTCCTCCCCAAGTTCAACAAGAACTTCCTTTCCACTTTTAGTCACATCAGACATTTTGCAGTTTTCCAAACATATTAAGGCTCTCATATTTGTGCATTTACCCCACCCCCAAATACCATCCCCTTTGTCTGGATTATATTTTTCTACCTGGTGGACTTCTACACATCCTTCAAAACCCGGTTCACATGTGCCAATCTCTTCTCTAAGTTCCTCAGGGAGAATTCACCAGGCCTCTGCACTCCTACTCTCTGCTGTATGGCTTTCAACACTCAATATCTTGGCTATTTGAATAGGTATCTACTTCCACTCCCAGAACTAATGAACCCCACAGAGCTGTACCTAAATCTCTCTGGCTCCACTGGCCATTGATAGGCAGTGGAAGAGCTTAGCTGTTTGCTAAGAATCAAGCCAGATTCTTTCTTCAATGGGAGGACGTGTGTAGAAAAGTGAGGTCTCACACACAACTCATCCGCCAAAAGAAAGTAATCATCATGCACCATCCTCCCTGCTAAATGGGTCTCAGAAAGTTGTTCTGACAGTGTTTCTCAAGTTACTTAGCCGCAACTATCTTCTTTAAATTGCTCTGGAACATTTATCCTTACCAAAAGGTGATACGGCAACACAGATGTCTTCTTGTAACACTTATAAGACTTATTATAATTGCTTGCTCTCTACCTTCCTCCCAGACTCCTGACTTCCTTAGAGCAGGGATGGGGTATATTTTGTTCAATGCAGTACCTACGCCCAAGGACAGGGCCTGGCACAGGGTAGGTACTTGGGTGTTTCTTAAACAAATGGCATCTGAATCTTCCATCTATTTGGCCGACAGACTCTCAGATCTTCCTTGCAGGTCAGAGACTGTGCAAGGTGGCACGAGAAAACTAGGTTGCCTCCTTCCAGGGGAGCCTCCTTCAAAGTAAGTGCCTGTCTTGGGCCATTTTCCCACTCTGTTTGCTCAGCCCTACAGTGGCACCATTTGCCAGCCTGGAGTATTTTCTTTCATTCCTTGAAATCCCACGGTCTGTGCAACACAAGTCAATCAAATCTGCGCACCTGGCCAGGGTTTTGCTTTTAACTGTGCGGACAAGTGCATGGTGATCAAGAGTGCAGTCAGATAAAGGGATGAGCAGAGTGGCTAGCATGGCGAGGCCTCAAAAGTGCTATTATAATTTATGATAATTCGTCACTATTTTTACATTCCTAATGATAATAAATGTCATGTGCAAAATGGTCCTCTTTTTGGTCCTCTTTTTCTGGTTCCTTTGATAATTTTGTCTAGTCCTTAAGCCATTTGATTATTTTTTGGGAATCCCACTAAACCTTACCTACTGGCTTTGGTTCCCTCCGAAGATTCCTGCGTGTTTCCCAGCATGTAATCATTTTAGGACCCTTGCTTCAAAAGTTATCTACTCTCAGGGTCCCTGGGTGGCTCAGTCAGTTAAGCGTCTGACTCTTGATCTCAGCTCAGGTCTTGATCTCAGGGTTGTGAGTTCAAGCCCCATGCTGGGCTCCACGCTGGACGTGGGACCTACTTGAAAAAAAATGATCTATTCTCATCCTCTTCATTTTCGCTCAAGCATGTACTTTTTTTGTCTGGCCACTTTTTGACCTAGCTGGAACTCAGGGTTTCTAGTTCATTAATTCATTAATTCATTCAGTAAATATCCACTGAATACTGACTCTATGCCAGATATTGTTCTAGGCTCTGGGGACACAGTGTTGAACAAGACAACAATTCTTACCCTCATAAAGAGTTCATTCAAGGGGCGCCTGGGTGGCTCAGTTGGTTGAACATTGGACTCCAGATTTCAGCTCAGGTCATGATCTCAGGGTGGTGAAATCAAGCCCCGTGTGAGGCTCCACATGCAGTGGGGAGTCTGCCTCCCTCCCTCTCCCTCTGCCCCTCCCCCGGCTCATGAACACTGTCTCTCACACAAATACATAAATCAATCTTTGGAAAAAAAAAAAAAAAAAGAGTTCATTCAAGTGAGGAAACAAAGAGAATAAAGGAACAATACATAAATATATATATCAACATAATATGATGATATATTACAATGTGTTAATATAATAATAAGTTATGCATGGGTATTATGAGAAGAGCCAAAAGATAAATAGTGGCTTTGACCTGACTCACAGAGTCAGTGGCTTCCTGGTTTAATTCCTTGTACTGGCCACCCCTGCTATATTCCCTGGGTCAGCCAGGCCCCCGACCAGACCTGTCTTACCTCAGGACCCAAAGTAGCTTCTCACTCACTTTTGCATGTTTCCAATCTAATCAATTCCCCTTACCTTCCACTGTTGATAGCTCTAATCTGTGCATCACTATGGGTGCAGAGAGGGCCTTGGGGGTAAAGCATACTGGGAAGACTCATCTCAAGGAAGGGGGTGAGTTGGGGGAGGGCGCTGGACACCTGACCCTTCAGGGCCTTTCCCAAACTCCCTCTTTTGCCACACGTGTCAGGGATAAATCCTTGTCTGTCTGCATATTAAAGGTATGTTTCAGCCAAAGAGAAGTTTCCAGAGGTTTCCCCTTGCACTGTGGAAACATTATTTAACACAGCATCCTACATAAAGTAGATGGTATGGAAATATTTGTTGAATGTGTGTGTTTGGGACCATTTGAAGTTAACCATCATGGGGGTCTGGGAGCTGGATTCCATCGGGGGTGCTAGTGAGTGAGCCACATGGGTACCTCCACTGTGCCCGTAGTGGACAGAGGAGACCTGCAGCTCCCGAGCAGACAGCAGAATGAGCTGCAAGGAGCCACTCTAGGCCAGCATCCAGGCTCCCTGGAGTCCTCTGATTCTGCCCAGCCCTTTTCAGACTGGCGAATGTTGGGAGCCCAAGGCATCATTAGTATCCTTCCATCACTTCCTCATTAGTTCTTAGATAGTGTTTTAATGACAGCTTGAGAGGCTCCGCATCCTGGCCTCCTTCTATTTATGATCCCCACCGTGTTAATGTGCACTTAATGAGAAATTCTTGTCTTGCTTGTAAATCCTGTAGCCGGCATTCAATTTATTGACAGATGTTTGCTTGGATCTCTTTAAAATTACTTCATAAATCTTCCAGGATAAAAGGCCTCAAGTTTGGTTATTAAGACAGGACCTTGTTGACAGTTTCATATTTAACTGTTTAGAACTCAACTGTCAGGGCTGTAATGGGGTGTGCGGCGGAGGGGCACGGGGCCCGAGCTCCAGTTGCCGGGTCTTCTGCACCTACCGGGGCCCTCGGTGGTGAAGGGTGTCTACCGTCCCTTATAATCCGTTCAGTTAACTTCTCGGTGACCTCGCCGTGCTTCGCACTTACTCATGCAGCGTTATCAGCGTGTCAGCGTGATGAAGTGCCTGGGCTGATAGGAGCGAGGGGCTGAGTAAGCCACAGCGCCTCAGTCACCAGGGAAGGGTGTGGAGGGGAGCCCGGCACTGAGGTGGCACTTCCCACGACAGCCAGTGGGCACCCGCGGCAAACCTGGGCGTTTCAACTTCACCTTTGGGCAACAAGCAGTGCACGTGGTGGGAAGGGGGGCCGCTTGGAAGTGTTCAGCCCACACTCGCCTTTTGTGGCCTTTTCAATGCCATCTCTGAATCGAGATTTTTTTTTTTTTCCTATTGCCAGTGGCAGAAAACTCACCTCTAAACGGCTTAAGGAGAAAGAAAAGCGTGGAAATAGAGTTAATAGACTCGTGTGATTGAACTGCACAGGTGTGGTTGGCCTCGGGGCTGGCTTGGTCCACCGGATAAAATAACTCGGTTTTACACTCATTCTAGAGTTTGCCTTCCTCCACATTAGCTTTACCCTCAGAATTGCTGCCGTGGCCCCAGAAGCTCCATACGGCTTCTAGCTTCAGACCCCTGGGAGAAAACACCACCACCTGCTTCTCTTCCAAATACCCAGGGGAAAAAGGCTTATTGTGTCTCATTGGTCCTGACCGGTCACATGGCCGCTCTTTAGCCAATCACTGTGGTCAGAGGTAGGCTCTGTTCTGATTGGCTAGGACTGCATCACGTGATGAGCTGCGTCTAGAGCGCAGGAAGGAAGCCGAAGGGGGAGGGTGGTGCAGGGTTAAAGTGGCGTCTCATTACCTGTAGAACGAGGACTAGAGCCAGGCGGCGTTAAAACCAATTTTCAAATGCCCGGATCAAGTTCAAAACAACATCCTGCCTTGTCTAATTCTTTCATTTCGCTCTGAAGGGTTGTTATACGTTGGCAGCCTCTGTGCTAAACCGGAGTTGTGACCTACCCTGTTGGGGAATGCATTCCAAAGATTAAAAATTGAGAACACCCTAGAGAGGCCGGCTCATTGAGAAGTTCTCTAAACCCGTACACAAGCCAATAACAGTAATAGGATGAAAAAGAGAATTGCCCCACTTACTGCTACCACAAATCAGCGGTTTCCATGTAAGATGATAATGAGCATTTGGGCCAAAAATAGCATGTTTTTTGCTTACTTGCTGGTGTTCTTGTCACATCGCATTGCTTGAGTTGTGTCATATCGCATTGGGTAACGTCGCCTCCATCCCGCGTTGACGTGACCCACTGCTTTGCAACACTTAAGACAAGTGTTTGGGGGCTTTTCTCCCCAATCCAATTTTTTGCACAAATGCTGTTTACCAGATGAGGCACATGTGAATACTATTAGAATTGAAAACACATCCACCATTTGAGCCAGAATTTATTAAGGGGCCTATGGGAAGGAAGGCACACGAAACATTTTACTCATAGTCCCTGACAGGCCTCAACAAGGGGTCGGCTCTTTAGCCCAGAATCTTCCACATTTGCTGAAATCTGATATTCACAGTTTCATATGTGGAAGCTTGTGAAAAATTGAGGGCAAGCTTTATGGCTGATAGCTGGACAGTAAGCTTGGCCTTGATTTTCTGTGAGACCTACTGCCCAAGCCCCTGAGAAACAGATTCTTCACAGAAATAACTGTAATAATCTTGATTCACATTTGCCTTGTAATAATAGCTGATCCTATATAATGTTTTCTACCAGTTACTGTTGCAATCACTTTATGTATTTTAATTCCTTTAATCCTACAATGGCCCTGAATATTATTATTATTTCCTTTCACACCAGTGAGGAGACTGAGGCACAGAGACATTAAGTAACTTACCTAATGGCCCACAATTCGTGGAGCTGAGATTTGAACTCACACAGTCTGGCTCTTGAGCTGTGCTCCAAATATGATGCTGTGTTGCCCCTATGGAGGGTTATATGGAGAAACACATTGACTCGGGATTTGTGGTACTAAGTGGTAACAGATGTAGAAAAGATGAGTTCAATATTATATATACAACATATATTACATATGATCATATATATTATATAAATATTATATATCACATACTGTGTGTGGTAAACTTTCTCCTCAAAGAATTGAGTCAAGATATATTAATACAAGTCATAATGCTTTTAAAAAGAAGATGGGAGAAGAAACAATAGCAAAATTAAATTTTGTTAGAACAATAAAATGAAATTGGGAGAGATGTAATTTTACAGTAATGTTTGTGACAAAAATTCAGGCCTGGGCATCCTGATAGGCAAAGACCAAAGGGGATGAGTGAAGAGCTATGACATTTGCAGCATCCCAAGGTTCAAGCAGGCTCATGCCCGAGTCTCAAAACGAGAGTGAGAGGAATTTCTCCCATGGTCCTCAGACCAGAATGTGGTGGAAGCAGAGAGTTGTGAGGAGCTTCACCTTCTTTTAAAGGACAAAAGTCAGGGGTGGAAGAGCCCAAAAGGAAACCCTGGTATTGATGCAAAAATAACAGAGCCATTCTATATTCTTGAGCAAGGTATTAAATGCCTATGCATCTATTTTCTTATCTGTATAAATATGCTTTGTTTGTGTTCCCCCAGAATGAGACCTGGAAACAAATGCTTTCTTTGGTTGGTGATCCCAGGAGGACACCGCGAGGGGAGTGGAGGAGGAAGACAGGGAAGAGAAGGATATGAATAGAGTGAGTGATTGAGTGATCTAGCAAGTGATCACTGTGGACAACTGGAGTTTGATGCTACTGGGGCGAGTGTAGAACATGCACCTCAGAGTTGTCCCATATGAGGGGTAAAGGTGCTGGGGTAGTTTTCCACCAAAGCTCCATTGGCTGTGGCTTGAGGGCTTCTTCGTGGGGCATTCCTATCCAGCATCTCTACCTGGCCCTGTGTGTGAGCCAGACATGCTCCCATGGCTGGCTTGTGGCCCTCAGCCAGAGAAGCAGTGGGCATGCTGGGTAGGGAGAGGTCCTTGCCTAGGAGATGTGGACAGTGGTCCACCAACATCTAGTGTGGGTGAGAGTGGCACCTGCCTCCGAGGGCTGCCGTAATGACTGAATGAGGTAATGCGTACAAATCACTTGGAGTCGTGTCTAGTTTAAACAAAAACTTAAAAGTTGGGGAATAGTATACTGGCTCATGAAACTCAAAAGGCCAGGAGAAGATCTTGAAGCTTCAAAAAAACTGGACCTGGGTGCTCACATGTATTGGGTGAGGCAAAGTGTGGGGAGCAGGGGAGAAGAGCCTGTGCACAGGGGTCCAGAGTTGAACACTGCCAGATGGCGAAGACCGTGTCATCTCTGTGGTCCCTTTCACATCTAGCATGCTAAGCAGATCTATTCTCAGATACCGAAAATGAACTCAACTAATCAGTCAATGCAGTGGAGGGGGGGAAATGAGTCAACGCAGTTTGGCATCATGTAGCTAAATCCGCCAGTTGTGTGATGGACGGTTTCATTTCTCTACGGGCTGTTTTGGCATTGTGTAGACACAGCCTAAATTGGTGCCCGCACCTCCCACTAATCATGCTCTGAGAGGGAGAATGTGGAGTTATTGAGATCCCCAAGCAGCACTTTGGCGCACACACTATCTAACGATATCAAGAGATGAAGGAGGCCTTTGAAATGAGCTTTCGAGAGTGAGTAATGACCTTCAGGATGTGGTGCAGGGATTGTCTTTGGAAACTGGTATATCTTGATGGATGATTGAAAAGCTGCTGTCTTTGGTATAGTTTTTGCGGTTTTATATTTGGGGATGTGTAATAAATAAATGTGTAATTGCCCTCAACATGATGCAAGACCAGGAGGTGAGGATGAGACAGGAAAGTCCTATAACAGCATAAAATTTGATTAGGATCCCCATTGATAGGCAAGGCAGTGTTGTGTGAACAAAGAATGGTCTGTCTTAAGTTGACCAAGATAGAATCCAATACAATGAAGAACAAATTCCACCAGCTGGTTTCTCGGGAGCCCGGGAGGGGGGCCATACAGGATAAGTCCTCTCATTTTTAACATCCTAATGAAAGTAGTTTCGGTACCCCTCTCAATACCGTAATGACAGCCTAAATTGTTTATCTTGTAATTCGGCAGATTAAACAGTATTTATAAGGTGTTTGCAGTGCTCTTTCTAATTGATGAAAGTGGCTATCTCTCTTCTTAATTTATTGAGATCTTTTCTTCCATTTTTGTGCTAATGTTGGTTTTTGTGCCCAATGTATTAATTACATGGGTTTTTTTTTTAAAATTTTGATTCTTTGTGATCACAGTTCAGCTAAATGTGTGTGTGTGTGTGTGTGTGTGTGTGTGTGTGTGTGTGTTGTCTTCCATTGTGATTCCCATTACTGGCTTACACATGGATAAATCTGTCTGTGTCTCCCAAATTACCTTTGATCTCTGTTGGCAACAATGGGTGGGTGAGAGCCTTCCATACTATATATGGTGTCTAGAAACTGGGCTCAGCTTTCTTTTCATTCCATGTTTTATTGGATAGATCAAAGGATGTTTTTAATATCACTGTATAAGTTCTATTAGAATTTAGAAGATTTGCATGTTAACAATTTTGTGTTTATCATCTACAAAGAAGGCATAAGACACAAGAGTTTAATTTTAGCTCTACCTTCTTCAATCCAATTTAGAACCTTAAATGATCACAAAGGTTTAATAATGTTTAATAAATGATAACTAATTAATTATCAAAATTTTAATAACATCATTTCGTAAAATCATTGGAAAAGGGAAGAGGTTTTTGACTGTCGGTTGCCATCTCACTAGTTTTAATGTGATTTATCTGAAACTAAGATTTCTTTTTTTTTTTTAACCTGCCTCTCACTATTTAGTTCAGTCATACCGATGCACAAGATTACACAAAATAAATGGTGGTTCCGTGACTTACAAGATTTTGTTTTTGTTAGGCCGCTTACATTGAGGCACTTGCACAAACCTGATCAGTGCCAATATCTCTTTGAGCAAGTCCCTAAATTCCTATAGCTTGTATTTTCTATGTCGTATTATCTAGCGTTTAATTATCTACCCCAATTTCAATTGTTCCCCACAAATCCCATGAGTGTTATTTTTCTTTGGCGCCTGGATTTCAAACTTCTAGAACAGTGGTTCTCATCTGGGGGGGGGGGGCGCAATTTTGTTTCCCAGGGGACATTTGGCATTTGGCATTGTCTGGGGACATTTTTTATTGTCACGACTACGTGATGGGGGTGGGTGTGCTTATGGTATTTAGTGGGTAGGGGCCAGGGATGCCACTAAGCATCCTGCAGGGCTCAGGGCAACACCCACAATGGAAATTCTGGGACCCAAATGTCAGTGGTACCGAGGTTGAGAGATTCTGCCTGCGTAGAAAGAATCTAGCCATCTGTTTCTGAGTTTCCTGTTTTGCATCTAGTACAGACCTGATGCGCAGTGGGTGCTCAGATTCAATTTGATGATGAGGTCGTTGTTTGCCTTTTAAATCAAGTTGATCAAGTGACCCCAAGTAGATCGAAGTGCAGAGGTTTTTCAATTGAGTACAATATATGGAAATCGTCGGTGGGGGGAGGGAGAAAGAAGTGTGATACAAAATAGGAAAAAAAAAAAAATAAGCATGAAGAAAAAGAAGCCACCTCCCCGCTCTTTCCTGTGATTGCCATCAACATAAAAAGGCAAGGTTGTTCATCTTCAGGGGGCAATCTTTGTGTGGAAGGAATCCCTTGGGGGACATTGGGAATTTTATTGCTTTTCGTTGGGGACAGTGCAAAATGGGATAATTTAGGCTTGACAAACAAATCTTGACTCACTTTTTTCCGAGGCTCCAGCAGGAAAATAGAATTCTCACAGAGCAGGGATCAACCTTTTCCTCCATAAATCACAAAGAGTAGGTGAAAATTTGGCTAATATCCAGGGCACCACAAAGAAATAAACAGTGCCAAAGCAATCTGTGGTTCATTGTATGCCAGTTTCTCCATGGATACATATCTCTTCTTGTTTTGATCTCAGACTTTTTTTTCGCCCTAAGCTAAAACTTTCTCAGTCTCTTTCAGACTGTCTCTTCGGCGAGGCCTTTGGAGCAGGACCCCGACAATGTCCTGGTCAGCTCTTTTAGGTTTTTTTTTTTTTTAAAGTTGATTTCCTGTTCTGGTGAGCCATCCATCACTGACGTCCCCCGTCTGTGCTGCTTGTCTGTGACAGAATGAGAGGTGTCATTTATCACTGGGCCTTGCGGAAGCTGTGGGAAGAGGGATTGAAATTTTTTCTGGAAGGCCTCAGTGTCCACTGGCTGCCAGATCATTAAAAAAGGGGGCTTTCCAAAGAAAGCTGTGTGTGATGTGATTGCACTTACTGTCAGGGATAGGCTGAAAGAAAGGGGAACATCAAAAGGGAGCAAGAGAAAGAGGCAGAAGAAAGAGAGAAGTTTCTGCCAGGGGCATTGAAAGTTCTTGAGCTGCGGATGCACGGATTTGCTGTGGTTCGGTTTCAGTTTGTGCATGCTAAGTAAGTCCTTTAGAGATTTCCACAGTGCTCATGGTGCCAGTGAGGAAACCGAAACAGGAAGGCTCTTTAATAGCACTTCTTCACATCCCATATTATGTAGGGCGCGGAGACAGACTTTGTACTGTACGGGGCATGACTTGCAGCACAATTGTTGAAAAGCTGAGGCAGGAAAACCTATCTGGACAAAAGCAGAGGATCCCAATAAATCACGAGGCAAACTGAGCCCCCCCTTCTCCAAAGAGACATTTACAGCATCCTGTTTGCTTAAGCACACTCAGAGAATGCCCAAGAATATCCTCTTTCGGCTCCTCTCCTTTGGGCATGAAGTCCGCCACCCAATAGATCTCCAGGGATCAGGGAAGAGACTCTGCTTATCATTTCTTTGCAGTGGGAGGTGTTCCTCCTTCTCCCTGCCCTATCAAAGCAACAGAAATAAGTCGAAGCTTATGTTGTGCTGCCCAATTGCCAGGCACTGGGCTAAGGGCTTACTTACGTGCTTTAATCTTCATGGTGATCCTATGAGAAGGGTGCTTCTATTTGGGGAGGTGCCCCAGAAGCACAGAGAGGAGAAGTGACGTGCCCAAGGTTGCTTATTTCTTGGCAAAGCTGGGATTCTATTCTAATCTGGGTTCTTTGGTTCTGGAGTCTATGCTCTGAGCCTCTGCTTGCAAGGGTGAAGGAGGCACATAGTGGGGAAGGCTTTAAGAATCCTTGTTAACTTAGGAAATTAGCAACTTAATGATGACCCGAAGCAAGAGTGGGCAAACCACGCCAGTAGGTCAAATTCAACCCATAATCCGTTTTGTGCAGCCAGTGAACTAAGAATGAAGTTCTGCGTAAACGCAGTTTAAATGGTAAATTTTGTTGACCAAAATTTTGTTTTCTTGCTTGTTAAATAAGCACCTGTGCAACATCCTCCATGTTGCCTCCTGTCCCACAGACCCTAACATATTTCCTGGCTGGCCCTATACGGGAGAAGTTTGCTGACCTCTGACGTAGGTAAAGTCATTTACAGGAAAAAAAAAAAAAGAAGACGAAGAAGAAGAAAGAGGAAGTGAGGGAGGGAGGAAAAAGATGAGAAGATTAGAAAAGGAGACAAAAGAAAAGAAAAGAATGTCTTTTACAAGCAAATAAGAAAACTAAGATTCCCAGCAGTGGTGTTCAAGGCCCCCCGGCCACACTAGGCTTGGACCAGCTTATGTATCTTCATGTGCAAAGGCCATCCTTTCAAAATAAGTTTCCCTTGACTGCTTTTTCACAAAGCCTGCTGCTTGGAGAGACAAATTAGCTATTAGGTAATCTAGTTAATTGACAAGTGACTTAACTAATTACCCTAACATGCTTATTAAATGTTACCTTTCCCATTCTCAACACATTGTTAGAGCATCAATTTATGTAAGCCCTTATCATATCATTCTCTGCTGACAGCACATTCCCTATTAAAACAGAGGGAGCATGGGGTGTGCTTTTTCTATCATTATATCTCTCCCTCTGTGGTTAGAGTCAAAAGAGAGAATTAGGAGCCCATCCCTACTCAGCCACGATGTCCAATTATACTGACACATGGTCACTCGAATGGATCAAGAATGGACAAAATAAAGAACTAATGTGTATTATCAAGTCTCACCTAATGGGTAGAACAAAAGCTGAAGGGAAACTCAATTTGACTCTTGACTGTAGCCTTTCATCGCTGGGAAGGCTGGTGTCTTTATTCATACACATCCAGAAGTCTGCACCTCCTTTGGAGCAGATGCATTTTGAAATTCATAGTTTTCCGGATTTTAGAAAGAGAACATGATACGTATACTATATGTTAGATAGCATTCTCGGTGAGGTTGGGAATAGCATCTATACTTAAAAATATAAATAATTCTGCAGTGAAGCATGAATATTACTAAGTGAGATTTTTTTTTTAAGTTTTAAAATGTCTTAAAGCAGTTCAGGTCTGATTTTTCTGCTAACTGAATTATGAAAAAAAAAAAACCTTTGGTTTTCAGAGGTTCTAGGATTTTTGATTTGTAGAGAAGAGATTGTGGACTGGCACAAATATTTTGATGATCTTATGGCTTCTCTAATAACTATAGACTTCTAGTTATTTTATAAGCTTAATATTCAACATAGTTACATATATGGAAACAGTTGGTGATTATCCTGCAGGGTAGTGTGAGGTGAAGCATGAGATATACATGGATATGTAGTTATTTATGTAGAGATAAATCATATATCACAATGTAGATCCTGATCTATCCTATATATTATGATGTACATAATGATATATATGAACACCTGTTGTAAAATACAATTCAATACCAGAAGGTTGGAACTAAACACAAAGACTTTTTTTGTATAAAATGGACCTAGAAGACAGGGAGGCTGCAACAGATGTGAAACTTCACTTGGTCTGATGTTGGCAAACTCCAGTTTCTGCTGGTATCACAAAGGTAGCATGTTCCAAGGTCCTGAGATGTTCCTTTCTTCACACAACATGTATAAAATTGGCATACATTCTCCGGTTTTGGTGCGCCATGATTTGACTGGCAACATTTTTTTTCCCACTTTCTTGACAGTAATAACCATAGCATCAAAACCATCTTAAAGTCAACTTACTACCGTAACAAGGTAAGCTGGGAGGGGGCCCATGGTGACCTGGGGAGGGAGCTCACGCTCCATCAGTAGGAGACTCATTGGCCCTAATCCTAACCATGACTCTAACCAGAACCAGAACCATAATGCAATGATTGTTTCTCCACCAGTTGTTACTGCACAGAAACACAGACCCAGGGTGGCCAATCCTCTGATCTCTTGAGAGAAGCTAGAAACCCAGATATACAGTCTCACAATAGTGAGGGGGTGGCAATTAAACTATCACTTATTAACCTTCTGCAGGCCAGACAAGACAGGTCTCCAGACTAGATCTGTCCCATGGCCTACCCGACACCTAGAAAGTTTCATCAGTCGATTGGCTAAGATCACCCTGCTGATATATGATACAGTTACTTGTCTGAATCCAATATATCAGACTCCTGTGGTTTCCGTTTTTGTTTCGTTATTTGGAATGGGAGTGAAATGATTTTAAAAAGCGCAGAACCTGAAACTCAGGAAGCTCACAATATAGAGGGAGATATGCAAGTAAACAGATGTTTGCAACATAGTGTCATAGTATACATATGATGTTTATGATACGGTGTCATGCTCCTCTGGCCCTGTGGACCCAGAGAAGAATGGCCAAACCCAGTCCTGGATAGGCAGGGGAAAGGCTGCTCAGACAAGGCACAGCAGTGCTGAGAGGAGAACGGGTGTAGGGGTGATGCAGGGAGCAGTAGACAAGGATGTTCCAGGTAGAGCGAACAGCATGCGCAAGAAAGTGAGAAAGTGACTCTTTGTACCTTAGGCAGAAAGGACTCCGATGGAGAGTTTTCCAGTCACTCGCAGAACGGTGGGAAGGCTGGAGAACCAAAGCTGCAAACGGGCCGATGCCAAGACACCCTGAGTCCAGAAAAGCAAGAACTGTAGGCCAGTCCGTCTAGGTGCCACCGCTGGACTAACAGTCCAAACATGTCTTCATGTTCTTGGCTTCCCTGCTCAAGATGCAAGTACCATGAAGGAGAGCATCCAGTGGGCTCACCTGGAACAGTTGGCTATTGCTGCATAAATCTCTTCCCAGAAAGAACTTAGCAGCTTAAAACACGGACCTCTTATTTAGCTCTTGATCCTGCAGGCAGGCAATTTAGGCTAGGCTCACTGAGGCCCGACTGCTCCTGTAAGGCTTTAGGTGGGATGACTTGGTACCGCTCCACAGGGTCTCTCTCACTCTCTAGTAGGCTAGCCCGGACTTGTCCCATGATGGTGGCAGGGTTCAGAGGGCAAAAACCCAAAAGGCCTTTTGCGGGCTAGTCTCAGAACTACACTATAGTCACTTCTGTTGGACAAAATAAGCCAAAAGGCCAGCCCAGACTCAAACAACGGAGATGTAAACGCCGTCTCTTGACAGAAGGTTCTTCCAAGTCACATGGCAAAAGATGTGTATACGGATAGGGCCAATTCACCGTCAATCAAACCGTACCAGTTTGAGTCCCAGGCATGTCCCCGAGCTGGAGGAGGGTAGGGAACTCGAATAAGAGTCTTATGAGACTATATTTAATGGGGGAATAAATAGTTCCCCAAAAGGAAATTTCAGTTCTGTGAGGAGAAAAAGTAAATTTTTTTTTAAGAGAATTGCTCCTCTGAGCGATTTGGTTCTTTTTTCATGAGCAAAATCTCTCTTTTAGTAGTAAAATAAAGGTAACAATTTATAAAATCAGGCTTTGCAGCTTCCCTTGCTCTCCCCGGGATATTAGAAAGAGCCACCTGCCATGTACAACCACTGTTGATGCCATCTTGTCCCCAGAGATCCAGAGTGTGGTCCAGGGATCCTTGATTCAAATATCAATTTCTGAAATATCTGACTTATCAATATTAGTTAATCAGTAGTTATTTTTCTAGACCACTCCCGTCTTCATTGACCACTCCTTTCTTTGAAACTCTGAATACACTGAAATCCAGAGGCAATTATGACAGCTGGGGTTGAGCCTGGTACAGTCACTTGCTTCAGGTAGGAAATCACTTAACATCTATAAACCTCGATTTTCTCATCTGCAAAATGGGTATAGGGACATAACTACCTCAAAACATGGGCAATAAACGAGACAGCATATGCAGAGAACACAGCATCGAACCTGGCAAATAACAAGCGTTCAACAACTATGCTTTGCTTTGATTATCGTTGCTATCATTGTTGGCCTCATTTGACTCCTCTACACCCCCATTTTGGCATCTCAGCCTTACATTCTATATAAAAAATGCCTACCACATAGATAGAAGTTGGAAAAAATTTTAGTTAATGTGTGTTAGACTTTTGTTTCTCCTAAGACAGGTGTTTGAACCTGTATTGATTTTTTAAGGTTTGTCAGTGACTAAATAAAGGTTAATCTCTTTTTCTGGCAAATATTTACTGAGTGCTCACATGAGGACAGCTTGGTGAGTTCACCTGTGGTTCTGATTTGGAACTGGGCCCTCACCGTCCCACTCAAAGTGATCCATTCGGATAACTAGTGATGTGAAATACTATCATGTCAGTTGGTAACCAGGGGGAAAAACCCCTGACATACTCCACTGGGTAATGGAGGGAGAAGGATGGTGAGAAAGTGGGAGTGGTTGTTAAGAACCAACAAGGGACATTACAGGGACCTGAGACTAGTGAGAGAAGGGAGGCTTCAACTGAAGGCGAACAGGAAGAAAGTTTCCAGAACCTGGTGAGGGTGTGGCCATAAGGATAGGGCCTCTTCCTAGGAGCTACCCCCCTTGGTACAGCGACACAGGGTTCATGGCCAACTGGCCAAAAAGAGCCAGGGAAACATACCCGCTGCCATCTTCTCCTCCCACCTGCCCATTCCCTTTGGAAAAATTCAAGGGGAAGCCAGGGAACAGAGGGTCAAGAGGACACAGGATCCCCGATCTCAGGTCAGCCTCCTTGGGCACAGGCCTGGAAGGGAGGCTCAGCACAGATGTGCAGGGCAAGCAAAAGATACCCAGGACAAATAACTGAATATTGAGGAAAACCTGTTCATACTCTCTTCCCATCGTGGAAAGCTATCACTCTGAAAAGGAACTGGGCCCAAGAAAAACCACAAAGGGCATTAAAACCCCAGTTCCTGGGGTGCCTGGGTGGCTTAGTTGTTAAGCATCTGCCTTTGGCTTGGGTCGTGATCCTGGAGTCCTGGGATCCAGCCCCACATCGGGCTCCCTGCTCAGCAGGAAGCCTGCTTCTCCCTCTCCCATTCCCCCTGCTTGTGTTCCCTCTCTCGCTGTGTCTCTCTCTCTGTGTCAAATAAATAAATAAAATCTTTAAAAAATAAAAAAATAAAAATAAAACCCCAGTTCCCTGGGAATTTTGCACAGTTCCCTTCATGAAAAATGAGTTAGCAGGTAGGAAGTGAATGTCCGGTTAGATGCTATGTTGACCCCCAGAAGACAATTAAGACCTAATCCTTTGGTTAATGAGAAAACAGTAGATCGCAGGTTGTCTGGGTCCCAAACAATAGCCCGCAAAGTGATACTGACCCCAGATGTGTTTCTAGTGTTTTTTAGAACTTCAATTAGTGAGTTGACTTTTAATTAAATATTAGAAGCCTTTCTCTATGGCTCTAAATGCCTGGATTCTCTTCAAGTTAGGAAATCTGGCGCCATGAGTCCCATTTTCTCGTGGAAACGTGTGTCCACAACCGGAGGCGTGAGTGTCCTACTTGCTACACCTCACCATCGGCAGATCCACGTGTCCTTTGTCTTTGGCATTGTTCTTGTACTCTAAATTTTATGTAGTGTTCCCATCTACCCATGGCCCCCTTGACAGCAAACCAACAAAAACTAGTACAAAAGGGTCATGTGTTTTAAGCAAAACTGATGAAAACATAGGTCTCCATGGAAGCCAAGAATCTTCCTACACTTACGTACGCAATATGATTGATAGTGTCTGCATGGAAAGACTGTACCCTGGCAGGTCTCCAGTTTCTCCTACTGGCTTGGCTCATGCAGGCACCTGGATTTGCAGTTCCCACCTTCAGGCCTGACGCCTTCCCATTTGAACCACACTTTCCAGAAACAAAGCACTTTTATGTACATAATCTTGATTAAACCTCATGGCAACCTGTGGCACAGGCAGAGCCGGGCTTACTGCCCTCCTTTAATTGGTGCAGAAGCTCAGACAACTTCAGTGGGTTTCCCAAGGTTACCCAGCAAGCAAACGTCAAGACGAAAACCCAGGTCTCACTGCAAGTGCAAAATCTCACAATTCCGAGGGATGCCCAAGGCTGGTGTAGCCCAGGAAGGAAAGAATCGCTGGTTTGTCCTACATTTGGGGAGGAAAGAGCAAATGCAGTGGTTTCACATTGTGCTGAATGAATACTTATTTCCTGATTTTTTTTTTTTTTTGACCTATTGCATTTCCCCAGGAGGTTATGTTTTAAAGTTGGTCAGAAATTAGGAGAGAACATTCCCAGAGGTAGGGCGAAAATCAGAGCTGTTGAAATGATCTGAGTGTCCTCTACTCCCAGGGACAAATGCCATCTTCCAACTTCTCTCTGCCTAGAGAAGCAGAGCACCCCAAACTTTTGTGAGGCAGAGAAATATTAGATGTTTCATGTGCACGGTACTGATTACCTGCAACTTTTCCTCGAGTCCCAGGCAAGTTTTATTTCTGCAGGAGTGACAACTGCAGGGCATGTTTTTAGCCTGCACCCTTTTAAACCCCTCCCCAAATCTGCCTTTACTCAATTTTCAGTACAGCTAGGATCCCACCCTCTATGACCTAAGAAGCTAATTTCCCAATTTACGCTCAAAATTCAGTAATTCTAGGAGCAAAAAAAAAATTATTTTTAGAGCTTAGATCTTTGTGGGTATAAAACATTCTGATTGTGTTTAAGGACTCTACCTTTTATCGGTGTCTCCAGTGGGTTTGAAAAGAATTCCTTTCTTGCAGTTTTCTAGAAGTCTCTGTAGATTCATTTCACTAAGGCTCTGTTGAACAAGACTGCTCCACCCTCAACTGAGTTGATATTTTTAAAGAAATTATCCTTATCATGAACGTTTCACCTGTGCTGTAGGAAGCCCCGGTTATATGTTGATTGGCTTCTACCAAGTGAAACTAGTATTATATATAATAATACATGCCAACATATTTATTCTGTCTTTGATAATGAGTCTGATTTGCTTCTGCTTTTAGACAGAGGAAGGGATGAATGGATGATTCCTGGGTGTTCCACATTCGTTTATGTACTCAACACACACATTCTGAACCTCTAGTACATGTCTGCAGGCTTTGGGCTTGTAGCCGGGAGGAATAAAAAGATTCCTGCCCTCGAGGACCTTATATTCTGATGGGAAATGTGGGGGAGGAAGGCCAGGCCAGAATTAAGTGAATACTGTAGCAGATACTAAGATGCAAAGAGAAACTGAGGAACTCCAGTAGGGGTTATGGAATGCTGCTTTTGAATGGGGTGGTCAGGGAAGTGATGTTGTAACAAGGCCTGAATGGAGTGATGGATGTTTGAGGGATATCTGAGGTCCCATACAGAGGAGACAGCAAGAGCCAAGGCCCTGTGGCTGCTGTGAACTTTGGGTATCTCAGGCACAGAGCGGGCCAGGGTGTCTGGAGCAGAGTCAGGGAGGGGAGAGTAGATGAGGTCATGAGAGGTCAGGATGTGCCGAGTCTGTGGGCCTTTGGATTTCATTCTAGGGCAATGGATGGTGCTAGAAGGAGGGGGCAGGAGAGTAACACTGTCTGACTAACGTGTGAGCAGATTGACCATGGTGGTGAAGGCCGGGAGGACAGCGGCAGGTGGGCTGGGTCTATTGCCACCATCCAGGTGACACATGGCAGGCGCTTGGTCTGATTGTGGCAGAGGCTGTGAGAGATGGTTGGGTCGGGGGTGAATTTTGGAAGTTTGTGCCCACAGATAAGAGAACAGGACACTAAAGGAGGACATTGGTAACCACATGTCCTTTAAACAAATCATTCTGGATGTTTCCAGAAAGTGGTTACTATATTCACTCTATCAACACCCATTTCTCAAGAATCTTCTATGTTCCAGTCAGTGTTTCAGGCCATGGAAATCTCCAGGTACGGCCACACATTTGCCCTCAAGGAGCTCCTGGCACTGAAGGGACAAGGCACCCCCCTCCACTGGCCATGCCACCTATGAAGGCCACCCCTGCTGCCCTCCTGGGTTGCTGCAAATAGCTTCTTACATGGTCTTCCTGGGCTCCCCCAACCCACCCTCCACACAAGAACCAGAACAATCTTTTTTTAAACCTCAAAACAGTCTATATGTTGACTCCCTCTTTTTTCCTTCAATACATTTATTTTTTTCAAGAATCTCTATAGAGGAATCACAAAGAGAAAATTAGTATGACTGACTATAGGTGGAAAGGAAACATAAAAACAAGTATGGTTGATCTTCACCAAAGTTACCAGGTTCCAGCTTACCTAGTTGTCAGCCTCTTGTCTTCACAACGATGTTTTGCGGAGTGGTTGTCCCCATTTTATACCTCTGTACACTGAGGCCCAGAAAGCTGAATTAATGTGCCAGAGGTCCGGGAGCAAGCCAGGGACTTGTATACAGCCCACGACTCTCCTGGGTTATGTGCCAGGCTGAGCCCGTATTTTGAACTTGTTTTTTTCCCCATCCTCAATAACAGGAACCAGCAAAGTGTAGCCCATGGGCCACGTCCAGTCTGATGCCTCTTTTTGTAAATAAAGTTTTATTGGCCCCTAGGCACCCTCATTTGTTAACACATTATCTGTGGCAGCTTCTGTGTCGCAATAGAGGAATTGAATAGTTGCCTTAGAGACCATATGGTCCTCAAAGCCTTAAATATTTATTACCTGGCCCTTTACAGAAAAAGTTGGCCAACCTTTGTTCTAGAGAGAAAAAAAGAAAGTAAATCAAAGTGAATCAGTTAGAGTTCATGGAACACACATAGCAGCTACCCTTCCTATGACAGCAACAAAATGTCAAAGACAAATAAATGCTTCAGAAGGAATGATTTGAAAAATAGGAATTAAAAAAAACTTAAGTGGCTGAAGTCAAGAAGTTGCCTATTCAAAATAGGAATGGCTATGATGGCTTTACGCTTACAGTCAGTAAAGAAAACACATTCTTTCATTCATTTTTTTTAATTTAACAAATATTTGTTGAATGTCTGCACTATACGAAGCCCATCCTTGTGATAGCAATAGCAGATTCCATGCTCAGCAAAATCTGACACAATTCCTGCCGAACAGAGCTTAAGCCCTAGGGATAGAGACCGCTTTTAATTAAATAATGATAAAATTAAATCTGTGGAAAGAGCTGGAAAGTTGAGGACATACTGTTCATAAGAATACTTCATGGGGGTTTGACTAGTGAGGGAAGTCAAAGGAGGTTTTCCTGAGGGTGAGATGTGTAAGGTAAGAACTGAAAGGTCAGCAGGTAAAGAAGAGAAGGAAAGCCAGCAGATACAAAGGCCCAGTGGTAGGAGGGAAGATGGTGGCACTAGGATATTCAAAGCAAGGTGCTTGTGGGCGTGCAGACCAGTCAGCAGGATGAGCATGGGTCTGACCATCCTGGGCCCAGAAGTTCAAGGGAGTGCGGCCTCCTTAGGAGATGATCTTTTATCTTCCGGTGTTCAGGAGTCAAGAACAAATCCCTTATGGTTCTGCTGGGTCTAATCATTAGTCATGCAAAATATCCCTTCTCTGTATCCTATAATCATCTCTGTTTTCAAATTTAGGCACTCAAAATATTGCTGGAACCACGCAAAGCATGCATAAGTATAATATTTAAGGCAGACATTTTCAGTTTACCCTTTCTAGACTAACCATCCTACAAACTACTTCTCTGGAAATGCTTTCATCACACTCACCGCGGTCCTGTCTTCTTTAAATGCACCTCTTCATCCATTTATTCCCTACTCCTAGTCTACTTTTTGTGAGGTGCCAACAAGCCGAAGCACAAATTCCCGCTAATCTAAAAGCAGATCAGCAACAGGCTCTAACAACTACAACAAAAAAAGCCATGGAAACATTAACAAATACCATCAGGCTAGTGTGGCCAAAGCGGGGAAAGAAAGGACAAAATCTATTTTTCAAGAAGATTGTTCTCCGAATTCATTCAGCTTCTCTGATTGCTAACAACAGAAACTAACTCTGGTTATTTTCAGTAAAAAGAGGTCATGGAAGGTTTGCTAATGAGGTGGTATTTGTCTCAAGAACTCAATATTGAGAAAGAACCAGCCTGACAAATGTCTGAGGAAAGGGTGTTCTGGGCAGAAGCACAGTAAGTGCAAAGGTCCCGAGGGCGGAGCAAGAAGGCATACCACAGGGATGGAGAGAAGACCTGTGGGCTGGAATGCAGGCCATGCGAGGAAGAACAGCTGGCGACTGATCAAATAGGGCTTTGTAGGAGGTTTTTTGTTTTCCGTTTTTAAGATTTTATTCATTTATTTGAGAAAAAGAGAGAGAGAGGATGAGCGGGGGGAGGGGCAGAAGGAGAAGCAGACTCCCTGCTGAGCAGGCAGGCTGATGCGGGGCTCCATCCTGACACCCTGGGATCATGACCTGAGCCAAAGGCAGATGCTTAACCGACTGAGCCACCCAGGCGCCCCGGTGAAGGAGTTTTGATTCCATTCTCTGTAAGAGGAAGCCGCTATGGAATTGGAAGCTGTTGAGTGATATTTTTTGTTACAGTAAAGAAAGATCACATTTTAATAAGCAATTATTATATCTCAGGCACTCTACGCCCACCTTGGGTCATGTCCTTTCTCTTCAACACAAATCAATGAATAGGAACAATTACGATCCTTTTTCAGATGAGTACACTGAAGCTTAAAAGCCACACGGCTTGTCTGGAACAACATGGAGCCTGCCTGGCCGAGCCTGGCCTCACTCCACAAATGCTCATTGTGGTTGCTGTTACTCGTTGCCCTTATTTTTTTTTTTTTTTTAACACTTTCAAGTGTGTTTTGTCGACTGCATTGTTATTTTCTGTTCAATTTTATAAATAAAAAAGATTTTGCCTTGAAGTCATAAGTGGAAAAAAATAATAATGAACTTGTAGTTTTTTCTGAAGGACCGCATGGACACCCAGCTCAGAAAAATGTGGCTGGGGGGGGCAGGGGGAGGACTGACTGCAGCAATGTTTTGGGTTCAGCCATCCCATTTGTGAGAATCCGGAATGTTCTTTGGACAAAGGATCAAAGACGAGCTTATTCCTCTCTGTGTTGAGACGTGGCCCATTCGCCTCCTCTTTTTATCTTTGCTGGTAACTCTGCTTCAGTTCCTCTGATGGTAAAGAGATGAGATCAGCCACTGGGGGATCGGTCGATGGAATCAGGTTTCAGTCATCAAAAAGTTACGTCAAGTGCTAAGCATGAGTTACCCTCTGTTGCCTGTGTCAGCCTGGGACTCGACTGCAGGGCTGTCAGTCCTGGCTCCCTCACCCTTGCAGACATTAAAATATAGGGTGCTCTGGGAATTTGGCAGGAGGCTGGAGGGAGGGGAGGAGCTGAGCTCCAGGAAGGCAGGGGTGTGGAGAAGGAGATTTAGATTCGAATGATCTTAGCCAGCACATTCTAACTACTAACGGCAGGGACATCAGCTGATTACTTTCTCTTAAAAAAAAAAAAAAAAAAGGAATATAAGAAAGTTGATCTCAGACTTGGGAGTAGATTTAAAATGACCTTCATCAGTTACAAATATCATGCTTATGGATTCTTAACAGGGTTTCTTTTTTCAATTAAATAACATTTATCGAGTGTTTCCATCATAGTAAGAGTAAAAAAAAAAAGCTCATTATTGGAAAATAATAGAGAAAAAAAGAATGACTCCATAGTCCTACTCTTTAGGGAGCACTGTAGAGAAGATCCCATTCTGTCTTCTGTCTGGCTGCCTCTCTCGCTCTTTTAAATCTTGAAGCAAATGTCTTTTATTGTTTTAAATGGTGTGGCTCTATTGAATAGATGAGTTCTGTGATAAAGCCTCCAGAGTGACCCCAGTGATCCCCACCTCTCAGGATCCCTGCCCCTGTGGGATTGCCTCCCCTTGTGAGTCGATGGACTTTCTGGTTCACTGTAGTAACAGAACACGGCAAGTGTGCTGGGACATCACTTCCAAGATCAGGCTGTAGAAAGACTGTGGCTTCCACCTTAGATGCTCACCCATGCCCCCCAACCTCCTGATCCCTCCCTTTGAATCTTCACACTGGAGGAAAGCCAGTTGCCAGGTCGCGATCCATCCTGCAGAGAAGCCTAGGGGATGTGGTGAGGAATCGAAGGTGGCGCCCTGATAACCCACCAACAATCATGTACCAAAAACCACATAGGTGAACTTAGAGGTGGATGCTTCAGCCCCAGTTTTGAGAGGGCGACAGGCCCTGAGCAATGGCTTTGAGAGACCCTGAGCCAGAGGCACTCAGCTGAGCCACTTCCAGGCTCCTGAACCCCAGGAACCAAGATAGCGAAGGTTCATTGTCTGTCATTAGCTGCTGAGTCTTGGAGTAACTGGTTACACAGCAATAGATAACCAATAAAATTGAATAACATTTTGTATTCTGCTGATTTCCCCATTTGATTCTGTCTTAGGTATCTTACCAAGTTGGTACATTCGATTTGTAATAATCATGTTGATGCAACGTCAAATATAGGCACCATTGTTTATTTAATCACTCCTCTATTTGAGAACATTTACGTTGTTCCAAATTTTTCTGCCAGTATAAGCACCACTGTGGTGAACATCTTTTTATGTGGAGCTTCTTCTGTGTTTTTAGCAATGATCTTAAAATAGATTTGGATTGGCTTTAGGGTTAAGAATCAGCTTCAATTACTGGATCAAAGGGAGAGAATATTTATTTTTCTCTCAATTCCCATTACACAACTTCTCAGTGAGGATAAATCAGTACATTACCATCAGAAATATTTGAAAAATCTCCATTTCATCTCATCTCTTTTATTTGATTATTGGTAATATGATAGGCAAAGTATGTCATTGTTTTACAGATGTTAAAAGGAAGAGATCATTTCCACAGTCAACCTTTCTTCATAAGGAAACGACTTATGGAAGGATTGAAATACTAAGATAAGCAATTAAATGTTCCCCTGAAGCAGTGCTGTCCAAGAGAATTTTCTGTGATGTCAGAAGTATTCTTCATCTGCACGGTCCACTGCAGTAGCCACTAGCCATCTGTGGCTACTGAGCATTCGAAGTGTGGCTAGCGTTACCAACAAGCTGAAAGTTCTATTTTATTTAAATTTAAATAGTCTCATGGAGTTAGTGACTCCTCTCTTGGATGGCACAGTCTGAAAGGTCAAATAAGAGACTACTGAAAGGTCAAATGAAAGACTACCCTTCAATTAGAGGAAGAAGTTGAATTTTGAGACACTAAAGTTTTTACCTATTCAGTAATGTCCCTGCTTCCCTCCTCATAGCCTTAAATATAATTTCTTATGGGGCTGACCTTTAAATCATAGTAACATTGTCTCTATATGGCCTTCAGCAAAATAAGCATATGTTGCCTGCATAGGAGGACATGGCTCAGGGGACCTAGCATCCTTGATGTTTGGGATGTGAGGGTCCTTGATTGATGGTTATGTAGTCACTCCTTCTTTAATTCTGGCTTCTCTTACCTAACATTCCTTCCTAGTGGTCTCTGAAACAGATGTGTTGCAGAGGCTGGGATGGATGGATGGATGGATGGATGGATGGATGGATGGATGGACAGATGGATGGATGCATGGATGGACAGATGGATGGATGGATGGACAGATGGATGGTTGGATGGATACAAGTTATAATAATAACACTCACAGTGTGCCTAGTAAGTGTCAGAATTTGAGCCTAAGGCTTTACCTGTAATATTTCATTCATATTCAATCCTCATAATATCCCAAAGAGGAAGGTGCCATTCATTTTTCCTGCTTGACAGATGAGGAGACTGAGGAAATGGTTAGCAAAGGGCACAGCCCGTCATGAGCCACATCTGTCTGCCTTTAAGCCTTGTCTGTCTCCGTGATCCTCCATCACACCATGAAGCTGTGAAATGTTAACACCACGCATTATTTACACCTTGTCACATTGTGGTGGTGGTGGTTGAAATTTTTCTCCCTCAGGTAGCTACAGATGCTAGGGGGGAAAATGCTAGAAATTGACAGGTACCTCAGTTCTCTCCAAAAGTAGCTCTTTCACTTTTCATTGCTGACCAACTTCTGATGTGTCAGTGGTATACTAATGTGGTTAATTGTTTGCCTGGGGCAGAAAAATAAAGCTTCTGGCATGCAATTAAAACCTCGTCTTGCCCAATTGGGCAACTAATGGGATCAGCAAGAATGGAGGCTGCCTAGTTGAGGCGCAGTTTGTATCTCAGATCCATTTCATGGGGCAGGTGACATAGTGGCGGAGTGGAGTCACCTGATGGTTCAATTGGAAACTTAATTAGGTAGCCCCTGGGTCACCCTTGACTGCCCATGTGTGTTCACTTGAAGGCTCACACACCCTTGCAGAGGCACACAGACACTGGGTCACCCTCTGATTGGCCTGCACAGCTTCCCCATCGTTCTGCACTCTCACCCGGAAATGGAAATGCATTGTAAACATTCTAGTTTCAGACGGTGGCATGTGTTTAGTGGTCAGTTCCCAAATCCAAGGACTTGTTCTGTCTGCAATGAATAGTCAGAAATTAATACAAGGTGAGGGCTTGTCCCGAAGGGGGTGTAATAAAATCCAGAAACCTTAGACCTTTGGGGACATTACCAGGAGCTTAGAGTCCATGGCAGTGGTCACGGGTCTTAGTTTTGTTATTAAAAGAGGTGTTGGTGGGACAGTTTTCTGTTAAAGTTAGGTTTAGGTTTAGTTTAGTTTATTCAAGAAATGTTCATTGAAAAGCAACTGTGTGCGAAACACTCTAAGTGTGGTTTTTGCATCTGTTGAAAAAGATGAATTCCCTGCCTGCATGCAACTTACATCAGGAGTGGGATAAAAACAACAGACAAGTAAATAAATGTGTGAATAAGATAATTTCAGATGACGATAAGTATTATAAAGAAAATAAAGCCAGAAATGCAATAATTGAATGGCTAAGAATGGGGGTAGGGAACATCAGGGACAATGGCCAGGAAAAGATGACATTTCGTCTGAGGCCAGAATGCTGAGAAGGAATCAGTGATACAGAAACTGTGGAGGAAGACAGAAGAGCATTCAAACAGAGGGAACAGCAAGTGCAAAGGTCCTGGGGTGAGAATGAGTTGGTTTTGTTCTTTCTGGAATAGAAAGATGGTGGCTGAAGCACAGTGAGTATAGAATGAGGTGGGAAGATGTCAGATGAGATGAGTGGAGGTTAGAAGAGGCCACATCACCTATGACTCTGCTCTCTGTGGAGAAGGGTTTTTATTACATGTCAGTAAATACTTGAGTGCCCACACACTTACTGTGTCCGGGCACTGCACTGAGCACTTTTTATATATAGTTTCTGTTCTGATCTCCAAACAACCCATATGAAGTGCACATTGTTTTCTCCATGTAGGTGCGGAATGGCTCTCAGACATGGTTAATACCTTGCCTAAAACTACACAAGTAGGAAGTGGGGAAATCAGACTCCAAACATGTTTGGCCCCAAAGCTGCTCATTCTCAGTCACCAGGCAGTACTGCTCATTAGACTTTGCAGTCAGATTCTGTGTCATGGCAGAGCACATTAGGGAGTCATGTTTTTTGTGTGTGTGTATGTGGGTAATAAGGGGATTCTTGGTGTTTCTTAAATCATATCAATTGAATGGTGTTTCAATTCATAATCCCCTAAATACTGCGATCCAGGGGCACCTGGGTGGTGCAGTCGGTTAAGCGTCCGACTCTTGATTTTGACTCAGATCGCGATCTCAGGGTCATGAGATTGAGCCCCACGTGGGGCTCTGCACTCAGCACGGAGTCTGCTTTAGATTCTTTCTCCTTCTCCCTCTGCCCCTCCTGCTCATGCTCTTGCTTGCTCTCTCTCTCTCTCAAATAATGAATAAATAAATCTTTTTTTAAAAAATTATTCTCTGTGGAGAGAGGAGCAAGAGAGGCAAGAAGGTGCAGAGAGGTGGACTTGGCAACATTCTATCAATGCGCCCTCTGACTTGAGATTGTCACACCTCCCAAAAGGACAAAGAGGTGGGTGTAAAGTTATGACATTACAAGTGTGACTTTTGCCAGGTCTGGTGACAGCAACACCAACTTTTGAACGAAGAAGACAAAGTTGAACGTGTAAATGACTGGGTCCTTCGAGCTGTTTCTTTCTACCCAGGTGACAAAAAGTCCCAGGAACACTTCTGTTTGTCTTCTGACGAACTGACTGCCCCAGTCTGGCAGAGAATGGCAGAAGAGTCTGCTGAGCAGAAACGGACAGTCTGATTTGTTTAACTATGGCTCTTGTTTGGCACCAGTTTGCCACTGGGTTTTTTTGACATAATGGGTCTGTGATTATGTCCAGAAGGCAGATCAAGTGTACTTGGGATTCGTCTAGAGTTTGTCAACCTTGGCACTACTGGCATTTGGGCTAGGTAATTCTTTGCTCAGAGAGCTGTCCTGTGCCTTGCAGGGATATTTAGCCTCTACCCCCTGGCTGCGGTAGCACCCTATCCCCCCAAGTCTTGACAGCCAAAAATGTTTCCAAATATGGCCAAACATCCCCTGGGGGCAACACCTGCCCTCCTACAATTTCAGAAACACTGGCTAATTCAAATAGTCTGGTTTACTGCAAATGGAATCTATTCTGGGTTTAATTCCAAAAGACTAAGAATACACTCAAATATACCAATGCTGAAACTAAAAATAGCATCTATGGCTATTTGAAGACTTTGCCTTAGAGAAATATGGTGACATTGGAAAAATGGATTGAATTTGAATGAAATCCATGCCATACTCTGAAAGATGTTTTTGTTTTCCTGTCTCCCTATATTAGTTAGGATAATTAATGCTAGCTACTCTAACAAACAACCCCCAAATCACAGGGCTCAACACAGTACAGATTTATTTTTTATGCATATAATGTCTGATGCTGGTCTCCTCCAGCTGAAGTATAGCAATACCATCTGGAACATCTGGATTTTTGGCTTCCAAAACCACTGAAGAAGGTGTGGATCAGTCTCGGCAGTGATGTCTATCACTTCTGCCCAATCTGGTCAGAAGCCAGACCACATGGCCCCAACTGAACTACATAGGAAACTGGGAAATGTAGTTTTTCTGTAGGAAGAGGAAAAGGAAACAGGGTATGGCAAACATAGCATCCTCTCTGCCACAATCCCAGATATCAGATTTTTAGTTTATTGAATAGTGATCAAAATCCTATTTATTTGTTGTTTCTAGTGGTCTAAATGCACAGTCTTCCTTAAACATGCCTCGAATTAGTATTGCAAAGACTCCCGCCTCCCCATTCATCCATTCTGATTTTAAAGATCTATGAATGGGCTTTAAGAATCTGTAATTTTACTTGCCCCAGGTAAGTATGGTGGATAGGCATCTTGGACTCACTGGTCTCAAACCTCAGTGGTCTTCTACCTTCATTTCTGCTGCCCTCCATTAGGGTAACAACTTGCAAGTTGGTTGTCATATTCCTGGGTGTTCTTAAAGACAAACACTATTGTTATGTGAGTTGATTTCAGGTCTTCCTTCATTTTCTGGTAAACTTGACAAGCTCTAAGGCACCAGCTTCTGGCTTCTTGACATCCCTGCCCCCCATCGTCAAGCCGCCACATTTCCTTGACCAATGCACCACATCACAGGAATTTCTTCGGAAATACAAATCTGTCAGTTTTAATCCTTTGCCTAAACTCACCGATGGTTTCCTATTGCCCTGAGGTCAAGTCCAGATGTTTTGCCATCTACCTAAAACATCTTTTTCTGGGTTCCTCTTCAACTACATCCTCAAGGTGAGCATGGTCCCCAGCACATAGTAGGCCTTTCAAAAAACCTGTTGAGTGAATGAGTTTGTAGGAAACAGTGAGCTAGGCGTGCCTGCAAATATAAACATATCAAAGGAATTACCTCCCTTTTAAACATTATCAGTTTATCTCAGTTCTTCAGTGTCAAGAACTCTCGTCTTAAGAATAGTTTCTGTTTTCATGGAAATTTGCATATTAATAAATTCCCCACATGCACACATCCACATACATGCTTATATATATTGTATATTATATTTACATAAAGGTCCTTGTACATAGTGTTATATATCTATTGTACAACACATATACATACTTAAATGTATTTAGTGAATGTACGTATGTGTGAGTGTGTATATTTACATATATATGCCATTTTTTTTTAACCTTCATGCCACCACTAATGTAAAACAGATGTGAAAACTGAGACTTTGCAGAGGAAAATTGACTTGAGCAGAGTCACACGGCTGGCTGTTGCAGAGCTGGGTTTTGAATGGAGATCTCTTGGGCCCCAAAATTGAGATCTTTGTCTTTCTATCACACTGCCTTCTAGAGTTGTGCCGCTTCTAATTTCATGCTAACATTTATACTGTAAACACAATCGCTGTTTCTCATAAATAAGCAGATGAAATCGGCATCTAGGCTAAAAGCAGAAAACTACAGTCCCATATCTACTGGAATGGGATTCTGAAGGATTTGTGACCATCTCCTCTTTGGATACAGTTTTGTATTTTCTAAGCAGGGATTGCCCTAAGCACCACCTGATGCCAACAGCCTCCCTTCCCCCAAGCTGAGACTACCAGACATTACCAAATGTACCGCCAACTGAAAACACTGATAAATATGGTGTTGAAAAGGTTTCTGATCGAATAATGGTGAGATGAGATTCATGCTAATGAAATAGAAGACCTTTCTGTAATTAAAAAGCATTGGTTTGGCTTCCTTGAGGTGGATAATGTTGGATGTCAGAGTCTCCGGATAGGGTTGGGGGGGTGGGGGACCATGTCTTGGCTCCGCTCTCACCAAGCCAAACATACATCTCTCTGGCTTTCCTTTCTCTAGTCTCAAAGCCCTACACCTTTCATGATGATTCTCTCAAAAAGAGGAGAAGATAATAAAAAAAAAGTTAAAAAACCACGTAGTTTCAAAATTACATGGCCTTACGGTCTGTCCAGCTAATAGAATCATGCGCCGCAGCTTAAATTTAGACATCGAGTTTCATCTCTTACTTAAATGTATCTGTGTGTTTTAATAGGAACATTCAGCTTTGCTTTTATTAATGCAAAAACATTAAGGCACCAGCCCTCGATCCGAAAGCCTTAAAGGGCTGTTTCCAACAGAACCTGTCATAAAATGTGCTCTCAAGCGTGTCCCCTTTAAGAGACTCCAGAATTAAATGTTCCCGTATGTGAATTTTATTTTGTACAGCACATTTGCTTTATGGCTACAATTAAGTTAGATGTGCCGATAACAATGTCTGTTTTCCATTTTAAATCGCACATTTCAGACAGTGTGCATTGTTTTATTATCTAATCCACATGCTTTTAATTGCAATTATGGTCCCTTATGAGTCCCCTGGGAGGGCATGATTGCAATTAAAAATGTAATTTAAATGTTAATTAATTACATTCATTTTCTAAACTGGGAAAATTTCATTTATTATTTTCATGTGTTGTGCACTTATCCTAAATGCATTACCTTCTAAATGTTTTTTTTCCTAAATTAAGTGTTATGTTTATAAAACAGGGTGTTTAATATCCTTTAAAATTTTTGTGAGGGTGTTTGTACAAATTATTACTTTAAATTAATTGATTCAAAGCTATATGCATGAGCTATATATTCTATATATAATAAAAATAATTTTGTTGATTTTTCTCAGGCTAAAATATGGCATTAAATATATGTTTTCCTCTTTTATTTCCTGATAGACTTTGATATGGAGAGGAAAGCCTGTACTTTTTTTTTATTACTATCATTATTATTTTTTTTAAACAAAGGGAGAAAGGTATTGTTACTACAAATGATATGAAAAGGGTTTTCCCTCCAGGTGAAAATTGCAATCTAAGGAAGAAATTTATAGTTAGATTAATAAGTCATTCTGTCTCATGTGAATAAATAAGAGAGAGAAAAAAGGACCACAAAGATAGGAAGCCTTAAAAATCATTGTAACTTTCCAGGAAAAAAAAAAAACAAAAAACTGTTGTTTGCATATCTCAGTTTATCTGACTATCAATTTTCTGTCTTACTTTACCTAGAATAAGAGGGTCATTTCAGAAATGAAGAATTATAAAACAATACCTCTCTATTTTAAACTCTGAACCATATCAATTTGGTTAGTTTAAGTGAATTGAAGTGTTAGTCCCAAGAGGACAAGAATTTAAGTGTTTCTCTCAGCTCAGTTCCAGGTATATGTTACCTGCCATCAATGAATATAAGCCTTTTGAGGATTTTTTTTTCTTTTGGTTTCTTCTCCAATTTGCCAATCCTTTCTTTAGCTCTTTTATTTTAAAAATGCTATGTCTGAATTCTGGCTGTTTTTCTTCCAGGCTTAAATTATTCAAAAGGTATGTGAGGAAAATTCTAGTCCACCAACAGTTTTTTTCTAGTACCCACTAAACTATGGTGCAGGTGCTCTGTGGGTAGGTGAGGAAGAAGTAAGAAAGAAAAAAGAACAAATTTAGGTTCTAGTATGGTCGGCAAGTATCTGTGGGGGTCTTCATTCTGGAGTCTAGGCTTGAATAATTTGCAAAATTTACTTTGTGCCTCCGCTGGGCCATATTATGTTGTTAAATCCTTACAGCAATCCTGTGAGTTAAGTATTACCATTGGCTCTATTTAACAGAGGGGGAGACTGAGGCACAGAACATTGTGGTAACTTGCTAAGATTTCACAGTGAGAAAGAAGCAGAGTCAGGATCTGTATTCTGGAAAGCTGACTCTGGGCTTTATATTCCATTTTATACTCTTAATCAGAGTGTGAAAAACACTGCCACCCACTTGGGTGGCTCAGTCGGTTAAGCATCTGCCTTCTGCTCAGGTTATGATCCCAGGGTGCTGGGATCAAGCCCCGTGTTTGCCTCCATGCTCAGCGGGGAGCCTACTTCTCCCTCCTCCTCTGCGCCCCCCATCTCTCTCTCTCAAATAAATAAATGAAAAATCTTAAAAAAAAAAAAAAAGAAAGAAAAAGAAACAGTGCCAGACCCATGGGACTTACAAGGATGGACCCCACACAGCACGCAGAGAGGGGTGGTGAGGACCAGCTCTGTAGTCAAATTCCACAGGCTCGTATCCCCTTAGTATTTGTGTGACCTCAGATGAATCACCCTCCCCTAAAAACCTCAGCTTCCTCTTCTGTACAGTGGGGTGATACCAGCACCTGTCTCATACAGTGTTGGGAAGATCCAATGACCTAGTGTATCAATGAGTCAGTGCATCTCAAGCAGTGAGCACAACACCTCATGTGCAGAAATATAGACTGCAGCCCGGACAGCTATTAAATATGGCTTCTGCCTTCAAGAAGTTTCAGGTTGAAAACAGGAGTCAATGACTGAAGATAAAAATGAATGGCTTTACCAAAATTAAATAAGGTAAAGCAGAGCAAAATAAAATAACTTCAGCATCCATCAATAGAGGATTGACCAAAGAAATTATGGCATAGCCACATGATGGACACTAGGTATATTTTAAAACAATAATAAAACAGATCCATATGTTCTGATATGGATCAAGCTTTAAGCTTATTAAGCAAAAAAAAAAGGAACATGCTGAACATTTGTGTAATGGAGAAGGAGATGGATAGGTAGGTGGGCGAGTAGGTAGAGATCATTTTTGTAAATACTTGAACATGTTCTGGAAAGATACACAAGAGACTATTAACAGTGATTGAAGATTGGAATTGTAAGAAGCAGGTTGTGTGGAAGGTACAGACAGGATTTCTTTTTCTTTTTGCTTTATTCCTTCCTATGTGATGTGCTTTTTCTCTCCCAAAGTCCATGTTGCATTTTTAATCTTAAGTAAAACTTCAAATTGCACACACGCACACTCATGCACATGCACACACATGCATACACATAGGAGAATAGTGTCCTGAGCACAAGGCAAATTCAGGAGAGGAGAGGGAGAGACATCTCTGGATGCTGGAGCCAGAAGTGGCTTTACCCATGTGTTTTAATTGCTTTAATGGCTTTAGAACAAGGGAAACAAGATGTCCACAGGGCCGGAGCAAAAGCAAAGCATTAGGGCTGAGATAAAGTCGCTGCCACATGCCGACGAGGCAGAGTGAAGGGGAAAGCTGCCAGTGGAGAATAAAGGGGGAGGTCAGCCCCTTTCTAATATTTAAATCTATGAGGAATAAAATTAAGTCAAAAAGAAAGAAAAAGTAAGAGATTCCTTGCCTAGAGCTTCAAATCTAAGCTGCAAACTTCACAGACCCCACTAGCATTGGGGAACTGGGGACTCCAACATTAGTCTCGCCATTTTCAAACACAACCCTTTCAAGGTCACATCAGAAAAGGGGTGCTGGTGGCCTGGGTTCATTTTCAAGTTCTGCCTCTGGTAGGTGAATGCCCGTATGTCTTCTTCCCCTGTACCTGTGGAGAATGCTTGCCTCAATGCGGTGTCAGGAAGCGCTGAGTTAGCCTGGCACTCAAAGATTTGCTCTCACCACGCATGTGTCTTTGACAGGACAGGACATTCTCAGGTTTCTTCTCCTTCGGGAAAACTGAAACGGGACTTGGTGTGGTGGAAAGGCCAAGGAGGGAATTCTTGGAGCAATAGTGAGAAAAATGCAGAGGAATACAGCAGCTGTTGCATGGATTCCAAACAAAAATGGCACAATGATAGGAAGGCGGGAAGCCAGAAGGAAGAAAATGGACCAACAGTGGGAGAAAGATGAACAGGAAACTGCAAAACATCAAATGTCTAAAGGTCTGCATGGGAAACATTCCTTTGTGTCTTGTTTTTTCTTTATTTTACAAATGGCTTTTCACCCACAAGCATCCTGTTGCTGATCTTCAAAATGAAATGTAATAATAGCTCCTTGTGGATGACTCTTAGCCATGGAACAGCCACCCAGGCTTTTGCTTCTTCTGCCTGGGCCCTTGGTGGCTTTGGTGTGATGCTCAACAGGCAGGAGGAACTGAGGGCCAGGAGGAAGATCTCACCTATACCCCAGTATTACTCTCTTTCTTTGACGAAGCATGGTCCCACTTCCAGAGCACGCACACCCTCATGATCTTGTCTGGTTCTCACCAAACCCTGCGCAAGGGAAAGCAGGGGAGCCTTCTCATCCCTGTTTGACACACGAGCAACAGAGGCAGGGAGCGGGGTGGGGTGGAGAGTGGCTGTCCTTGCCATGCAGTAAATCAGGAATTAGTACCAGAATGAGAGATTCATTCAGCTCATCCAGATTCCTTAAATTCACACCTATGGTTCCAGATCGGTGGCCTTGGTTAGAGGGTGTTGCTCAAACTGATTTTCCCCACCTTGAATACATTCATTCAGCTAATTTTTGTTGAGCATGTATTTTGTGCCGGCTGTTTGTCCGAGCGAGGTGAATGCTGTAGTGAACAAGGCAGCGCCCTATCCTCATGGAGATAATTTTCTAGCACCTTAAGATGATTACGAGTGCTGTTAATGATATACACATGCGTGCGCCCACGTACACGCACATACTTTGATCCAATATTCAGCCTTCATGAAACAGAGTGAAATCTTCCCCTCACTCTTTCGTTCTTTCACCCACAAGGTATTTGGCCACAGGGGGGTTATCTGCTACCATTGGTTGTGACTCCTTAATGGTAGCTCATCTTCTCAACTTCCAGACTTTTCTCTGTCCATCTCTTTTCTCATTTTTCTCCCAATCTCTTTCCCTCTTTCATTTGCATCTCCGTCCCATTTTTAGCTTCTTCCTAAAAGACCTCAAAGAACACCTCTTAGACTAACGCCCATAAAAGTCATCGGACCCCTGTAGCCAGCAGGTGTCAGAGAGACAAATCTAGAAACCTCTTGGGAGGAGGTGGTTTCTGGGCTCCATTCACCTCAGTCCCCAGTGCAGTGAGCCAGCTAGCAGCTTCCTCAAAGCCCTTCTGGTTGGGCGTCGCTGGAGAGCATTATTATGATAAAAAGCCAAGTCAGCCACTCCCCCTTCCCTGAAAGGTCCCTTCCTACCCAAGGACCTTTCATACTTAGGGTGTTCATTGCTGTCATTGGAAACCACTATTGGTAAAAAACTCCTGAAGTATTTCCCAGAGCTTAAGTTAAGGTAGCGGAATATTCACAATTTAATTAACATTGTTATCTTGAAATTGCATTTTTATGTAGGAGTGTATTGCTTTTTGCATTTTCGTAGCCTACGTGCCTTACACTGAGGAGAAGGATATAGAGGCAGTTATAGGCATAACTCTGGTCCCCTAGCATGGTTTTGCGTTTGGATGTAGGTTACGAGGAGTTGGTGTAAACTATTGGTTATGGGTTGAGTCAAGCGTGTCTCGAATGTTAATGTATGCAGGAAGCACCTGGGGAGCTCACTAAAATGCAGATTCTAAGTCAGCAATCTAGTGCACGTCCAAGGAGCTTTCACCGGGGCAGATGCTTCTGGTTCTGGGACCACAGTTTGAGAAGCAGGAGTTCAAACTTGACGTTTCATTCCTGTCCTTCGGGGTTTTCTCCGTAAGACAATTTTAAAATTTCATTTAAAGAGGAAATATTAAAAATTATATTTTATGACGGCATCGATGCAAAGACAACTATATTAACAGCCTTTATTTAAACACATTCTTCTCTCTCGAAGCTCATTTTCTTTCCCTTCTGATTTTAAGAGAAATGAAAATATTTCATGGGCCTCTGAGTATGGGGGTTCCCAGGCACTGTCCCTGCGGTGCCCAGGGTAGAAGTCAGCCCCCGTCCCTTACTAATTCTGTGCTGAAACTCTCTGAGCCTTTATTTCTTCATCTGTAAAATGGGGATCATGGGACCTGCCCTACTGTTGTGTGTCTTTGTGGAGTGCCTGGGGCACAGTCAACACTCGGAAAATGTTCGCTTTTGTTACTAAAAGTTGCCTGACTCCTGATAACTGTTATTGTCTCACGACCTATTGAAAGTCAGATTTTACATAGATTACCGCTAGTCTCTTAAAGCTCTGCTTGATATGTCCTACTGGTTACATGACCTGGATAATTTCCATAAATTAACCTCTTTTACCTTCCATTTCTGTGCTACCCCGCTGTTCCCCTTCTAGAAGGACCCCATCATCTCTTGGATGCGGCAGACAGCAGTGTCGCGCTAACTTCGGCCGTGACACTCAGTCCCTCCCAAGAATGTTCAGGCATTCATTTGCAGCTCCCTCTCGAAACTCATCATTTCGATAGAAAGGCAATACGGCCCCTGATGGATCTTGAATTAGCTGTCGATTTCTCTGCCTGTCACTCAGGGATGCGGAAGGAACCATAGGGCTAATCGTATAAGGCTTTGCCATCGCTGTTTCCACGTTCTTTTGTTCCTTTTAGCTCCTGACGCCTGTTGTTTTTAGTGTCCTCAATTCTGACACCTCCATCCAGTGTATGGCATGCGAGGATTTAGCAAAAGCTTTGTTTGGGGGTGGGGGAGGGGTGAGAGGTGGGGAAGAATCCTAGCATGTTAAAAGTACACACACATTGCAATTGCAGCCCAATTTCACATGAAAATTAAAATAAGGTGGCTTCAGAATGAAGGGAATGCAATCATATTTTATGAGGTTTGATAAAATCTCCCAGTCCCATTAAGAAGATAGTCATCACTAGGTCATCAGCATCACTTTATAAGAAGATAGAGCAAGATGGCACTTATTTTCCTTTGTAATATTTTTGATACATCCAAATAATCATGGTATCCAGGTGCCAAATAAAAGATGCAGAATTTGCTATAAGCTTGGATTTTCAAAGTACACCCCCTTTTTTTTTATTGCCTCCCACGGAATTCCTATGACACGTACTCTTTGAACTAATAATTTCAGATCTTAAGTTTTCTTAGGCACTCTGCATAGCTATTCAAAGCATTCATTCATTAAAAGCACAAGCTGAGCTTTTCGTATGATTTTTAGAAAAGGGGAGACAAGTCAAAACTCTGCCAGTCGGTAGGACTGTTTTCTGTTGGGCATCTTCATCACAATCTTAAATCTTTCTCTTTGATGTATTTTCTGATCACAGTGCCTTTATTGATGGAAACACTGATGCTTTTTATTACAAGAGTATCTCTTTCCTCAAAAAGGATTTCCATTTGAGCATCTTTTCCTCGTTTGTTCTTCCAAGTAATTCTTCCAAATTTACTCACACCCCTTCCAGTCCTGGTCTCCACTGCCAACCTCAATTATACCACACAAACTGGGCAGAGGAATCCTCAAAGCTCTAGATGGGAAATGTGGAAAATATTTGGAAATGTTCACCAAGCTTTACTTGTAGTCATCACTACTGAATCACATGTGCTGGATCAGACATTTTTGCCTAACAGAAAGTGCACAAGCAGTTTTGCAGATTTGTCTGCTGGGATGCCAAAGAATCCAGGCAAGTCAGAGGTGAGACATCAGGAGCACACACGGTCTGGATGGTTGACAAGGTTTCTGACTGCCCTAGAAACTCAGGTACCCCCCGAGCGGGCTTTCTGTGCCACACACACCTGACAATGAACGTCCAGACATTCACCTACTCTCTCTCCCCTGGTCTTCATGTGACCCATCACCATTGTCCAGACTCCCTTTCCTGTTAAACACAGCCTCTTAACAGCATCACCTCCCGTGTCCTTCCAGAGCCCTCCACACCTCCACACGGCTACCTTATAAATTCTAAGTTCAAACCAAATCACACTGGGGGCCAGAGAAGATAAATGCCAGTTTTTTTCATCGTCAAGGTAACGATAACAGATTCACTAGAATTTACATAGCACCAAAGTCGATTTACATGCTTATTTACTCTGTTGTTCTCTTTAAAAAAAAATGGAGTTACCCTAGCAACTGTAATATCACATGATGTTCAGACCAACCGTAATAGAAACACCTTCTGAAAAGAAAATACACATTTCGCCAGATGCATAAACTGTCATTTATAGAATTTTGATCCATTTTAGAAATGATTGGGTGAGGTTCATGCGGCATTAGGTACTTTTCCCATTAATTACTTGGCTGGCTTCGGAGACGCTATAATGAAAAGTAGACACGAAGGAAGAGGAAGGCATTGGACCCTCTACAGAGCCTGTTGATAGACCTGCGTGCTGTATCTCGTTAGCACATCAGCAGAAAGAGCGCATTACCAAATTCCATCTTTTGTTACCCTTTTGCATATGCGTAGAATTTAGTACACTGCTCAAACTTTGTTCTGATTTTAAGAATGACGGCATGTGCGGCGGAGGGACGGTTTGCTTTGTCTAAAGCTCAAGACTCCAAGGGAGCTACCCCAAAGTGGAGGAAACCAAGAAATGGCCAAGGCTTGGTTGCTGTCAGCCAAGCTGGGGTTCATTCAAGTTCTACAAATTAATTTGCTTAAGCCCTGAGTGAAACAGAGCCTTTCTCGGGGATCGCACCAGGGTGGCTCTTACTGATCTCCGTTCAGTCTCGCCTGGCCAGTGTGCCTAGAGCCACAAAGGAGAACTCCATCGTTTGTGCGACTGTCGGCTGTTTCTCCAACAAGACAGCAGGAGTCACGGGGTAGGGGTGTTGCTCTTTGTACCCGAGTACCCCAGCTCGGAAATCGGCGCCCGGGACGCGGTCACTGCTTTGCACACCCTGAATCTAAATGAAAGAGGGTCTGAGTGCATTCCAACAGGTCAAGGGAAATTAACAGAAGCTCGGTGTCTCTCTTGAAAACAAATAGTGTTTGAACGAAAGAGGGGTCTGGAAAGGGGGACTGGGCTTGTAGAAGTAGAACGGGCCTTTGACAAATCTGGAACCCCGAGGAGTGCAGAGTAGAGGTCGTTGCTTATCTTTAGAAATGGACAGCTGACCGGTTATAGCCAGTGTTGCTGACCACATGCGCCAGATTTAACAAAATATGGCTAAAGAAAACAAAATGAAATGAATCAAGTAGGTGAAGAAGTGAGGATGTTAGGAAATGATGCATGTGTGAGTTCATACTGCCTGATCCGACACCTGCTACGGGACACACAATGTGTCCGACCTTCCCTCCCTCTCCCCTCCCTCCCTCCCCCTCTTCAATATTTAGTAAGCCTCCATCATGACTCCAGAATGGTTTTAGGAGCTTCAGTCGTTCATGTAACAAATATGGGATAAGGACTCGGACCCACACGAATGATGCCGCCGTCAGAAGCTGGGCCCTGCTTGCCCTCATGGAGTTCCCAGTCTAAACAGACACAGTTGCAGATTGTTCACTAAATACTTTACACGATTAAATTAATTAAACTGACTAGTTGATGTAACACTTGCTAACGATTAATGCAAAGGCACACCTTTTACCAGACTTCCTCTCACTTTCGGAAATCTGAGCCCCGCCTCCCCCTCCCCCACCCCCACCCCCGTTTTCCCTCTGATACATGTGCCCAGGGTAAAAAGCAACCAAATCTGTATGAAGTACCAGGAGAGTTTTCTGTCAGCCTTTGTTCCCGGATGGTTTGAATAGGAAAGTCTCTGTCTGTCTCCCTCTCCGAAGATGGAGGGAGCCTATGTGTATTTGATGTGCCCATATCCCCAAATTTGGCCATAAACTATTATTTAGTGGCATTTAGTGAAGTTACCCCATGCCTTTTTTTCTGATTACCTAGCTGAGATGGAACTTTACCTCCTCCCACCAAGTCAGGAGTGGACTACTCCCCCCGCTCCTTGAACTTGGCATAGAGAACAAGAAGCACACAGCAATGAGTTTCAAACTCATTTTTCAATGTTCCTCAGAGAACAGTGTGTCCTGGGTTCCTGGCGGCTGAGGAAGATGACCCTTCTCCTGGCTGGGAGACAAAAGATCAACTAAATCAGGGCACATTCCTGACCCATCCATTTCCACCATGTGTGATAACGTGGAAAAGTTGAAAGGGTGCATTGTGAGACAGGTTCTCGTGATGTGCGTTTCCCTAGTGAGCATTTCAAGTCCCCCGGGGCACAAGGGTGTCTTTGAAGATTGATAGGAAAAGCAGATGGGTGTGGACCCCGAGAACTTTCCTGGACGTGGCAACCCTCTGCACCCTTGAGTGCCATCCCCACCACCTGCAATATTTACAGTACCCCATGTGCAGAACAGTCAGAAACCACCCGAGCAGATGCCTCAGACACAACCTGGCACGCACACACACACACACACACACACACACACACAGACTGAGCGCTTTCACGTGTTTCTCACAGAAAAATGATCGCATACAAACCATCAGCAATTCCTCGGCCATATAGAATAAGACACTGACCAGATCAGGGCCTGAGCCACCCGGGACCCGATTTCCTGAAGTTAAAGCCCCTGCCACAGCCTTGTGTCTTGAGGAACCGCAAGGCATCATCTAAGCTTCTATTTTCATCAGGAACAGGGGTGAATGTAGCCAGGATGTGTCAGCCGCTTGAGGGAAATGAGTAGAGGAGAGAAGGGCCGCTCTGCAGACTCCGTCCCCCGTGAGGAGAGCTTGGGTGTGTGCATGGCTCCAGTCTAGCCCACTGGCCTCAGGAGCGTTAGCTCATATTAATGTTTTTCAGAGGTCAATGCCTGATTTCCTGAACACTTTATTCCTTTAAAAAAATTTCTTGAACATAATAAAAAAATGAAATGGAAAGCCCCCCTCCCAAAAAAATAAAATAAAAACGACAGAAGCAAAACATGTGACTTGTAAAACATTAGAAAATATAGACAAAACTAAGAAAAGGAATTGTCTTATTCTGAGTCAGAAATGACCACTATTGTGTGTGTACTTCCAGAACGTTCTTTCTGTATGTATATTTAAATAAAATGAAATGATAATAGAGACGCTACCTTACCTACTGTTTCCAGTCAACAGTGCCTATTTTTCCGTTTCAATAATTTTTATCTTTTTAATACCCAGACCATATTTTTCCAGCTACATAAAAATGTTGTTCACCGCTGAATTGATCAAAGTTCTGCCCAATCTAGGACCACAAGCTGTACCTGATGGTTTTGTCTCATAAATCTTTTTTTTAAACCCAGCATGGTCTCTTTTTTTATGACCCAGAACTGTAGAACAGATAGAACCAGCCGTCCTGAAGAACGTCTTCCTTCCGAATTTGTCTGGGAGTTTCTCATTAGCTTGCTCCTCCATCCCCTGTAAAAGTGATACATAAAACCCCCACAGGTTCAAAAGGGACTTGTTGTTACCAGAACACATCAGAGGTGTAGACCCTAGTGCAACACATCTGAGAGCGCATTATCTGTGTGCCCCAAAATCAGTGAGGCCAAAAACAGCACCTGAGCTAAGATGATGGCATTTTGATTGCTCCATTTTACAGGTGCCCTCACCCCCTTGCAGCTAGAAAGTAATCTTTATGGCTTTACTTTTATATTAAATGCATGTCCGGTTCCCCATCAACCTTCACTTAATGATTTTAACACTAATTAGTAATCCTTTGCCTGATTCAGTAGTTTAATTAAGGGTTTTTAAATGATGTATTTCTACATCTATCATCTGAGTACAATCATTTTATTGACTCTTAACATGTATTCCCTTATTATGGTTCTCATGACTCCGAGTGGAGAATGGTCCAAGTTGAACATTACCACGAATGGTGCCATCTTTAGGACCTGGCAGTTGGATGGGTTTCCCACCAACATAAGGAAGACTTCACTCAGCTGTGTTGTCCACTGTCTTCATGTCCCCTCTTCCCCACAGTGACCATCATTTGTTTGACTTCTTCTTATCACAGGCTCTTATTAACTTTATTCGGATTTTCCTTTGATTTGAGCTTCCGGTATGCCGATGCCAGTTTGTGCTATCTAGCTAGCACTGATTGTGTATATCTCTTTCTCATCCTTTGGCGGTTTCTTGAAATTGGTCTCAGCAGTAGTACTTCTACCATGGAAGTTGGCAAGTGCTACAGTTTAGGCCTTTTTTTTTTTTTTTTTTTTTTTTTGAGAGCTATGCATTTAACATCTACCAGCCCACCGCTGCTTTAAGCCATTGATTTTTCAGACCTGGCTTAAAACCAGAATTGCCTGAAAATATTTCCCCTAATACAGACTTCAAAACCCCACTGCAAACATACTGAATCAGAAACTCCAAGCTGGAAGCTCTGCAAATCTGTGTCTTTGATAAAACCCTGCAGGAAACTGAGGATTCGAGGACCACCCATCAAGGGGTCAGCTCTAGGAAGAAAACTCAGTGAATGTACTGACGAGCATTTCACTTCTTCCGAGGGGTCCTGGGTTACCATTCTTACCCCCTGTATTGTTTGGGGGCAGGGTGTCAAACGAAGTTTCGTCAAAGATGGATTCTTTGCACCTGCCTTTGCTCTGAGCCCTTTTACTCATTTCCACGTCATTCTGTGTCTGGCATGCACCTGAACACAACCACAGGGGGAGCATTAACTATCTTCCGTCTCCAGTCACTTGGCGGTTGGGTCACTTCTTCGCAATCTAAACAGGAAAGCCTGCCGCCCCTCCTGGGGACAGGGTGTGGGCAGGGACACTAGGGTTTTAAAAGAACATTTTAGGGCCAGACCCAGAGAACTCCCTAGGGCATAATCACCCTAATGACACTTTTGCCATTTGCTATGGAGAGCCTGGTGGTTCCTGGGGCCCCTGCCCTTGTGTGTGTGTAGCCAAAATGAGTTTTAGGCTGCAGGGGCAGCTACCTAATCAATTTCCTTGGCCTGAGCCTCTTAGAATCCAATATAACATAGATACAGGACAGCGATAATGATTTGACACCCACCACGCGTCTGGGGGCTACAGAGCGCCTGTGGGAGAAAAAAAAAATGTCATGCCCAAATGAGGATTGTTGGCCTGTCTTTCCAACACGACACCAAAAAAAAAACATTGCAGTATTATGAGAATTCCTGTTCCCTCTGTCGATATTTTCGAGATGGTTCTTACTTCTGAGCAGGTATTGATTGTGTATAGGTTGGGCCCCCCAGTGCCATTTGTCATTTCTGATATAATATCGTGTTACCGTTTAAAGCCGTAATGGGAGAGGTGTCTGTGCTTAAAGCAAAGCGGTGTCTCGAGCTTTGATAAATGGCTAGATGGTCTTTGTTTCTGCAGCAGTGAGCAGTTGGCTGGCTATTTGCTTTACCTTTTATCCAAGAATAACTGTGTGATGGGTTCTGGAAGCGAGCAGTATCATATTGTCAGATGTGGTTCATGGCGAGCCGGGTGGTCCTCGCAGAACAGCTGTGGGATTTTAGCACCCGACAGGATGTTCGCGGAGGGCCTGTGGAAATCTGAAACAGCTCAAGCTCCACATGGCTGCCTTTGGTTGAAAAGTTCTCAGCGCTGTTTTTTTTAAGGTGAGAGGACAGGAAATGCTGATGGAAAGAGAAAAAAAAAATGTGCTTTAGACAAAAATTGTGTTCCAAAGGAGCCTTTCTGAGAAGGAGCAATGTGGGGGGAAGGGGTGAGGTTCTGGACGAGGATGAAGGGTGGCCCTCTTGACCCGACGCCTGCCTCTCAGCTCCAGCCACCCTCAGACGGGTGACCCACCTCTCAGGGACGGGACCCTTCATACATCACCAGAGCCCTTGCTAGTGTGGCAGCAAGTACTTCTGGAAGGTTCTCTGTTTCTGTACCTGAAGCTATTCGTGGGCAGCAGTCGGGGCACTTAATCCATCAGAACAGGCAGTTTGTCAGAACACACAGCGATGCTTTTGTGCCCATGGTTCCCTTCTCAAAATTCATGAAAACCAAAATGCTCCCACAATTTTAATGTGATTTGCATGGTGGTGATGGCTGTCATTTCTCTCTGCCTTCTCCGAGGGGGAGGGAAGGGCCAGTCATGTATCACTGCAGAAATGGCACGACGGGCACTGTCCCCAGCTCTGAATCCGAGAGGATGTGCAGAGAAGGGCCTGGCAGGAAATCTTTGCCTTTCCCTGGGGGACGACCGTGCCATCCTTGGTTTTCAGAAAAGTTCACCAAGTTTTCAGCAACGGGTGTAGGATGGACACTCCACCAGAGGTACAATGCAATGCTCAGAAACCTTGTTTTCCAGAGGTGGCCCTGAGCTTTGATTTCTCCCGGGCAGCGTTTTGTATGATGAATCCAGACTTTCTCAACAGTATCATTTTTAATTCATGAAATGCACTTTCTAGGCAAGAGAGAGGGTTTGTAGAATAAACGATGGGTGTGAGACAGAAAATATAAGTTCACAAGCCTCATTAGGATTTGGTGCCAATCAACAGAAGAAATGGGCCCAAATACGTATATAATTAGATACGTGTTTCTAGATCCATCTCACACACACACACACAACGTACAAACACATATTCATAAACATTCATACTCATGAATGCTGTATATATCTGAACTGGTTACCTAAACTGAGGAGCACCATGTCCTATAAATGCATTAAGATTTTAAAATTACAAGCCTACTGTATGCCAAGCATTTTTGTACATTATTACATTTTATCTTCGTAATATCTTTATAAGGAAATAGGATCAGGTCCCATTTTTCAGATGACAAAGATGAGGTTGGAAAGAGCTGATATTATTTGCTCGAAGGCATACAGCTTAGAAGCAGCAGATTCTCAGCTCATGCCATTTTTAATAGGTCACACAAGGATTTGCATGCCATTTATTGTACATGTTGGCAATTATGACGAGGTGTGCAAATATAAAGAAAAGAGTATCCGCCCAGATATTCTAAAATGAAGGGCTTGCCAAGTTCCAGGGGGAAAAAAATAGTCCCATCTTTTTTTTTTTTTTTTTTATGAGATTCCCAGACCAAAGAGATTTGAACCTTAGGATTTCTGTTAAATTAAACCAGCAAACACAAAAGGCTACAAGAGTCAAATAGATAACATGAGTCAAATGGAGGTGAGCGATAGGGAGAGGTGTGGACCCCAGTCGACTCCAGGGCACCTGTCCTAACTGAAAGAGAGAGCGTGATGCTTAGTTCCCACTGACTGTGGCCATGCAGGACTCTAGGCTTGGTATTACCAGATCACCTTCTTTGTTTGTTCTCAGAGAAAGTCCTATGTACAGACTTTTGACATTTTTCCTTATCTTTATGACTTGTAAATGTTGGCAATTAATTCACCTCACATTTGTGAGCAGTGTATGACCTCGGGGACACCCGTTTCCAACCTCTGCAGTAAGACTTTGCTCCTCCTGGTGACTCACTGACTTCTATTCACTCATCCTGCTGGTCCTGTTTCCATTCTGGGGTTTGAAGGTTGTATTCCTCCCCGTGAGTTAGTGAAATAAAATAAGCACGAGAAGTTCTTCCTTGAAATGGACAGGTTCATGCCGTGGCGGGGAGGGCATCACCCGTCCTCCGTGACTTGGGACAACCTCAATGGTCCAGATTTGATTGGATTATCTTTGTTTCCTTCACGTTCTAAAGCTCTAGGGCTGTTTTGTATTTTAAAGACATGGGTATGATAAGAACTGTATCATGTGTCGCCTTCTCAGCAAATGTCCCCTGGGGCCAACCTCTCAGCACCCTATAAGACACTAAGTGACCCAGCCTCAGTTGGTCATGGTCATGTCCCCTCCTGCCACCTCTCTTGGATGCATTTCTCTTAGGCAACTTCAGATTTCTTTCTCTTCTTCAAAGAGCCCTATCAAGCTTGTTTCCTGCTGTGGGTCCTGGCACTGTCATGTCTCCTGCCAGTCCAATTTCCCCTGGAACGACCTTCCATCCAATTTTGTTTCAGCCCACTCCTTCTCGCCCTTTAGGCCTTTGCTCAGATGTCACCTCCTCCCTGACCGCTGAACTAAAACAGTATGACCCGCACCCCAGCCAGTCACTACCCTGCACTTCACCCCATGTTGTTTTCTGCATGTCAGTTGTCAATGTCCTGGGATTTCTTATGTATTTCTCCATTGACCTATGTATAGAGCCTGCGGGTATAGTAATTTCAAAAAGGGTAGATTCTCAAGCCAAACAACCAAGTTCAAATCCCAGCTGTGCTTTCTTCCTGGGCAGTTCACTTCATCTCTCCATACCTCAGTTTCCTCATCTATAAAATGGGAAAATTAGGGATAGGAATAATAATAGTACCTCATACAGGTGTTAGGGGAATGAAATGTATTGTGATTGGTAAAGTGCTCAGAACAAGTCTATAAAGTATTTGGCATGATGCCTGGCACACGGCAAGCACTCAGGTGGGATCGGTAGATGTCCTCACCATCATCATCATCCTCACCACCATCATCATCCTCATCACCATCATCTCCTGCATCTAGTGAGTTCCAGTGAGAATAGATACTAGCTTTCTTTCTAAGCTTTGTATCCTCTGTGTGCAACACAGAGTAACCGCTCAGGAAATATTTATAGAATACACAAATGGTAGAAAGGAAACTTTGAAGAGGGAGTACAATGGGATACATTTATCATTGCATGATTAATTTCTTAAATATCCATGTGTCTTTGTGTATCCCTACCTGTATGTATCTTTCTGTCTATGTCTCTCTCTCTCTTTCCCTCTCTCTCATTAAATTAAAATAAGGATGAGGACAAAGTGCCAGGCGAAGCTGATAAAACAGTTCAGGAGGTTGCCTAGCCCCTTGTTCTCTCACGAGTTGATATCTGAATAACAGTGCCCCCCTTGAACCACGCAGCCCCCCACTAATGACTTACACCAACAGGCTTCGTACCCACAGAAGTGGCGGCGGCAACAGTAGGACCCTGCCCGTCCTCCTAATGATGCGAGGTGATGTTGCCTCTCACTCTTGGGCAGAAATGGAAAAAAGGGAGAAGAAAGTCCCCAGTCGGTGTGCGGAAGGGCCGCTTTCAACAAAGAAATCCTGCCATTCCAAACTGTCGAGACCTTTAAAAATAAAAGATGTGCTGTATTTCCAGCACTATTCAGTATTCATGAGGCTTCGCGGCTTGTTGTAAGGCAAGATGAAAACAATACTCAGTAGATTTTCATAAGTGACATGTAACTGTAAGATTGATAGATGATGCAGTCTTAATGTATGTGAAGTTCAAAATCAACATAAAAGCTGCAAGGTACCTGAACGCTGGATTCCGAACCCTCATTTCTTCCAGGAATGAGTCCCAGCATCCCCCTAACTCTGCTAATCTGTGAAACAAAAAGTGGACAGCACCCTAAGTAGGAGTGAATTTCTACTGAACCTCCAAGGACCAAATGTTCAAATATTGTCATTTATGTAACCAGTCCTTGAGGACATTTTTCCCCTTCAAATTAATACGATGAATCATGAACGGTTAAATATCACTATTTACTTCTGCTAATCAATGCCAAGGAAGATAGCTAATCCTCCTGGGAACATTCAGGGAACACAGAAGGTGAGCTGTGTTGCTTTTTCTCCTCTAAAAAGCCCTTGCTTTATACTTGTTGGCTCCTGTGGGTTTGCTATGTATTATAAACACACACACATAATTATAAGTGATAATATAGAAGATGTTACATACTGTATTATGTATGTCATGTATATTATACATGCAGTTCACCGGTTCTGTGTATTACCTCCAACTATGTAATATACAGTGAATACAAGGCTTTAGGAAGTTTCACGGTCAGGCTCAATTAAGCAGAATCTGTTTCTATCCTCCAGTGAAATGTCCAAGAATGGGATGTTATAGAGTTAAACTACACATCTTCTTTTTTGAACCCTTCTTTCTTTTGTCTTATCACTTGTTGCCTAACATTGATTGAATGTTAGAACCTGTCAAGTTCTGAACGGGAGGTACTGTAAGGAAGTCTGACAGAGACACAAAGAAATGACTCATACTGCAGAGAAATAGGCCTGCATGCCAGTGGACACACATGCACACACAATTGTCTCTATATGGAGGAGCCCTCCCTTCCTCCTTTCCTTCTCATTTTAGGGGAGGGGGCTTGGGTTGCCGTTTTTATTGTGCTTCGGGCCCAGTCTAGTTAACTCAAAATGGATACAGTTAGAAAAATGAAATAAGAGTATCACAATAAGAGCCATGATTTTGTGAGGTCTTTCTATGGCCCAGGAAGTGCTTAACGGACCATACATGCAAAACAACCCCGCAAGTAGAGCATATGAGTTGCCTAGTTTTACAAATGGGGAGACGGAGCCTCAGAGGGGTTAATCCACTTGTACAAAGTCACACAGCTAATACGTGGTAAGAGGTTGCTCTTCACTGTTGATGCCGGAAAGACATCAGCAAGATGCAAGTGTCAGAGCAATGTTATGGACCATTTGGGGATCAGTGTTGTTCTAAGCCTCGTCTGGTTAGAAAACGTTGTATCAGACAAGAAGCCTTCCAAAGGACAGGGACCTCTGCCTGTGTGTTTTAGGTTGTCAGCTCCGAACACAGGGCCTGGAACAGAGAGGAAGCTTGGTAAATATAGAATGAGAAAGAAAGGGAGAAGCAGGTAAGGAGGCAGATCCCTGGTGGATGTTTGGGAGCTGAAGAAATAAACAATGTTTTTCCAATTTTAAGGTAAGCACAAAAACAAGGACATGCTGCTGACCAGATTTAAAAAAAAAAAAAATGAGACAGCTGGTCTATGAGAAGGAACGCAGTGAGCAGGGCAGAGAGGAGAAGATGATAGTGCACGGGGTGAAGTGATTTATCCCCAGGCACCCAGCTCATCACGGGCAAAGCTCGGCTATGAAGACAGCCTGGGTCCTTCTCCCACAACTTCAGCACACCCCTCTTGATTTTTAGTGTTGGGTGATTTTTCCAATCTTTCCATCATTTTGTCTGGGTCCTGCTGAGAAGAAAGATCTCTCTCAGAGCTAGAATAAGGACGCATCGGGTTGATATTGGATGTAAGCCATCGATGCTAAGGTGTCATCCAGTTCGAAGTAGGAGTCTTCTAGAATCTTTGCCTGCAAACGGAGATGCTGAGCTAGCTGGCAGACAGGATGATGAGGACATGCAGAGTTCTTTTATGCACTCCGCTCATCCACAGAATTGTGCAGAGGCCTCAAACCAGGTATTGACCTGTATGCATTGTCTGTACAGAATCATGAAGAATATTCTTACTTGGGACAAAGGGTTTTAAAAATAGGTTTAAAGAAGTACCGCATCTGATTCCCTGGGGGACAGAAAAGGATCTCAGATCAACTCCCAGAGATTTGTCTTGCCCCCCTTTCCTGGGCTCACCACTCCTCCAGCCACGTCCCCGTTCTGGCTGTGCTGAGATGGCCGTATGTGTCCTCAGTGCCCTCACACTCACCATCATCCGTGCTTTGTGCCCTTTCCCCGCCATTCAGCACACCCCCATCTACAACACTCATATTTACTCTCTCCTCTGTTTGTTGGTTGTTTCCCTCTACAAGAGGACTGGGGCCAGATCCGTCTCGTTCATCACCATCTTCCCCAATCCAACCAACGGTGTACCTGAAACACAGCTGATGTCAAATAAATGTTTTTAATGGCACGAACTGATAGAAGCACCCACCCTTTCTTTTCTGATGCTCATGGCATAGGAATGGTCCAGCGCCGGAAGGTGCGCATTCGGTATTTGTGGAGGATTGAGGAAGCACATCCCACATTGCTTCCACCACCCACGGCAGGAAGGTGGGTCTCTCCCTGAACTAAGAGGAAACCCACCTTGAGTTGTAAAAGGTGAACCCGAGGAAGGGGTCATCCGTGTCTCTTGCATCCCGGGAAAAAGACAACAGATGCGCTGGCAGGCATCTCTCTCTCCTCCTCCCCTCAGTGCTCTGACTTCAGAACACAAGTTATATTGCTTGACCTGTTTGTCTTCTGGCCACCTCTGATGATTCATTTATCTGATCTGGGTGTTTCCTGATGAAAAATACAGTCCGTTGGATCATATTCAGTTAATTTCTTCTTGATATTTGCCATTTCCAATGATGGCCTTCCGTGAGTACAATGGCAGGGCTCTTGACCAGGTGCCTTAAACTCTTTTGTTTGGTGTTTTTGGTGTTTTTGTTTGGCTTCCTTGGGAGCCTGGAGCTGTTCACGTTGGAGGTCTTCTGCCAGTGGTACTGACCTTCTGGAAAGAGGCTCAAACCCTGATTTGTAATCTCAAAGAACAGCCTCCCAAGAGGTAGGATCTCTCCACCGAGGTGAATACCTCGAGTTGGCTTTTTTTTTAATTAAGGCTCCGCATTGTAACTAGTCAATGTACATTATTGGGAGAGTGAATGTCAATGCCACTGCTTTTTCTTTCTCTCCTTTATCTTTGTCAGTGATTCAAAGACATGATTTATGGTTAGTCTCCGACTTTCAGCATCATCCATCAAGTCCTGGTTTCACTACAGGGCTCCGCGTTGTAAATCATGCCGAAGGGTTGTCACTCATTCCCCTTAACCCTTTAGGGATGTGTTTCAGGGTCGCTCTCCAAGAAGGAAACTTTCTAAAATGGCAGCTGAGGGGGCCTGCCTGGGCGACTGATGGGGGCGCACCGAGCCAGGGGTGTTAATAATTGCATGGCCTATCGCAGTAATCATTAAGTCCCGGGTAGAGCCTGGGCCCTGCTCCACCCACCCCAGGCAGGATGAGAAGCTCACCCGGGGGGGCCACTCGAGCACCACACAGACTCCTGAACCGGCTCTACTCTGTTTTGAAATGTCCTTTATGGATGTGAAGTGCTGAGTTTCCCTTCAGAATCAATCATGGCTAGTTCTGATTGTGACCTTGCAAAGATTATAGCACGAGTGCAAAGACCCATTAGCAGCTGCTATTTCGGGCTTTGTAAATTACCAGCCCTCTCCTCCTCCTGCTCTGTTTTTTTCCAAGTCTCTGTCTCTTTTTCACGCTCGGGAAGGTGGGCAGTGATGACAAGGGGTGAGGTGGAAGACTGGAAATCGTAGGCAGAGGAGCAGGAATTTTGTAGGACTTTTCTCCTGCCGGCTGGTTCCCGGCAATGGCCAAACTCAGTCTCCCAGCCTCAAGCCTTTGAGACCTGGAACACTTGAAAGAGGCAAAAATCCGGATAATTGCATGGAGTAAACGGGTGGGGGGCGGGGGATCTCCTAGAGGAAGTCTGCAGCTAGTAATCGAGGGTCATTAATGAAAAATACATGTTTGGGATCTACTCATTCAGAGTCTACAGCCCACTGATAGCAATTTTATCCCTGAGTTATGCATAGCTCTGTTTTACCTGGGTAAGCTGATGAAAACAATATTATCGGCAGAAGATATATAGGTAAATAAAGTGAAAGGCTGTAAGTTTGTTATCCAAACAGTGCTACCCTCCTCCCTTTTAATACGAACCCTTCCTACATGGTGTTAGAGGGGCTCAGGGCTTGGAAGTTTCTAAACGCAGAGCACAAAATGTGCCCGGTGTCTCCATTTTTGCAAAAACTTGGGTTTATTTAACCCAAAGGGTTAATGCACCTGAGTTTACTAGGACAGTGACCCTAATGAGCCCCTTCTTTACCTGCTTTGCTCACTTTCCAGCATACAAAATGGCTGGTCTTATTATTTTATCTTTCTTGGAAAGAGCACAAGGATCTTTTCAAACTTTAAATGACCCAGAAGCTATTAATCCTCCTAACAGCCTTGGAAGGCAGGTAAACTGTTGGCGAACTAGTATCTCACTGGGAAACCCTTCTCCTTCTGCCCACCCCCCTGCTCAGAAATCAGATTTATATGGTATACACAGTGTCTGCAGACCTAACTACAGGTGACTTAGAAACGGGAAGGCTGCAGATTAATGTGCCCATTCAGAATGATGTATTCTGTTTTTTTGTGCTCAGAGTAGCGCTGATGGCCTGCTAGTAAGGCATAACAAGGAGGCCGATCTCGTCTCCTACCTGCAGCCTATTCCAGAAAGGACTTCCGTCGGGTGTGTTGTGAAGTCTGCGACCGCTACTTCAATTCTGTCAATAAGATGGCTTCTGTTTATGTTACATGGATTTTGTTGTGCCTCTGATCTAAAGCATTTCCAAGGCGCCGACCATAGGAAGAGTTGGTCAGTCCATGGGATTATAGATACCTTAGAGTCTTCTCCTTTCTTCATACTGCCTGTCCCTGGAATAAGGAGAAATTTCTGTAGATCTTACTCAGACCCAGAGGCCGTGATCCCAGAGGCATTGAGAATCTGCTGCTAAAACGTGCTTTCAACAAATTAGAATACGCCCCCTAGTGAAGCTCCGAATTAGCAGGCCACCTCGGATATAAAGCTAGGAGGCCCAGTTACAGTCAACCCACCTCGACCTCTCACTTGAAGGAAGCCGGCAATATATGCAAGACTCTAGGAAGAAAGGAAAAGAAAATGTTGTTAAATTAAAATAGTCCAGCTACCTCTGTCTGAATGTAGCCCATTGGCATGATGCCTGGTTTCAGGATGTCTGAAGCGTTCAGAATGGTGAATCACCCACCTTTTAAGAGGCAGAGAGAAAAGGAGTCCTGTTCACCCAACATGTGGGTCAGCCTTTGCTGGTCAAATTCCAGGCAGTTCTAATGTATTCAACAGTGTGGCGCAAATCTCTGCAGACCTCTATCTGGTGATACATAGTTGCCAGAGCTGCAATGGGGAGGGGGAGGCAAATTTAAAGAAATTGTCCACATTCAGACACCCCAACCCGCTGGCTGCGAGCCAGGCATAGATGGTTCGGCTCCTGCCCCGTCCCCCAACAATGTCCAGTTTCCCCAGGGACCTTCTCTCTACACAGAAAATTCTGAGCTGTGTGTGTCCAAACACAACAGTTACATCCCTTCCTACTACCTTCTCTCTCTGTATCAGTCCCATTTTTCCTGCCCCCAACCCCATCCCTGTTTCCGTTTCTGTTTTGTGAAATAACAGTGTGACTTTGTCTTTGACATTAAACAGTTGTAGATACTTTTAGCAGAGTTTGTTTACTCCATCTGTATTTCCAATCAGCGCGGGAGGTTTACCAAAGCGATTCATTACTGATTTATTTATGATGTATTTAGATAGCAAATATGGAACTGTCAGCAGTTGCTGGCTAAACAGTGTTGACAGACATTAATAACATATGGTATAGCAATGGAATTATGATCTTTAATTTTTTTTTTTTAATTTTGATTCTCAACATGCAATTTGGGGCTTTGCGTTTTCTTAGGTAGTTGGTGCGACAGGAGGAGACTTTTAAAGAAACTGTGTTTTCCTTTTTTTGTAACCTTTGGAGTTTCCTGGTGGTGACATTAACATCTTCTGTGTCTGTTTAGCTGTTCAATTTAATGGAAGACAAATCCTCCCAAAGGTTTAATTTACTCTTGCAAACTGAAATCACTATATTCACACCGTGGGAAATGGCCCTAATTTTCCCAACCTTCAGTCGCCATCAAGCATATAATTTATTTCTCCCCCTTCAATACATTCCTCATTAGAAAACAAAGTTTTTGATATTTAAATGTTACCAAGTTCAAATGGAGGAACCTAGTCTCCCGTTTCTGCAAAATGCTCTTCCAGGCATGGCTGCTTCTACCTGTCAGCCACCCATTTATACCGGGCCAGAACAGACAAACATCTGAATTTCTGACCTTTAATTGGCGGTTCCTTTGAGCTTCTATGGTTTTCTCCAGCAGCAACGGTGGGGGAGGTTGTTTGCCTAGGCTCAAAGGAAAAGCAGCTGATATACTGGGGTTGCGATAGAATTCAGCCCATCTGCTTTGAAATGGGTAAGCACATTTTAGCTGGCCAGGGTCCAACAGGCAACAGAGTTTCTCTCCCGCCAAGAATTTTTCCACTGTTCTGCAAAAATGATCCCATTTTCCAGAATTCAATTCGTTCTATCTCTTGAAAACGATACGCAGAAGACATTACTGTTCACGCAACATAAACCTAGAAGTTCTCTAGAGCAGTGGATGTCAGTGATGGAGCTTCCCATTGAGAATCTGGTGAAAGCTAACACCTTCTTCTCAGACAACAGATACAGAAGTATTACCTGTGATTTCAAGGTCCTGGCAGCCGGGAAGCTTATCTGCCCAGATAGGGAGCCCAGTTAAAAAAACAGGTGATCATTCAGTTCATTACATGATTTCCATGTGTGAAGACGGAGTGCTTGTCCTTGTTTTCTCATGTAAGGATGGGAAACAAGATGGACTGTAGGATTTGTGGATTGAGTACCTCTTGTGCTCGTGTGCTAGATGCCCTTCTAGTGCTTACCTCACGTTATCACACTGGATCTTCAGAACTCTCTAAGAAATAGGTATGAGTATTACTACCATTTTGCAGGTAGGGAAATTGAGGCTGAGAGGTGTCAGTGATGTGTCCCGTGTCACATCGCTAAGCAAAGGAGCCGTTCATTAGTCAAATCCAGATAGTCTGATTTCCCAGCCAAGTCAAATGGGGGATTTGGGTGAAAGCAAAAGATATAAAGAAGCTTGTATGTCTTTACCTCTCTTGATTTTACTATTTTAGAACTGTAAATCATATCGGAAATTTTCCTGTCCAATTCCCTCATTTGACCTTTGAGATAACTAAGCCCAGAGAAGCCCTAAGACTTTCCCCAGGTTAAATGGCTAGGGACTGAGCTGGGGCTGGCTTATTCTAACCCTGGATCCAGCTTTGGTGGTCAGTGCCATATCATTTCCTTAATGGTCTCAAAGCCTGAACTTAATTCTATTGGTGGCTGGTTTTGAAATCTATCCTATATGTTGGGCATATCAATGATAATAGAAGAAAAGAATCATAAGAGCCATCTCTGTCTTGATCCTAATGTCTCCACTGCTAGAACTCACAAGAAATAATAAGCTGCCATGGTCAGATCGCTGTTAAAATCCCACCTCTGACACCCACCAGCTATGTGATTTTAGACACACTCCAGCACCTGTCCGAGTCTTGTGGTTCTCCCATGCAAATGGCTTCAATGAAAGATTCTATTCAAAGCCACCATTACAGAGCCTAGCACAAAGCTATGATTCATTAAATGTTGGTTTTCAGGATTATACTTATTTTCAGTGTACATAGAACCAAAATCAAGATGCACAAATATTGTCTCTTCAGTTAAACACCTGCAAAGCTACATACCGCCATCTTCAAAGCCAGATACTGTGACTCTCCCTTCATCTCATCTTCCATGCACCAAATTTCTGACTTCTGGACCAAGATTTAAGCGGCTCATGTTATTAGGTTAGGTCCCCTAGATAATCTTCCTATTTTAAAGTTACATGATTTGGCTCTTAATTACATCTGAAAGTCCCCTCCCAGCAGTACCTAGATTAGAGTTTGGTAGCACACCTGGGAGAAGGTGTATGTAGTATCCACCAGGGGCCAAGAGTCTTTGGGCCATCTTAGAATTCTCCTCACCATGGCCTCAGTTTCCTAATCCACCAAATGGGGATGTACAATAACATCTATGGTGCAGATGTTTATGAGGATTAAATGTATATAAATCACCTGCCACAGTGCCTGACACAGCATTCACGTGCAGTAAATCGTAGCTATTGGTCCCCGGAAGGGAAAGTAAGGCTTGGACATGGAATAATTAACCAGACGAAGCAGGTTTGGAGCTCCACCCTGGGAAAAATCATTCAATCCGCAGGAACATTTCATTGAGCAGCAAGACAATTTGCTAGGGATTGAGTGACAACTGGTAGAAGCTGCAATTAAAGGAAAAGAGCTGCTTCCTGCAGGAAGATGAAAGGGGACTTATTCAGAGGACACATGGTCTCTTTGAGAATCAACCTACAGTCTTGCCTCTTCCCTGCAGCAGCTGTGATATTTGAGCAGTGGCCTGAGAGCGAGAGCCATGTGGCCAGCCTGGAGGTATGTGGCCGTATGAACAGCAGGTGCAGAGGCCCTGAGGTGCAAGTTCATTAGAATTGCCAAGAAACACCACAGGGAATAATGTGACAAAGTGCAGAAAACAAAGAGGAGAGGGGAGGAAATTGAGTCAAATTTGTGAGCCAGTTGGAAATCTGAACTTTGAATCATTGATGACAGTAAGGGGTTATTATAATTATTATTAATTATTATTGCTTGGATGTAAGAACAATTGTTTCAGTTAAGGAGGGTTCTTCTCTTTCAGAGATACATGCTAAAATATTTATGGATGAAACGACGTGAAGTCTGGGATTTCCTTCAACATAATACTGGTGGGGACAGTATTAGAGGCCTGGATGAAACAAGACTACCCATGAATTGATAAACGTTAAAACCGGCCGATGGTCCATGGAGGCGTATTATTCAGTTGGGTCTCTTTCTGGGTATGTTTGAAATTCTCCACTTAAAAAGAAATTTGAGAAGAAAAGAAACTGAGTCAAAAGAAATGGCAAGAGTCAGATTGTAGAGGGCCGTGGAGCCTGTTTAAATGACTTTTTTTCTAAGAACAGCAAAAAAACCATCAGCCGGTTCTGAGCGGAGGAGTAACTTGACCTGATGTGTGTTCTTCAAGCCTCACAACTGCTGTGTCAGCACGGAGGCTAGAGAGCTCTATTCGTTTCTATTGCTGCTGTGACAAATTACTACAGATTTAGTGGTTTTAAAAATGACATAAGCATATCATGTTACAGTCCTGAGGGCCAGAAGCCCAAAATCAATCTCACTGGGCTAAAATCAAGGTGTTGGCAGGGCTGCATTCCTTCTGGAGGCTCTGAGAGAAAAATCTGTTTTCTTGCCATTTTCCACCTTCTAGAGGCTGCCACAGTCCTTGGCACATGGCCCCTTCCTCCGGCTTCAAGTCAGCAATGGCGTCACTCCAACCCCTGCCTCCATCTCTGTCTCTGACTCTGGCCCTCCCGCCTCCCTCTTACTCGGCCCCTTTGAGGCCTACCCATTGTGCCACCCAGACAATCCAAGATAATCTCCCCATCTCAAAATCCTTCATTTAATCACATCAGCAAAATCCCATTTGCCACGTAAGGTCGTAAGGTCACTGATCATAGGTTCTGGGGATTAGGGTGTGGACATCTTTAAGGGGCCGTTATTCTGCCTTTTCCGGCAGGGGGGAATGGAGCAGAGCATCCAGGCAGCAGGCTCCTACAGACATCCATATGGAAAAGGGCTGTGTGGTTTCTTCGCAACCTCAGCACTCTTGACGTCTTGGACCAGATACTTTTTTTGTTTTTGTAGAGGGCTATGCTGTGCATTGTAAAATGTGGTCGGGGCACCTTGGTAGCTCAGTTGGTTGGGCATCCGATTCTTGATTTTGGCTCAGGTCATGATCTCATGGGCCATGGAATCCAGCCCCGCATCGGGCTTCCCTGTTCAGTGGGGAGTCTGCTTGAGACTCTTCCTCCCTCTCCGTTTGCCCCTCCCCCCTCTAAAACTTAAATAAAAAATTAAATTAAATTAAATTAAATTAAATGTTTAGTGGCATCCCTGGCCATGACCCACTAGATGCCAGGAGCACCTCTTCCCCCACTAAGTTGTGACAATTGAGAATGTCTCCAGACATTGCCAAATGTCCCTAGGCTGAGAACCTGTGGACTAGGAAATAATGGCAGAGACGGTGAGAAGTGACCGGATCCTGGCTATATTCCGGTGGCAGACAGGCTTTGCTAGCCTCCCTCACCTCCCATTGCTAAGCACTGCCAGTAACGAGAGAAATTTCCTTTGGGGATGCGTTACTCATGTGGACAGTGTGGAGGCAGAAAAATGGCGGCGGACAACTGCTGTCCTGTGCCTATTCACTCTTCTCCCTGACTAGTTGCTTTGCTGCTCAAGGACAAAGGCAGTGGCTGTTAATCCTTTTACCCACCACCTACCCCAGCGCCTGCAGCTTCGTAAGACCTCAGTGAATGCCTACTGGCTTTGATTTCCTAATTATAGTCTCCCTACACCTTTGCTTCACCGTTGGGGGAGAGGAACTTAATATCCCGGGCATCGCTTTCTGCTCTACATGGAATTTAAGACTCCGAGTTAGCTAAGTGCTTTGGAATCCGTGCACAAGATGAATAACACAAACTAAACACAAAGACTTCGCTGGTTGGTGTATGGTTCTCTGCAGTGCATATAGATACTCATTATTCATAATTTGATCTGCTTCCTTAATCAGCCCTAACATTTACTGAGCACTTACTATACATCGGGCATTATGCTTGCTGCCTGAAGAAATTGGAATGAACATTAAACCTATTTTGTAAAAGAGGATCATAAGACTGAGGGTGGTTAAGCCACCCAGCCAAATTCCCAGAGCACAGACAGATGATATATTTCAGAACTGTCTGAATTCTAAACCTTTGCTCTTATGTTCTATACCATATTGCCTCAATTCTAGGTGGCCCGGGGTGCTTTGATCCAATGGAAGTAAGTCAACTTTAGCGTTAGGTCTTAGCAAGACTTAACTGTTTTCTTGATGGCTTTAGGCTTTGAGTTTTGATGTGTGAGATAGCTTCTAATACGTCCAACCTTGGGGAAGGAGGGGCAGGAGGTGCTTTTTCATTTCAGGGGAGGAATCAGCCACTCCCTCTGTTCACTCTGCCTTTTTCCCTTAGCAGCAATGGCCATGTACAAAGTCATTACAGATGAATCACACATAGGCAGATCAAGGGACACAATATGAGCTGTTTGGTCTCTTCCATCCTTTTCGATATGAATCATTGTCATGTTCTGAGCTGTAGCTGTCCTTATATAACTCTAGCTGTTCCCTTGGATGAGTCCATGGGCACAACTTGCCTTTAAGTGAACTGAGGACAAATGAAGTTCTTAGGTGCAGGGTAGCGACCTGGGTCTGAGCAGAACCAAATCTGAGTTTCTACTTTTGGAGTTCACTGGTTTTGGCACAGGGGTCTCAAACTCACACGGTAACAGGGGCCAGGTAGGTGTGGCTTATTAGCCACGTGGGCTGCCCGTGAAGGGCTCTGAACTGAAGTGGGCTGGATGCAGGTCGATATTCCAGCACCTTCCCACCCCCAAGAGGGCAGCTGTGACTCAGCTCCAGAGAAGGGTACCAGGTGGAATGTAGCCCTGTTGCCACATCCAGGCTTTGCCAAGAGGAACCAGAAAATTGAATTTTTATCTGAAATCTCCTGATTTTTAGATCTTGGTAATTCATTTATCTTAACTGCATGCCCTAAACTTAACCCACCTAGAAGCTGAATCCAGTTGATTAATTCTGCTTTGAGGAATTAATCTGAGTCTCCAGGCCTGCACTGTCCAATATGGTAGCCACATGAGGTTACTGAGGGCTTGAAATTGAGAGGTGCCAAAACCATAAAACACACGTTGGATTTCAAAGGCGTACTTCAGAAAAACAGAATGTAAAATATCTCATTAGTTTTTTTTTATATTTATTACAGGCTGCTATGATAACATTTGGGATATATTAGGTTAAATAAAATATATTATCAAAATTAATTTTACCCATTTCTTTTTCACTTTTTAACGTGGCCACCAGAAATGTGAAATTACATATGGAATTCACGTTCTACATCCACTGGACAGCACTGTTTGAGGCCTTTCGTCCCTCTCTGTAATAGACATAATAATAATCACAGCTACCGGTTACTGGGCATTTACCACATACCACTGTGTGAAGCCCTTTCTGAGCTTTCTTTTATGTAATCCTCAAAATAATCCTTTGAGCTTATTTGTATTATCACTATTTTATAGATGAGAAAATTGAGGCTAGCTAGAAGGTTAAGTAACTCGCTGAGAGTCACATAGCACATGACAGATTCAATTCTGGATTTGCCTACAGGTCTTTCAGATAGTAAAACCTGAGCCATTAACCACCATGCTAACTAAATTAAATGCACGCGTGCACTCGCACACACACACACACGCACAGAATTTGGACAAATCTGAAGAGTACTGGTCGCTGGCTTCAGACATGTGCTTGAGCTTAAAATAGCACAGAGTGAGCCCAAGAAATTATTATTTCTTTCCAACTTGAAACTTGTGGGCAATGCTTCATGTAAATTCAGGAGGGAGGAAGTATTTCCATACAGGTGTATTTCGCTTTGTGCAGAATATACCTGTTCTTTCTACGTTGATTGTAGACCGAGTATCTGTGATTTGAAGCGCATTTGAAATGCACAAGAGGAGTTCCAAATGTTAAGAAACCTATCCTGAGTCCTTTTAACGTTGACACAAGAGGACCTCCCATCTTTATCCTTACGTAAACATGTGGCCACACTGTCAATTTGGTGGGGTTAGACCTTTACCTACCGGATTTTGCTAGACATGAGACCCAAGTCTGTCTGTTCATCTGGACCTGATGCTTGTCCACATTTTTATGCAATAGATTCATGAGTTTGTCGGGGGCCTGAGGGGCAGGCTGTGAATGGCCATCCATTCTGCTCTGTCCCAATGCCTTCATCTGCTTCCAGAAATATTCAGTACCAGTTGTAGGGTGGATCCGTGTGAGCTTTGGGTTCAGAGAGTCCTGGGTGCATATCCTGATGGCATAACTTAGGAGCTGTGACCCTGGTCAAGGCATTTAAAGTCCCAGAGGCTTCGTTTCCTGATGTGAAAAATAAAGACGGCAAGAGCCAGCACATATGATTGTTGTGGGGGTAAGAGAGATCAGGGCTAAAAGCACTCAGCACAGTCACTGGCACAAAGCAGGTCCGAAAATACAGTACTTCTTGTTATTAAATGATGATCATGATCATGATCATCATCGTCATCACGATGAGGACACTTTCCTTCTCAGCCTTTGCCTTTGTTCCCCTGACCCTAATACTCAGGACTAAGCTTTATCAAAGAGTTAAGACAAACCGAGAGGGGAAAATATTTCATCTATGAGCCCCCAAGGTCATGGGTATTCGGATGAAACACTTATCTCTTCAAGGCTTTGCAGCTGGGTCTTTTGTCTCCCAGCTTTTGTGAACGGCTTGTGTGAATGTGCAAACATTTGAAGAGCATCAAGCGCTCCTCGGGGAGTGGCGGTTACAAGAAGGCTCGTCCATTTTTCTACCTTTCACCCTGTCAGTGCACGGAGACCTTGGGATTTTTATAATCCAAATTGATACTCTGTAGGAAATCTCCTCCATTCCAGCTCCCTGCATGGGAAAGATTCATTTTCTTGTGGGCACTTCTCCAGCCCAGGGTGGATAACAGTGACAGGGAGGTGAATTCCTAACCTTGCCTTCACAAGGTTCGGGGCTTGCTAATTTGAATCTCTCCCATTTTGCTCCCATCCACCTGGCGCTGTTTGATTTATCTGCTCTTGTTTGTGGATTCACTGATCACTTTCTTATTACTCTTCTACCTCCATCCATTTCAGTTTGTGGCGCCTTTCGGGTGATTTCTTACGCCACCCCTTCCCACCTGCTCCAACCTGACAAATTATCAACTCAAACTATGGCTCCTGACCTGGCATGGTCTCTTCCCAGGGATATAAATGATGCAGTTCAGAGGGATAATGATGCCCTAATAAACATAGAGTTGTTCCTCTTTCAGCCTGCCCTGTTTGAAATTCAAGCACTCCACCAGGGCTCACTAGCTAAGGCAGTGAGAAAGAAGAGAGAGAAATTGGAAGACAGTGGGAATGGCTGGGAAATCCATGCACACCAATAGTGAGATCAGAGCATTCACAGACAGCGGTCCTTTTTGGGGTCCAATGTCTTATTTTGCTGTCATTAAAAAGTGGGAGGGAGTGCCAGGTCCCTTCTCAAACCAGGTAGGTTTTGAAATCCTGAAGTTTGGTGGCAAGAAGCTGTAGATGAGGTCCCAGAAGCCTGTGGTCAGTAGAAGTGAGATGTCCATGGCTGCTCACCTTCCCCATCATGGTGCTCACTTGGGGGGCCAGTTTTAACTCCCGCATTTGCCCACTGATACATATTTGGCTGTCAGCACCCTAAACCCCAATTTTATGACTTAAACTCTAGAAACCTTTCCAGATCCCAGATTCTAGGCCATAGCCCTTCTAATCGGTGTTTGGTACTCTTTACTTGGAGGATCACGTCAAAAAAGCCAATGAAACAACATGGATGTAAACAGCACTGACCTTTGCAGGATATGCTTTGGTGTGAATTCTACCTCCAATTTCCCCTTTAGCTAAGAGTGCATGGCATTAGCCCTAAGACGAATTCCTTTGGAAAATGTAAAGGCTTAGTTTAATTAACCAAAACAACAACAACAAGATGGAGACCACCCTAATATGAAAGTTGAAGTCACCCTAATGCCTTTTCTCTTCACGGACCCACCAGGGGTGCTAATGAACCAGTGGGGGGTCCACTCCATCTGGCTGCCATCTTTTGCTTGGACTTTCTCTGCCTTTGGAAGGTACAGGAGTGGAGGAAATGGGAACTCACAGACTCGCCTCCTCTGTGCCAGTCACCCATGTTTCTCATTTAATCCTCGGGTCAGTTCTTTGAAGCAGGAATGATTCACGTGGATTTGCAAATGAGGAAGTGGAGACTTGGGGAAATAAAGAATTCAAGTATTGGAACTTGCATCAAACCCTCTGAGAACATGTTGTCCCACCACATGTCGCTTGATAATGACACCCAACATCTGTTGTGTGCTTATCGGGTGCTAGGCAATCTGTGTGCGGAGCCATGCCCACCAACGTGATAGAGTTGTGGTCATTTTCAATCAACCCCTATAGGGTTGGTATTGCTGTTATCCCTGTTTTATAGACAAGGAGGTGAGCTCAGACGAGTTATCCAACTCCCCAAAGGTCACACAGCTAGAGAGCGGCAAATTCTAGAGCCTCCTTCCCCACCCCCTTAACCATGATCTGTACTACCTCAGTTGTTTGGTTAATTCCATATCGCAGCAAGCACAGTGGCTGCCATGGAAGGGCTCTCTAGCATCTCAGGGACCCCTTTGCTGCTTTGTAGCTGATCCAGGAGAGCCTCCAGATTTCTAACTATGCACTGCCTTCCCTTTCCCCAAGAGCATCACCCCCATGAGGACATATCTGTCACTTGTTCAACCTACCCATTCTGGCTTGGCATGAAATCCACTTTGGTGAAAAAGACATTTAAAGAACAACAATGACATGGTGATGATGTTACTTAAGTACATCTAACATGCACACGGGATTGAAGCCGCAGTTCCACCCTCAGCGGAACCTGAGTGCAGGGCAGAAGCGTTCATGGGCTGGCCCGCAGCCTCACAGCTCTGTCTGGGGCTATGAATTCTTGGAACCCATTTAAACATTTACCATTAGAGATGTAGTTCAAGAACTTGAGAGATGTCAGTGCTATCTAGCCACAAAAGATACTGATGAGTAGCAGTATGTTGTGAGGGTTTAAAAAAGCTACAGAAAAACCCTCCATCAGTATTTCTACAACAGTAGTAGTTTTTGTAGCTGGTATTTTTTAAACTATTTTCTCTGCACGCCAGGCTCTTCTAAACACATTACTAGATCTGAGTCATGCAGTCCTCACAATGGAGTGGGGGGGGGATTACTATTATGTCGCATTTACATATAAGGAAACCGGCCCTGAAACTTTAGGGAACTTGCCTGAGGTCACTAAACAGTTATCTAAGATCTCCATTTAAAATCAAACCCCTGATGAAAGATAAAAGCTCTTTTTTTTTTTTTTTTTTTTTTAATGAAACAAAGCAAAGCAAAACAGGAACTCCATAGATGCCCCCACCCAGAGCCCCTGGCTCCATTAGGCAAAGTAGGCCTGGGGCCCCCAAAACTCTTAGACGCCTGTAAAAATGTTTGGATTTCTTTTAAAATCAAAGGGAAAAGAATGAGCTTTTAAGGTGGAAGAAAATGTTTTTTTTTTTCACATCAGCCAGAAATTTTAGCCACCCCCCCCACAAAAAATGATTACATTTTGCTCAAAGGAGAAAAAATTTAAATGTTGAAGCATTTAAAGTAATATTCAGAATAATTTTTAATATCAATATTATTATGGTGGGAAGGGTCCCCTAAGGCAGACACACTTAGGGTCCCACAAAAGTCTTACAGCCTCCCTGGCAGCACCAGCACTGCCCATCTAAGTTTAAATCACATCAGTGTTGTACGAGCTAGCAAATTCAAAGTCATTCTTGACTCTCATAGTGGTCCAGAAGGGCCTGTTTGCAGGAGGACTGGGTGTCCACACAACACTGCCCCCGTCTACTTAAGTGCTGTCCCCTAGAACCCTCTGTATGACTGGGCACATGGACTATAGAAATGAAAGAGAAATGAATTTGTAATAATTTAAAGTGTTATGTAAGCAGGGACAAAGTACTGGCAGACACTTGAACTTCATTTTTAGGGGGAAAAAATGTTTGGAGAAACCTAATTCTGGTCCCTTGGTTGCCTTAATGATAATAATGGTTTAGGGGTAAGGATCCTATAATGAAGAGCTATGGCAAAGGATAGCAAAGATCCTTGCGGGAAAAATTCTTTCTTATAATTCTTCCCCAGAACACAGGGTAATTTTCAGATGAAGGTGTGATGGGCATTCGACCTTGAATTTTTAACTCCAAATGGAAATGCAAATGAATGAGACACATGTCGGAGGGATAGAATTTATATAATAGGACTGTTTCCGTGTCAAAGGACAGAAAAACCAACTCAAATTGGCATCAACAGAAATGTGTTGGGGTCTCCTAACCAAATAGTGTGGTAATAGAATTGGCTTCAGGTATGGCTGGATTCAGGAGGCAAATAGCTCTCCTACAACTATTATTTTTCAGAATTGGGTCAAAAACCCCTCTCTGGACCACTCACTGTGGCCAGGAGGATGGAGCACTCCGAAGAGCTGGCTTGAGGCACGCACTCAGCAGGTAGCTCAGGGTGGGTTAGCTTTCCCTGAATCACGCTGACTGACAGTTGGGGTGGGGTGGGTTCTACTCCAAAGGAAAATCCAAACCAAGGTGTTGTCAATCAGAAAAAGAGCAGTGAGGGCGCCTGGGTGGCTCAGTTGGTTAAGCGACTGCCTTCGGCTCAGGTCATGATCCTGGAGTCCCAGGATCGAGTCCCGCATCGGGCTCCCTGCTCGGCAAGGAGCCTGCTTCTCCCTCTAACCCTCCCCCCTCTCATGTACTCTCTCTCTCTCTCATTCTCGCTCTCTCAAATAAATCTTTAAAAAAAAAAAAAGTTAAAAAAAAAAAGAGTGGGCACTGGAAATAATTTTATTTATTTATTTTTTTTTAAAAAAGATTATTTATTTATTTGAGAGAGAGAGAGAGAGAGAGAGGGAGAAACAGCATGAGAGGGGATAGGGTCAGAGGGAGAAGCAGGCTCCCCGCTGAGCCGGGAGCCCAATCTGGGACTCGATCCCAGGACTCTGGGATCATGACCTGAGCTGAAGGCAGTCGCTTAACCAACTGAGCCACCCAGGCGCCCACTGGAAATAATTTTAAAAGATGCCCTAGTGTAAGATGTAATTGATAGTATGGAGGATAACATTTCCGTGTCCATTTAGTTATAGAGCTTTGCATTCTATTGCAAATAGCCCAAAAAAAAGCAAAACCAAAAACTTTCAAATAAATTTTTTCATTGTTGTTGTTTTTAAACCATCATGCTTTTGCCTTTTTTTTCTTCCAAATTTTTATCTAAATTCAAGTTAGTTAGCATTCAAATAAATTTTCAAATGGCTAGAAGTTTAGCCATCAGAGAATCCTGGCTGAAAGTTTATTACCATTGCTTTGCTCATGACTTGAAAATTCATGCAAAATTGTACCTCTTGGCTTTCTCCAAAGCCAAGACAATTGAAGGTCTGGGTGAGTCCTTGAAGAAGGCTGGTCCCTGAATTCCTTCTCTTGCTGTACGTGGACACACGATTACAACTAGAGTAAATCCGGGCCCCCCAGCACTTGTCCATGCCTGAACTCAGCTGACAGCATGGCTGAGTCACAAGTGTTTAAATTTTAATTAATCAGTCAGTAAGAAAAGCTGAGCTCCAAACCCTGAGTTAAACCTGGCACTAGGTTTCATACACACCCGGATAAATTTGATGGAAAAATATTTCCTGTAGAAATGGCCTTCATTTCTTTTGATAACACCTTTATTGGGGATATCATTAAAATTTTCATCAACAAACTAATTGAACTTTTTTGCAATTTCATGCCAATGAACACTGATAAACCAACCTGAAGGGGTTGTACTTCACACTTAAGATTTGGAAAGAACCTGAAGAAAAGAATTAAAGGGAAACTGCTCTGTTATCTGGACCTGTAAAGGGCAATACCCAAGAGTAAGTCCAGCCTGGCTTCATAATAGCCTATGGTTCCCTTGTCTGGAAAGAGAATCTAACTCAACAAATATTCCTGAATGCCTAGTAAAGGCAGGACGCATGCTAAGTTGGACCTTCTGTTAGGTGCTTTGGGGAGTTGTGTGCACAGATGAGCCACGGATCTTAGTCTCATGCTGCTTCAAATCTAGTATGAAGACCCAAAATTTTGCATGATTTTTACTTTACTTGCAAAGTAAAATATGGTAAGCAGCCCAAAACAAATGAAATTAGCCAAATTGATGTAATTAAGTACTTATTTAGATACTTATGACTATGTAATGGACTTGGCTCAAAGTACTGAGGAAATAGCAATGAGCAAAACTCTCAGGATCACTGCTCTCGTGGAGGTTATGTTCTAGTGGGGACACAGACAGTGCACAACTGAACAAATAAATTATAAGCTATATCAGATTACTAAATGCTGCGCAAGAAAAACAAGCAAAGCAAGGGCATAGTTGGGGATAAAGGGGTGTGTACTTGCATAAAGAATATTCAAGGGAGGGGTGCCTGGGTGGCTCAGTTGGTTAAGCATCAAACTCTCAATTTCAGCTCAGGTCACAGTCTTTAGGGTCAGGAGATCTGGAGCCCTGCATCAGGCTCTGCGCTCAGTGGGAAGTCTACCTGGGATTCTCTCTCTCCCTCTGCCCCGCCCCCACCGCCTGCTTCCACGCATGCTCACTTGCTCACTCGAGCTTTCTTGCTCTCTCTTTCAAAAAAAAAAAAAAAAAATTCAGGGGAGGTCTCTAAGAAGCCAGCATTTGAACAGAGAAAGGAATGAATCCAGGGAGAATATGTAAAGGGCTTTGCACCACTGCCCTGGTGCTTAGTAAACACTCAATAAACGCTCCTGTGATTATTATCACTGTTATAATAAGGAGCCCTGAATCTGAGAGGGGAGTGTAATTGCAATTAGCCTGATTTAAGAAAGCTTTGTGGAGGCGATGGCATTTGAATGAGAAAAGCATGGTTAAAAGCCCGAACCAACTAAGACCAAGCGATGGCTACAAGCAGACCCCTTGGCGTGTATCCTCCTGTAGAAATGCTGTTTGTATTTGTGTTTTGGTTTAGCTTATCTCATCAGAACCGGAACTGGGGCTACCGTGAACAAAATGATAAAATCTAGCAGCAGCAAGCCCACATCCCCACTTGGCCAGTATTTGTCTGGGCTGCCTCCCCTGAACCATCCCCCTCATCCCATGACTTCAATACCAGTTTTCAATATTTCAGCATATTGTGCTAGTTGACAGACCCAAACTGCAGCATTTTTGATGGTTATGTGCCATATTCAGAAGGCTCTCACCACCCCCTGCCCTGGCTAAACCATTCCAGGGTATCTTGTTGCTGTTTTCGTTCTCCTTTCCTGGTTTACAAGAGAGCTTGAGCAGCTTTTATTAGACGCTTGCTTCCCAGAGTGATTTGCCTCCAGTCTACAACCAGATTTCCATGATGGAAGCTTCCTAGATGTGTTTTCCTCAGGAGGGGAGGAGTGGGGAAGGGAATGTATTAGAAATACAAGAAAGTAGAAAGTGGTGTCATAGGAATGGGAAAGAAGGGGTTACAGGGGGTCCTAGACCTAATGCCCAGTCTTGGCCCTGGGGCTGACACATCCCTTTATAAGGGGGTTGGAGTCCCTGCCGTCTGCTCATCCTCCCCCAGGATAGGATGCCTACCTCTGAGGTGGGACTCTTCATCTCGCACGATTCTTTATTTTACCCAAGGCCTGCTTCTCCAGTCAGGTTCCCAGAGAATTAAACCTAAAAATCAGAAGAGCATTAGCTCTGGTCTCTGGCCTTCTTGTCCCCAGAACAGCATCTGAGACCAATGAGACCAAGGCTCTGGCCCTGCAGACACAAGTCCTGTTGTCTCCCTCCGCCCTCCTTACCAGCGCAGCTCTTGCTGGCTCCTCAACTTTTCAGTTCCTGATGGGGGAGTAAGACAAAGGTCGGGAGTGGCTACAACCAGGGGTACAGATGGGCTGGGGGGGAGCGGCAGGGGGTCCCTGGCAAGGAGGGGAGGGTGCAGAAGTAGAAGGAAAGGTAGGCCAGGGCCAGATTACAGAGGCCATGCATGCCTAGCTAGAAAATGTCATTTTACGGCAGATGCCATCCGCACGATAAACGGTTCTCAGGCTCAGGTGTGCTCAACCAACCCTTACTGGCCACCAACATTTTTCTGGTGTCAACATCATCCCAGAAAATCCTGTTAAAAGCAACTCACACTGTGCTAATTCCTCCTCTCTGGTGTTTACACCTCTCAAAGGTGTGTGGAGTTCCAGCTTGTCACTCCCGGGTCTGTCACCCGCCGAGGACGTCACCCGCCGAGGACAGCTCAGACGTGTGGGGCTGCTTTCATCTGTCCCTATAAATCAATCCCTTCTCCCCTTAATCATCTAACTTACTCTTCTCTGAACTTGCTCCAATTTGTCTACATCTTGCCGGGACCGGGTTGTCTAAAAGTGAACGCACCGTTCAGATGCCAGGAGTTCTCCTCCCAGACTCTCTCCACCGCCCGGCGGATTCTGCGCAGGGCTCTGGCAGCGAGCAGAGCCAAAAAATGGCCCGTCTCCAGTTTCCAAAGGGGCCGTTGCTTTCTGTTCCAGAGCAGCCCGTTTGTTATTTTTAGTGTCTGATTGTCAGGCTGCAGCCTTAGAAACTTCGTGGTCACATTACGTATTCCAGAAAGTCACATTTGCTGGCGATGTGCGGCTGTATCGATAGATGAGTCATTGCTCACTGTCATGTCCACCCTGTAGAGTCGTGTCCTCCCAAGTTGGGAAAGGCAGAATGCGCCAGAGCTCCTACCTGCCCTGCTGCCTTACCTGTCTGCTCCCCGCCCGTTGGGTCCACCTGCAACCTTTTGTACCAGCGCCCTCTGCTGGCTGGACGTCCCACAGACTAGCAGCTCTGGGAGCCGGATGGCCCCCCGGCTCCAGGCAAATGGGATACTATCATTCCCATTTTAAAGACCAGATAACTGAGCCCCAGAAAAGTGAGTATGTGGCTCACAGTCAGTAGGGGTTTACAGATGGAAGAGAATAACAATAATTAGAATAACAACCCAAATGGACATTTTGCCTAGCGCTTTATTTTCCCGAGGCCAGGGACGACACATCTGAATAGCGGACAGGTAATAATGGCAGTGAGCAGAAAGCTGGCTGTAATTTAGGGAGCGGGTGGGAACCGTGGCCGACCCCTCCTGCTCAGTCTAGAGACGAGAGCAGTGGTCTAGCTCTGCCAGGCAACAAGGCAGGGCCAGTAATGTCCGAACTCGGTGCTCAGGAGACAGACCACATGGACACCTAAAGGTGAAATTTTCCCATTTCAAAAGGATGTGTCGGGCAAACAAAACATGTTTGAAAGCTGCACCCGGCCCACCGCCCCCAGGCTTGTAAACCCCCAGTTTCCGTGGAGCTGCCCTAGTCACTGGGTTTCGCAGAAGTCCTGGGATAAGGCTGCTCTTTTATCCTCACAACAACTGGGGCCGAGGGAAGGTATGCAAATCGAATTAATGTTGGAAAAAAAAACTCAGACTGGCGCTCCAGATCACAGGTGGCTCTCTCCACCCAGCAACACAGACTTGTATTTTACTTTGGGAGAAACTTCTCCTTTTTAAAAATAGGAAAGCCGAGACTCCAAGGAGGGATGGGCTGATGGCAGATTGTACAAGGTCAGCTGCTACAAGTCTGGTTCTTTCAAGGTGCGGTGTTGTCTTTCATTCTGCACTAAGTTTGTTTTCTAAAGACTACATCTATAGGCTGGGAGCCTCTGACCTGTGATTTAGAACATTTGCTTTGAGTAGCTTTCAAGTAACAGAGCTGTGTGTGGGCTCACCCATCCACATGGTCTCAGATGGCACCTATTATGATTCAAATGGAGAGATGTGTAGCATTGAGATGCATTAAGCAAGATCACACTTCAGAGCAATTGGCACAGGGGCCGCTGAATTTGGGCTGCAGACAGATTTTGTTTGGCCCGCACAAAATACTCGACAAGAACAACAGCGGCAGTAATAATAACAACAATAAAGTAAAGGGTATTGCCAAAATGTAATGATCAGGAGATTCTCCATAAAAATCCAAGTTGCCATATTGCTTTTGCACAATCTAAAACTCTGTCTGACTGGTTCTTTGTGCACGGCAAGGTGGGCTGGGGCTGGGTTGTAGCCATCCCCTTCCCGTGGGGCCGGCACTTAGCAGGTCTACCCAGTGCCCACCTATTTCTGTTGTCTCCCCGAGGCCATGTATCAGAAACTATTTATCATTGTGTTTTTGTCATTCTTTTCACAAAGAAAATGTAATGTCTCCTGTGGTGGTGTCTCTTAAATGTGAGAAAACAGGCTGAGAGCTTTCAAGAAAAATGGGAGCGGACATCTTTCTTTATGGGGGTGAAGAATAATTCTACCATATTTATTAAATCATGTAGTGTTGCTTTTCTGGTCCCTGTTCAGCATCTGTTTGCCACCCCACTCTGGACACCATCTAATAGAGTCTAATGTAGAATTAGTCCAGGAATAGGGTCTACCCCATACAGCCTTAATCAGTCCCTGAATCAGGATCAGCTGATTCAAAACAAGGCTGGCCAAAAGGCGAGCTACAGCCCACAGAGCCCCCAGCTCCATGGTGGGCGCCATTGTCAACAGGGCAACTTAATCATGGTGAAAAAGGCTCTTACCATGTTCTTCCTTCTAAGGCCCTTTCACGGTATTTCCATGGGACGCCAATTCCTCTTTTCTCCATTGGCCCAAGACTTCAGGTAAACCCAAAGTCTATTTGAAATGCAGTGAGTTTCCCCCTAAGATGGGTGTCTTCATCCATTCTTTTCTCTATGTCCCTCCCTCAGGCTTTTTAAACATGAGAACAGTCTTGAGCAGTTTAGCCAGCAATGAGAAATAAAATTTGTGAAGCTTGACATCCCCCAGAGGAAAGCAAGTGTTGTTTTTGCTGTTTTCTCCTGCAGTTGAGAAGGACTGACAATGAAATGTGTATTCCCATTTCTGCATCATTTTGTATTAGATTTGTAACTGAACCACAGTAAGCAATATTACTCCCCACTGTCTTGATCAGGTCATAGTTATTCATCCTTGAATTGGCAAAGTTTAGGTGATGTTATGGGCTGACCAGTTGTGTCTATTGCCTTTATTTGGAGAGACTAGAATCCTAGATGCTGAGTCCTTAAGGAAACCTATAAATTATCTGGTCCTTGGCTTATAAACTCAAAGGCTTATCAGCACAGGCAACTTATGTGGGTGAAGCAAGACTAGTAATGAACTCATAGTGATCAAAGAATACCTCCACTCAGCCCCACTAGTTATATACGTAGAAGAATGAGTGTTCCATGTCACCAGATCTTTAAATTGTTTTTAAAAGGCCCCAAATCTGATTTTCCAGGGTGAAATCTTCTGATTTCACAAGGTCAATAACTAATTTGTTTTTTTGTTTTTAAATACTCGAGACCAAACTAAATATATATGTGTACCAGATTTGGCCCAAAGTTACCATTTAGATACCTCTAGGGGCACCTGGGTGGCTCAGTCGGTTAAGCGTTTGCCTTCGGCTCAGGTCCTGATCCCACGGTCTTGGGATTGAGTCCTGCATTGGACTCCCTGCTCAGCGGGGAGTCCCTTTCCCTCTGCCCTTCCCCCTGTTCATGCTCTCTCTCTCAAATAAATAAATAAAATCTTAAAAAAAAAAAAAGATACCTCTGATCTGGTTCTAGCTCTTCATTTTTGAAAATGGAAGCTGGGGCTCTATTAAGTGACACTCAAAAGATAGGGAAAGAGAGCTGGCATTCACACTCACTCCAGCTAGAGAGCTAAGGTGACGCTTGACTATGAGATACAGCAAGAAAACTGTTACTCTCTCAAATGAAGAGCAGTGAGGTCTCTCAGCTTTTGCCTTACCATGACAAGTATTCTCAATGGAAACTCCTCCTTACCCCACAGTCAGAATAATCTATCTCAGCTAATCTTCCATGAAGGAACAGATTTTAAGCTCTTTCTGTTTTCCTTAGGAGGAAAGTCTTTTCCGATAGGGATACTTAGAGAAAGTAACTACGAGGAGTCAGTAAATACTTTTTAGAATGAACAAAATGGGGAATGAGTTAAGGACACACACATCCACACTTGTATATACACACCCACACATACTTGAAAACGGTGTTTTAGAGGTTGAGCGCCACCTTTGGAAGAATTCATTCCACATCTATTAAAAGCTCTCGGTTGGTGAAAACTTCCTCTACGGGGTTATTGTTTCAGACCCAGAAGGGTTTTTTTTTTCCTCCTATGTCAGGAGTTGGCAAATTATATAGCTCATGGATCAACCTGTTTTCATGAATAGACTGGAACGCAGACATGCCCATTCATTTGCATATCACCCATGGCTGCTTTGGTACTGTAACAGAAGAGTTGAGTATTTTCAACAGAAATGTTATGACCCACAAAGTCTAAAATGTTTACGACACCCGTTCTTTACAGAAAAAGTTTGCTGACCCCTGCCAGATATTATGGATCAGTCATGCACCCTGATGCACTGTAGGGTGCAATTGTGTGTGAAGGCCTAGGAATAGGATATTGGGTACCAGGAATTGGAAACTCAAGTGACTAGAGAGGGAAATTAAATACAGTTTTACCATGTTAGACTGGGATGCCGTTTGTGCATTTCAAGGGGACTGCCTCTGCTGGGTGCTGGGATTTGTCCTCTAGCAGGAATGCAGGCCCACAATTGCCAAATCCTCTGACTTTTCAGGAACATCCATAAATCTGGATTTTCATGTGAAATTTTCCATTGTTTAAGTGTTGGCAAAAAATATTTTTAAAAAAGGAAACACCGTGTTACCCTGTAAGTAACTGCAGGGGGCAACCTATTAGTGATATCTATCGTGGTCAGGAGGGGATAATCTTATCTTTCTTGTTCCTGACCAGGATCCAGAAAAATGGATTGATGGTGAACTGAGATTTTGTGACAGAGTAGTAATAAGAAGGAATCTGATGGCCAAGGGCTCATTGCCAGATCTGTTTTAAATGTCAGCACCTCCTTTGTTTGCCTTCAAACACCACCAAACACCTAAATCACCATAGTAAACACAGATAGAAAGAGACAGAAAGGTTAAAAGTATGCTCATAATCTCCTGCTTTTTTCCCCTCCTAAACGTGTTTGAGAGCAATATTGTTTCGTAAAAACAATATGACCCCATTTCTAAAGCAATATTCATGCTAAGCTAGTCAGCTGTTAAATACACCCAGCAGTTTGCATTATGATGAAGCTAAGCCAGAATTTCAATTATTTTCTGGACACATTTAAAATTATAATACTTTACTGGGTTAGTGTTATAGTTCATCCAAATTACTCACAAACTATCATATCAATCTCTTGCAACTGCTAACGCCTTACAGATCCGTGAAGTCAGGCGAAATAAGAGACTGGCCAGGGTAACGACCTTCATGGCGACGTTGTGTTTTAAGGGGTACGTGTCTCTAAGAGTGTGGATGGCTAATGGTCAAAAGCTAGCTTTTGCTGCCCATGATATTTAGGCTAAAAGAATTAAGAAGGAGCTACAGATCACACTTTTTCCTAATTCCAGGAACATACCTGGCTTTGTGCAAGTATTTCCAGCAGTCCACTCAACCCCACCTCCCCACAAATTCTACCTCTTTTGCCAAATGACTTTTTAGAAGTCAGTCCCCAGGCACCCAAAGTTGTCATTGTTATTTTTTTCCTTCCCCATGACATTGCTGCCAACAAACCCTGAAAACTCAATATCCTGGCATCTCCCCGGACACTCGGCTTTCAATGATGCACCTTGTTCCAGACCAGTGGTGCAAACTAAATTCATCAAGAGCAGGTCCTGTTAATCAGCAAGGATTTATGACTATTACCACCAGCAGTTGCTTTGAATGTGCCTTTTCCTAAAGAAGGCATGCCGCTCTGAGTCCTTCATAATCAACAGGACCTTTTCACGCCCTTCTCGCAGTCCATGAGACCCCATGCTAGATGTGTCTGAGTTCATTTATGACGATGTGCCCAAAGCCTCTGTCACTTGGGCCTGGGTTTGGAGGGACACAGTGTCACTTAAAAGCAGGAACCCTGGGAGTAGGGTCCCTTGGGCTCACTCTGAATGCTATCTGGTGATGCAATGAGATTTGCCAAATGGCTGGAATCAGCAAACGTACCTAAAGGGCTATTATCAGACTTAGCCACATGCAAACTTCTAGAACAAGGTGAGATCCCAACAAATAGATCCATTAGAAGGCTGTTTAAAAAGATTTCTCCATTTCAGGTCATCATTGCATTGACAAAATGAAACACAGGGAAAGGAGAAATGTAGTTACTTCTATTTAATGTTTTACACATTATATCTAGAAGAGTTGCACTGTCCATCAGAGAAACCACTAGCCACTGGGGGCTATGTAAATGTAAATTTGCATCAATTAAAGTGAAATAAGATGAAAAATTCCTTTCTTTCTTCGAACAAGCTGCATTCTAAGTGCTCAGTAGCTGCATGAGGCTGGTGGCTACCATATTGGACAGTTCAAACAGCTAACATTTCTATCATTGCAGAAAGTTCTATGAGGCAGCCTTGATCTAGAGATTTTTCGTAGTCAAAAATGTTTTTATGGTTTCATTATCTTTCTATTTGTCTAGCAGGTGTTATTACAGCTTATGGCAGGGTTTCCTAAGGTTTGGCATGAGTACTGCTGGTGGCACTCAAGATCATTTTAACATGGATAAGCTTTTTCTTTTCCTAATTTCTGAAAGTTATATAGTTATTTCAGGGTAAATTTTAAAAACATATATGACAAGAATTATGCTTAGTGGAAAAGGCCAACCTCAAAAGCTTACATACTCAGAAGCTCACCTACTCCATTTGTATAACATTCTTGTAATGACAAAATTATAGAAATGAGAAACAGATTAGGAATTACCAGGGAGCAGGAGTGGGGGAGGGGGCTGTGGTTATGAAATAGTGTCATGGGGGGGAGGGTCCACATCCTCATGATGGAACTCTTCCATATTTCAATGGCAGTGGTAGTCACCCAAATCTACACACGTGATCGAATTGCACACTCACGAGTGTGGGTAAAATTGGTGAAATCTGAACAGGTTGGTGGGTTCTATGAATGTTAGTTTCCTGGCTGTGATACTGCACTCGAGTTACACATAATGTTATCACCGGGGGTCTGGGGATCTCTCTGTATTATTTCTTACAACTGCATGTGAATCTACAAGTATGTCCAAAAAATGTTTAAAATTATATATGACTAGCACATCAAATGAAATGGTTTGAGTATCATTTCCTAGGATGAAGCTTAAAGGAGCAAATGCTATGACAATCCATTATTCAAAGAGAAAAGTAGTGAAGAATAGTAAAGAGGATGTGGAAATGAAAATTAATTCTGAGGGTGGTACATGAGAGGCTGAAGTTTGGGAAACTCTGACATTGTAAGAAAACAGGCTCTGGAATGAAACAAAACTGGGATCAAATCCCATAGACTAGCTGTGTGACCTTGGGCAAGTTACTTAATGTCCCTGAACCTTAGTTTCCATAACTACAAGATGGGAATAATGGCCATGCTGTTTTCATGATGTTGTTTTGAAGCTACAGTATGAGAATATAGGTAAAACACTAGTGCCTTCCCCAGCTTGTACTATGAACTTAATAAATGGCTGTTATCATTGCGTATGTGCACCTTATTCCATAAAATTTAGACATGATTAATTATTCATGTGATTGCTTAACTCAGGGTTGGCAAACGTCTTCTGTAAAGGGCCAGGCAGTAAATATCTTTGGCTTTGCAGGCCATATGGTTTCTGTTGCAACTGCTTACTTCTGCTGTTGCAGCACAAAAGGAACCATAATTAAAGACTAGGTGTGGCTATGTTCCAATATAATTTTAATTACCAAAACAACTGGCAGGTTGGGCTTGGCCTGTGGACCATACATGGCCAATCCCTGGTTTGAGTCATCTTCTTCTAGTCACCTTGGAGGGAGGGAGAGGTTATTGAAGGCAGACCCACCCATCTTTGCTCCTTTTTTCCCCATCCACCCTCTCCCATGCTTAAGGACCATCCCATTACTATGCCAACCAGAGGTCAAGTCAAAATACGCTTGCTGTGGGTCTTACCGTGTGTACTCCCCTGGATGGGAGCCCATCACGGGTCCCCTGGGTCTTGTACATAGTAGGCTCTCAAAAAATATTAAGTGGTTTATTGACCCATTAATGGAGAGAGGCAAGTCTTGACAAAGGTTAACAGAGATTGGAAGTTCAGTCCTCCCAGGTGCCTTCACCCTAAGAGCAGAGGGGAATGCTCATATTCATGTAGCCCTCACTTCAACTTGACACTGAAGGGAGTACAAGCATTTTTATTTGATATTATGCCATCTAATTGTTCAAATCGTCACAACACCACTATGGCAACTATTTGTGGCTTTGATTTATAGCTAAGGAAACGGAAACCCAGTGAAACCAAGTAGTTTTGCTAAAATTGTACAGCTTACTCATTGGGAAAACTGAGACTTCAACCTAATTTTCCCAATTTCAGACTCAAGTCTCTTACCCTGATGTCACAATTGCTCTAAAGAAATTTCTAAATGGCGGAAAAGTGGCCTGGTCGCTACCCCAGTAAGGCCCCCGTGTGAACCCTAAACTATCAAAGAGGAAGAGGGGACAGGTTTAAATACCCTCCACTGTGTGTTATTTGACACACGTAAGTGAAAAATTCCACTACGGCATATTTATGGTAGAATCCCATCTGTACCATAGTATATGTAATACTATAAATTGTAATATATGATAAGGAATATATACGATCCAAACAATATGCATATATATGAGAAAGTATACACATGCACGTACATATATCATCCTAAAAAGGATGCAGACCAGGAGTTTGAACTGGATAGCTCACGGGCGAGATTTATCGTCAGAGTTAATTAAGGTGGTTGACCTGCAAAGTGTTGATGAATTTGCATGCGTGGCCTTCACACAAGGGTCCGTGCTCTCTGATTGTTTGCCATTCCTGTGAGTCCCAAGTGGCCTTCCAGTCCTACCCACCTAAGGGTCAAACACTCCCCGACTTTTTCCTTAAACTGGGCATGACTTTCTAGTGGAGACGCGGTAGGGAAAGGGCAAGTGTGATCCACCTCTCTCTCGCTCCTAGACAGCCAGGCATGGTCCGAGAAGCCTGCACCTTCTGGCCAGTTCTGTCGTGGACCCAGCAGGGCCCAGTTGACTCTCCAGCCTGTCCCTACTCCCGCCTCCCTTCTCCCTGTGCCCCGTGAAGTTCCAACTCTTTTTCCCCCTTCTCCCCGCCATGGTGCCCTCCCACAGCTTCTCTCCACAGCAGATGGCCTATCTCCCTACTTTACCATGGGCCCTGAGACTTTCCAGATTGTCTCTCCAGCTCAATTTCTCTGGCTCTTCCTGCAGCCATTTCTTTAACTTGTTGGCTCAGAATTAGAAATAAATTTCTTCTGACCAGGTGAGATCCCCACTGGCTTCTTCATACTCACCCCTCAGTCTCCCTCCTTCTCCTTCATTTTCACCTGACCGACCACAGTTCCGTGTCCCTCTGCACATAGGCTTACACGTTCTCCCTCTAAAAGCAAAAATAGGGGCGCCTGGGTGGCTCAGTCGGTTAAGCGTCTGCCTTCGGCTCAGGTCATGATCCCGGGGTCCTGGGATCGAGCCCCACATCGGGCTCCCTGCTCTGTGGGAAGCCTGCTTCTCCCTCTCCTTCTGCCTGTCGCTCTGCCTACTTGTGCTCTCTCTCTCTCTTTTAGAATCTTTAAAAAAATAAAAATAAATAAAAGCAAACAAATGAAACAAATGACTGCCATGTGAGCCTTCCCTCTGGACCATCACCCCTGCTCTAGCTGCCTGGTGGCTTTTCTCTTATCTGTAATCCCTAAACTCCTACAAAGTGAGGTGTGCTCTCCTCCCTCCTGCCTCAGAGTCATCCTTTACTTCTTCCTTGCAAATGGGAAGGGAGCGGTGTTTGCACGCTCCACGACGGGCGCACACACACACACGCACACACACGCGTGCGTGCATACACACGCATGTGCTCCTAGCTTAGCTGCAAATAAGCCCAGTGGCCATGGGAGCTTTGGTGACGGGCTTGGGATTTGGGTCTCAGCCTGGCCACAGCCATATTCTCACAATGACCTTGAGCCATGTCCCCTTATCTGTAAAAAGGGTATGATAAAATATTTCCCTCCAGAGTTGTTGTAAAAGTAAAAGGAGAGATTGTATACAAAGCACCTCTCACATGCTATGTAGTCAGTAATAACAGTTCCTATTGTTACCAAATGTGTGTATGTATGTATGTGTGTGTATATGTGTGTATGTATGTATAATTTAAAATATTATATATAAAATATCGTCTTTCAATTAGAATAGTCTGTGCTCAGCAACCATGTGAAATCCTCTCTGCCTTTTCCAAAGGACTTAGCATTGTAAGTTTCGTGTAGAAGCTCTTTGATACACACGTGTGAAACCAGTGAACGGTTGAGAAGTTAGGACACCATATTAACAAGGCTATTATTATTTTAATAAAGCTCGGGTGTGCAAATGGCTTAGAACAGGTTTTCTCAACCTCGACAGGACTGCCCCTTCGGGCCAAAGAATTCCTTATTGTGGGCCATGTTAAACACTGTGGGATGTTCTCCAGCATCCCTGGGCTCTACCCACTGGATGCCGGTAACATCGCCACCATCCCCACCCATCTAGTGGGAGACAAAAATGCCTCCAGATACTGCAGCTGGTCCCCTGGGAGGCAGAATCGCCCTGTTGAGGACCACTGATGGAGAGGTGTCTGAAAACTCCTCCTCCTGTGAAATGTGAATAAATAGCAGGGTCTTTGCTGAGGGACTCGAAGTTCTAAGGGGAAGGAAAGCCAGGTGACGTTTTTTGTGGTCACGGAAGTATCGGTTTCGAAAATGCAATTTGCTTTCATATGCAGAATTTTTTACCCTAGAAAAGGACTTTAGGGGAGAAAATGCTGATCTCACACTGGTTTATTGAATAGCATTTTGCAAGCTCCTGGTCTACCTCTGTAAATTGTCCAAAAGAGAAAGCCAGCCGTTCAGCGTCCTGAGTCCCACCAGATAATAATGTATGCGTTGGGTACGGGTAACCCACACATTCAGAGGAAATACCTCCACGTTATTTTTTAACATCAAAACAAACAAGGGTCAGTGGGTCTCCCTTGCAGCCTCTGCCTATTTATAATTATATTTTACATAAACATATTTTGTGACTGGGGAAAGACTTCACGGCGCACAATGGCAAGTGTTCTTCAAAACTGTCTTTAATTATTCATTTGGCTGTGCTATATTTTATGTTTCTTTTCATAAATGTTAATCTTTATTATTGCCTTACTGAGGGGTAGGGAGGGAAACACACAGTAATACCTGTTATTAAATGACCCATCAGAGTGACATGGATAAATGTTGGGAGCAATTTAATTGTTTCCTATCTGCAGTTTTATACAGTTTCTATCAAACTGAAGGGTAATTTTTTTTAGTAGCTGCTTATTTTAAATGTACAAAACCCTTGTGTGTAATTCTATTAGCTGCCCTACAGCATTGCAATCTACAGTTTCCCTGAGGCTGTTGTGAAATATTGATGAAATCCTTGCTTTTGTGGCTTCCTCTGATACACTAAACATTTGTCTGATGTTAGTTGAACTTGAATGGATCTGTTCAGAGCTATATCAGTACTGACTTCAAAGGGAGTGAGGCTGTTACAGTATTTTCCCCCCATTTTTCTTTCTTTCCTTCTTCCATTTTTTTCCCTTTTTCTTTTCTTTTTTTTTTTTTTTTTAACAAACTGAAGTTTCAAAGCTTTACCATGGTCTACTTTATAAAACAAAGTTCATATCAAATCGTTCCAAGTATCTAGCAGACGGCGGATCTTTATAATTCTAAATGGTGGGGGTTTTTTTTTTTCTTTTGATTCTGATCAGTTGCTTATATCACTTCAGATATTTTGATAGGGAGGTGAACACTCCCTCCATGACACACACACACACACACACACACACACACTCACAGAGAGAGAAGGGGAGGATACGAAACAAAACACCAGATTTTGTGAAGTTTAACTCAGAATTCTGTGCCTCTGGGATTTGCCACTTAGGAGCTCCTTCCCAACATAAGTGAAAGGGCATCATGAATGAGAAAAAAAAAAAATCACCTGTAATTGACTTTTCTAGCTAAAGCTGTTTGCATTGAAGCTCACAAAATTCAGGACTAGAGTTCATGTTTATCCCTGTGTTTTCTGGTCAGGTTGTGAATTATAACTACCGAGATTTATTATTTTTTTGAAAGGACATGATGGTCTTTTAGGATCTATATGCAGTGAAATTGTCTCTCGCGCTGGGTTTCTCAACCTCGGCACTATGGACATTTTGGGCCTGGGATTTCTTTGCTCTGGGGGACTGTCCTGGGCATGGTAAGTTGTTTAGCAGGATCTCTGGCCTCTACCAGATGCCAGTAGCAACCCCTCCCCAGTTGTGACAACCAGAATGTCTCCAGACATTGCCATCCATCCCCTGGGGGGAACGAAATTGCCCCCCACACCTCCTGATTAAGGATCAGTGCTCTAAAGATGTGGGAGTTTGCATCCACTAGAATAGAAAGGGTACCCATCACTCCATTTCAACAAGCAATATGGCAATGGGGAGTTCTCCAGATAGGGAGCTCACAGAATCAGTCTTCAGATTGGTTTTCCAGAAGTTTTGACTCAAACTCAGGAGTCCAGCACTCTCTGAGCCTTTGCTTTTAGAGCTCCCCTCCAGAAACAGAAAGCAGAGCATCAGCTTACCGTCTTGAAGATGAAAACCTTCAGAAACTGACTGGAGGGCTCAGCCCTGCGCTGGGTGGCATTGGTTTGTGATGCATCGTTTGTCTACAAAAGCTCAGTGGATCACCCCCAAAGGGACTTCAGTCAGTGTTTCCTTCAGGGGCCCCACACAGCTGACCCAGTCGGCCACCCTAGCCCCGGCTCACTAGCCACAGCTTTGCCAGCAGAAACTCCAGTGACACCACCTCGCTGCTGGCTTCATGCTTAAAAGTAGCAAAAACAGCATGATTTCGTGTCCACACCTGACCCTTTGTTGTAACTCATTCAAAGACAGGTGCTTGATCATACACCTAACTAAAAACTATGAGGTTATATTTAATTAGTTTAATGTCCACCTTGTCTGCAAAGTTCTAATGTCCGTGAGGTTAGAACATGTATGGTTTCTTCGCTGCTGTCTCTGGTCCTCGGCCCAGTGGCACAGAGTAGGTGCTCAGCGTTTCAAATTAAATGACTAATTATTTAATTAGAGGGTTAGAAGTATCTTCAACCCCACCACCTTTCCTCCTGGGCAACAGCATCCCTTCCTCACCTTTCAACCTGGCAATCTGGAAGAAAAGGGGAAAGTGGGACCAACAGAATAGAGCCATATAGACCCCAGCCCCTCTCGTTGTGTCCCCCGACCTGTCCCAGTGTCGGCCCTCAAAGAGTCAACAGCATTCCCTCTCGTTCACTTTTTTCATACTTTCATTTATTGCTGCTACCTCACCATACGGTGCTAAAAGTGGACGCAAGCAAACCCCCGCATAGATACAAGCACTGTAATAGACATAAATTAACAGTATATAAAATTCAGAATTGTGGTTGGATCACTTCCCCTGAAGTAGATTACACAATTCAATTTGAAGGATAATGGCTTTATTTCTCCTCTTCCCTGTCCCCTGCCCTCTCTTCTGACCCAGATGTCCATCCCCATCAGCAAAGCAACTGCCACGCGGTCGCTGTGTCTCTACGCAGCACAGACCTAAGTAGACTCCATGGCCACAGCTGGAAGGGAACACCTGTTTCCTTTGCGGGGTGGCACAGAGTACATGAGTGTTGTGCCTTCGTGCACAGGGGATCCGACAGAACAGAAATGCGGTGCCCCATCCTCTGCGGACAGGTGGAAGAGAGGGGGACATCAACATTGGCCAAAAAAAGAAAGTCAATAAAAGAAAAAGTAGTTTGAAGTTCCTACAAACAGTCATAGAGATTAAAATTAAATTAGCCATGGAGACTCAAAAGTAAAAAGAGCTTTTAAAAGTCCTTAACTCCAGGTCTCCTTCAAGCATGAGAAGCTGGACATTCTGTCGACTTTGCCTTCTTGAGAGAAGAAGAGTATTTGTCAAAGCACCAGCAACTTTGTCTCCATTGTCAGTGTATCTAGACTTGAAGAAGCATATTTTCTGCAAGTGCCTTCAGCCCCAGTCATGTCTGCCATCTATTTATGTTTGGCTAAAACAAACGGAATAAACAGTTGAGAGGATATCATTCATATCGTGACGGGAGGGAGAATATAGGGCATACTTGACATCCTGCATATACAAATCATTGAATGTCTTTCTAACTAGCTACACTTGTAAATCAATCCATGCACCCTTCGGAAAGAATCTGCAGTAAAGCAATTTGACTTCAACTGGCAGTGGATGAATTGGTTTATTGGAGAGCTATTCTTTTTAGGTTATCTACAAAGTCAACACTGCTGTGTTAAGGGGGTCACCCCAAGAGATGGCCCTGGAAGCCACTAAGCCCTAAAGGGTATTTAAGTACTGAGGTGGATACCCAGTGAAGTCTCTAGAAGTGTTAGAAGCAAAGCAGAAGGCAGGATACATGGTAGAAGGGATCATCAACGGGATTATCACGATATTAGCAATGGTCTTGGTCTTTGTCCTGAGTCATTCAACACATATGTATCGAGCACCTACTATGGGCCTAGCAGAAGTCCACTTTCCTGGCCTTGAGGAAATTTCCCAATGCATAAGGGAAAGGATACTTAGCAGACTGTGGTCAGCAACCTTATGGGAAAATGTAGAGAAACCCACACTATTTGTGGCTCACCTCTCAGCCAAGGTGCAGAAAGATTTACAATTTGAAAGGTCTATTAAATTTTCCTAAGATTTTAAAATTATGTGTGGTAAATCACTGAGAATTGATCCTAGAGGCCAAACAAACAAACAAATAATGATGGAGCCCCAGCTGATACGGAGCAACGTCTCCGACTTTCTTCCCACAAAACGAACACGGCTTTGGATCTGTCACTCTGTTGTTCTCCCCTGGACCCTCACCTCCAGTAATTCATACATTTGGGGGGTTTTGTTGTTCAGCCATCTGACATCTCTGGAGCCTACCATCTTTCAGGCTTTGGGAAAACAAGGGCACCCAGACCGGGTTCCACGCAGCCATTCCATCAGGCAGAAAAGACAGAAGAGTGACTACAGTGAGGACCCCATCTCCAGCTGGGGCTGTGTTTACCTAACCGAAAAACTCCACTATTGAACATTTCTGCAAAAAACTTAGATGTGTCGCAGGGGAATCCAAATTGCTGAGTAAAAATATTGATGCTCTTCAAAATACTGATTGATCGGAGACTCCATAGAATTATAATCATCATGGCCCGGGTATGTACTCAGCACTTTCTGGGTGCCCAGCACTGTGCAGAGTGCTTTTCCCTTCTTGCTCCATTCCACAATTACAGTATTTCATCTAAGAGCCCATTCGGTACACTGCACTGCTAATATTTTGCCCCACTAGGAAAGAAAAATGGTTACAATTAAACTGTGACACACTGCTCTCCTTCTGTCACTAGGAATTTCCGTTTTATACTTACTGAAAGACTCTTTAAGACTTATTTTTAAATGATCTTTCTAATGTAACACTCTTATGTTTATATAAAAAGGAAAAGATAAGCAAAATGAATTGGTTAAGGCACTCCTGAAATAGCTTGCAACTGCCCCCTGGCAGCCATTTTAAGATACCATTGATTGTAGGATGCACCCTAATTTCTGAGATGTTAAAATATAAAAGAAAGGTCTTGTAATCAATGAAATGCTATCTGTAAACTGTATGCTGTGCTCCAGGCTCTCGGAAAAAATGCTGAAGCTAGAACAATGCACGAGACACCAAGTCCCAGCCCTATAGAGTCTCAGTGACAAGGTTCAGAATTTAACAATTACACATATCATTGTTTGAGTGCAGTTTTGATGGCAGCCACCAGAGAAGAATCCCATGAGACAGGCAGGGGGCCAGGAAAGTTCCTCCAAGGATCTTGATGCTAAGACTGGAAAGTTGATTAGGAGGCAGGAAACAAATGACAGAAAGAGAACTGTGTCATTTCCTCATTAAAGCCTCCCAACAGCCATAGAGGGCCTGTGCTGTAATCATGCCCATTGTACAGATGAGGAAGCTGAGACTTGCAATGCTTATGTGACTTGCCCAAGAACACACAGCTAGTAAGTGGTAGAGCTGGGATCTCCCCCACCTCAAACAACACACTGACCTACTTGTTCCCATGGGCAGACTCAGTTCTTGCTGCCTTACAGAGAGATTGAGGAGAACTTCCAATCAGAGAAAGACTCTCCAGTGTAAATCCAGACATTACCAAATCATTATCGAGGCTGACAAAGAAAGAAGAGCGTCCATCCTGGAATCCCTGTGTCCTGAAACCAGGGATCACAGTGTCACAGGACCAGAGATACGGAAGGGTGCAATAAAAGAATATGCTTTGGGATTTTCTTCCAAGCAACTAAGAAGTTTTTAAATGCCTGGCTTAAATAACTTTAGGAAATATATTCACTAACCCTGGCTGTGTGTCACTTGCAGCCCAGAGCCTGTGAGGCTATAAACCCATTAAGCATGGACCCCCGAAGTATTTTTCTGATTAAGAGGCATCTTTAACTCTACGGAAGGCATTTCTGTGTTTCTGCTCCTGAATTTACTCCTGCATATAGAGCCGGACTGAATTTTAAAAATGCTAACATACTGGGAAGGCTGCGAGGCAAGACCAGTTTCCCGGGGGCCACTGTTTCTCAGAGAATAGGAAGTCAGTGCAAACCCATCATAATCCGGAAAGGTCCTGGTGAGTGCTAACGTTTGTTCACTTGATAGAGTTAAAAACGCACAAGGTTCTGTAAATATCCATTCGGTGACTATTTTTTGAGCACCTACTATGTGCCATGTACTGCAGTAGGTGCTTACACGGCAGCATCCAACCACCCCGACAAAGGTCCCTGCTCTTACAGAGCTACAGCCCAACAAAGAAGGTTCACGGTGAACGATCGACATAATAAAGTCCATTCTGCGCTGAGTTCGAATGTGGCACACGCTATGGAAAAAGAGACAGTAAAGCAGGACAAAAGAATCAATCGGCCATCCTGAGAGAGTCGGGAGACCAGTTGCAATTTTAAACAGGGCGATCAGAGGGAGCGTCATTAGGAAATTACGTGTCAGCCAAGATTTAAAGAAGGTGGAGGAAAAGCACGGAGGGAACAGCCAATGGCAAAGCCGAAGATGGGAGTGTTCCTGGTTTGCTTGAGAACCGGCAGCAAGGAGGCCAGTGTGACTGGAGCAGAAAACCGAGGGAGAGGGGAAGGGCGGAGGGGGGTAGAGTCCAAGGGGAGAGCTGACATGCACATAAATCTGAGGCCAAGGTGAGAGCTTCTGCTTTCTCCATGAGTGAGACCGATTTACCCTGGGGGGGGGTGGGGGTGGGCGTGGGGGAGGTTTGAACACAGAAATGACATAATCTAATGTATCTTTCATCCTGATTGCTAAGAATTTCCAGAACTGAGTGTAGGTGGCAGGGATGGAATCAACTCCTCCAGGAGTCGAGGTAGCACGAGAGGAGAGGAGATGGTGACCGCTCTTCACTTTCAGTCCCATGGGCAGGTGGAGCATGGGCCTTGGGGCTGTGTGCTTGGTTTCTGTCCTGCTCCTTCCAGACTCTACCTTAGAACCAGCTGTACCTCTTCTGTTAGCCTCAAGTTCCTCACCTCTATAATGGAAGGAAAAATGCCTACCTCATGGAATTGTTTCCAAAATAAAGAGCATTGCCAATCCTTCGCACTCTATCAGGTATACAGTAGGCACTCAAAGAAGTAAAGGGGAAGCTCTTCCTTCGTGTCTTCCCAAGAACAAGAGATGTCATAAGATGCTAATTCTGTGCCCTAGAAGATATTTAGATTTACCATCTTTATTTTCAGTTGGTTAGCTTGAGTAATTAATTCAACGTTAAGGTTTTAATTGGTAAGGCGCACAGGATGTTATCTACTGAGTTAGTTGAACATGAAAGGTCTTTAAGGATGAAAGATAAAATAACGTCTGTTCTTTTGCAACTCATATTTCTGTAAAGTGGATTAGCTCATTCCTGATTGGCAAATTGGTCAATGACATGAATATAATGAGGACTTCACATCGATTCACCTGTGATTTTTATTTCCAACACAATATTGTTCAGCACCGCTAAGTAACATCAACCAAACATAAAGTTGAATGCAGGAAGCCACAGAAGTTACAGTCAGTTCATAGACAGCCCATCAACTTCCTGCTCAGATGGTCAGCCTTGAAAGTCAAATTGTCACCTCTCCCTGACCTTTCTCATTTGACCTACCCAGAACCCCACAATTTCACCACCCCCCAAGGGTCGTCTCTTCCCAACTGCCTTCCCTTCTGTAGTTACAAGGCAAAATCCTTTATTTGCTATCACATTCCTTTATTTTTCATGAATTTAACAAGTGTTTTTAACTGGACCAGGATTTTTATTATGTTTGCTCTTACTCCGTTCTGTTCTGGATCCCTGCTTGCTTAGTTTTGGAGTGGTCTGCCCTAACCTGATCCCCCCCCAACTCCAAACACTATACTATTAATGCAAGCTTCTGCAAAATGCAACATCTGCCGAGGAATGTATACAGCATGCATGATAGAAACACACACACCCGCATCATACGCACCAGATCAAAGCAGGGCACAGCTGAGGACTGAATACACAGCCACGAGCGCGCATTGGCTCTGGAGCCTCATAAGCTCACTGCAAAGCCCAAGTCCCCCAGTCTGTGGGTGTGTGACCTTAGTTAAGTTGTTCCACTCCTCAAAGCTTAAATTCCTCCATCTTTAGAAAATCACCCCCACCATGGGAGTGTTGGGATGCTAAAGTAAGACAACTGTAAAGCACTTCATAAGTGGAAGCTATTAGACTATTGTACTGATAGAAGCTGTTTTTAAGCAAACAGAGTTCTAATGAAACAGTATGGAGTAAGTCGTCTTCACAGCAAAATGAGGTCAGACGGAGGTCCCCAAATCCATGCCTCTAGTTGATTTCAGCAGAACTGGTTTTGTGCACTTGGATACCATCCTAACTCTGAATCACACACAGCTGAGTGATGGGAGAACCCTCCAAACAAAAGTGAGAACCTTGCTCTCTGGCCTTGCCTCCCTACATCTGGACAACTGGCTCAAACCCAGTTTATTTGTGCAAGATCATATCGAGCACATTATATGCCTCTGTGTGTGTGTGTGTGTGTGTGTGTGTTTGGGTTCCTTTTCCCTACATATGAAAAATATAGCAGAGGAAAGATAATGCTCCCACGGCTGGAAAAGATGAGATAATTTGTAAGTGGCTTGTTAAAGCGCACATCATTTTCCTGATCAGCGGTAGCGAGACTGCATCTTTAGGAGCTGATGCGATTTATCATGTTATTATATATTTAGGGGCTTTTTGAAAATGCTGTTATTTACTCAACCGACTGTGTATATAGACTATTTAAAGCAGATTTTTGACCCAGTAGACTGTACCAGCCCCATCTATCGTCTCAATGAGCATGTGGGGACTCTTAAATATGCAGATTATTGACACAGTAGACTATGAGCGCTGGAAACATACTCTAGATGGGTACATTCAAGTCATTGGGGGATGATATGTTTCTAAAAAGCATTTTCAAGGCAGACCCATACATACAGCCAGGCTCTATGGAAAAATGTACATCCGGATGGAGGGGAGTCTGGCTTTGGAGGGAAATTTTGATTTCCAGAAATAAGGTGTTCTTACTAGCATTGTGTTATGGTCTGCCCATTTGTCTGTGAACAATTAAACCACCCTCTACTGAATGCCAAACAATGGCACCAAGACCTTGAGCTCGTTTTATTCTGACATGCAAAGAAGTCACTTTGTTAGAGTTAGAACAAATTCATTCTTTTACTCAAAGTATGTATTGAGCTCCATCTGTTAGCCAGTGGGGTCTTTCATTGTGAGCAACAAATATTACTTCTGGCTAACTTGAGTCAAAACAAGCAATGTGTTAGAAGGAGCACGGAACAGATCACTGGAAGAGAAGAAGCCAGTGTGGCCCTGAAGGTCAAGGAGACAGAATCAAAGGATGACCTCTTCCTGATGCTCTTGTCAAGATGGATCCACTCCAACCATTTTCCATGCTTGAGTCATGCGGTCCAAATTTGAATTCTAGAGGCACCTGGGTGGCTCAGTCTGTTGAATGTCCAACTCTTGATTTCAGCTCAGGTTGTGATCTCAGGCTCATGTGAGTGAGCCCCACATTGGGCTCGACCTTCAGTGAGGAGTCTGCTTCTCTCCCTCTCTCTCTGCTCCTCCACCTGCTCCTGCCCTCTCTTTAAAATAAATCAATAAATGGATTCTTAAAAAAAAAGAAATTGAATTCTATGGAACAACAGTCTGATTGGCCAAGCTACAATAGTGTGCCCATACTAAAAAAAATAAATAAAAGAAAAGAAAAGAAAAAGGAAAGAAAAGAAAAGAGAAAATTCTTATGTTTTTGTTCTACCTCCCTGCTCTTTAAACAGAATACCAAACATTTAAACACATACACAATCTGGATTGTTCTTATTGGAAAATAGTCCAGGTGCACTGGAGTCTCATTAAATTAATCTCCCAAGGACAAAAATCTATGTCCTGCTGTCTCCTTCCCAATGTGCCTAGAAGGGAGCAGATTTTTTTTTTAAGATTTTATTTATTTATTTGTTTGAGAGAGATAGCACGAGCGGAGGGAGAGCAGAGGGAGAGGGAGAAGCAGACTGCCCGCTGAGCAGGGAGCCTGATCGGGGCTCAATCCCAGGACCTGGGGATCATGACCTGAGCCAAGGGCAGATGCGTAACCGACTGAGCCCCCCAGGCACCCCAGGAAGGGAGCAGATTTATACAGCCCAGCTCTGACAGTTTTATAACTACATCAGTCCCAAAGTTGATCTTATGCCTTAAAAAATAAAATCAGTTACATGACCTATTTTAACAAGGGAGATGTTTTCAGTTTAAAGGGGGAGATGATTTCAGTTATTAACTCACCCAAATTGCAAAAGCAGAGAGACAATGGATGGGGACAGCACACCCCCACCAAAGTGGCCCACGGTGGAAGGTAGAGGGTATTCTGGCAAAAGTAGACAATTGTCACCTCAAGAACTATGACTCGCACTGGGGACGCAGGAATGCATTCATGGGGCTCATGTTCAAATCGGAGAGAAAGATTTCCAATTCGGAGTCTCTCAGTCTTGACAGTACTGACATTTGGGCCAGATCATTCTTTGCTGTGGGGGCTGTTCTGTGCATTGTAGGATGCTTAGCAGTATCTCTGGCCTCCACCCACTAGATGCCAGCATCGTACCCACTCCACCTCCCCACATGTTGCCAAATGTCCCTAGTGGGCAAAATCACCCCCAGCTGAGTCATCAAGAATGTGTTAGGTATCACCAGGAAGAGTGGTGGGAACCCACATGTGTCTCTAATTCAGTGTGCACTTGGGGGCTGGGACCCTCCTTGGGTAACCATCGTCCCTGCTATTCTATTTAAGCAATATTCTGAAGTACTATGTACAAGATCATGTGTAAAGTTGTAGAAGACAAAATAGGCAAAGAAAGAGAAGAACATTTATGGAGCCCTTATTGTGTGCCCAAAACTCCCAGTGCTGGGTACATGAAGATAAACACCAATAACCTCCTTGCTTTTAAAGAGTTTACCATCTGGGAAGTGAGATCAAGAATCACAATTTGAGGGGCGCCTGGGTGGCTCAGTCATTAAGCGTCTGCCTTCGGCTCGGGTCATGAACCCAGGGTCCTGGGATCGAGCCCCGCATCGGGCTTCCTGCTAGGCAGGAAGCCTGCTTCTCCCTCTCCCACTCCCCCTGCTTGTGTTCCCTCTCTCGCTGTGTCTCTCTCTGTCAAATAAATAAATAAAAATCTTAAAAAAAAAAAAAAAAAGAATCACAATTTGATTTGTCCAGTAGGAGATATAGGTAAAGTCCTATGGATCTACAGAGAAAGGGAGATTGTACTCTGGGAGCTTGGAAAAAGATCTCAGGGCAGAGATGGCATGTAAGGTGGGTTCAGAATTCAGAATAGTCAATGTGTAACTAGTAATGGGTTAGGTGCTTGATTAGGAACATGAATCCCAACTTTTACAGCATTGACCTTCTTATCATCATGGATAATTAATGGACCAAATAGTAAAAGGGGATTACCTTATACTTTGTCAAACCAAAAAAAGAAAAAAGAAAAAAGAAAGAAAAGGTCATAATTGTTGTTGAGGGCAAAAGAATATACATACCAACAAATAAAACAATGTTAGTACATAGCAAGGCTAATGTACATGTACTGATAAAAAATGTATCTCACTTATAAAGTAATAACTACCAGAAAACTATGAAATGTGCACAGATTAATAGCTTTATCATGAAGCTCTCAGTTGCAAGCAACACCCCCCAAACTATCTTAAGCAGTAAAGAGGATTATTTGCTCATGAAATTTCAAAGTACAAAGACAACAAGGCTTCTGGTGGAGTCTGATCAAAGTTCTAGCTCCAATTTATTGTAATTTTCTTGGCTCTATGCTCTGGTGTGTTAGCTTAGTCCTTAGGCTAACTTCCCTCAAGGTATCGAAATTGTTACTAGCAGTTTATATGATTACATATTCATGTATAAGAATGGGAAGAAGGAAAGGGAGAGACCATTACTTTCTTAACCATCAAATCAGACTGAGAGTGTTGATCCCCTGTTGGCTTAGGTTAGGCTGAAATCACCTAAATGAGCCAATGTGATTAGGTTAGACAGATTAGACAATGTGATTAGGTTGTACCCACACAGACCTGGGTGGCGCCAGTCCCGCCCATACTTAATAGACTGGGGAGCAACCACATTGTTTATTATAATGTATCTGGGAACACTGATGATTTTTCAGCATTGCCCAAGAATTAACAAAGTTCATTTTTAAACATCTAGAAGTAACAAAAAATTGACATGATCTGGAAAGGCCACAAAGGTCCTCTTTGAAACTCTAAGGTGTACCTGCTAATTTGCCTTTTATCTCTCAAGAGTCATTCGAAGGTGTTAGACACTGGAAATAAGATGCTTTTCCAATGATCCAACCCATGCTTAACCGTCCTCCTCCAATTCGGAAAGTTCTGGTTCTTTTTCTTGTAATTTCTCCAGGAAGAGAAAAATTACCTTTGACACCCAAAAGCAAACTAACCAATTAGCTGAACACTGTCTTTTTTGTTGTTGTTAAGGGGGAAAAAAATACATATATTATTATTATTTAGGAGAATTCCACTTTCATGAGTGGTTCAGGAGCTGGCTGACCAATATCAGAAGATTTACAAAGTAGAGGAAAATACATAAAACAGAGAAAAAGGCCGGAATGAATACCAAAGACAAGATAGTGTCTGTATTATGAGCCGTCTATCCGTGCTCATCATTGGAGGATATTAGATCACCAGATAGTGACTTCTCCCACTGTCCTCTCCTGAGACGGTGGCTAATTTGGTACTATTTAGTGGGTGCTGACATAGTAACCTCAAGACTTTTCCTATTTACGGGCGCCTGGGTGGCTCAGTTGGTTAAGCGACTGCCTTCGGCTCAGGTCATGATCCTGGAGTCCCGGGATCGAGTCCCGCATCGGGCTTCCTGCTCAGCAGGGAGTCTGCTTCTCCCTCTGACCCTCCTCCCTCTCATATGCTCTCTCTCTCTCTCATTCTCACTCTCTCAAATAAATAAATAAAATCTTTAAAAAAAAAAAAAAAAAGACTTTTCCTATTTACCTATCTCCTTTATAGGCAGAGAGCGAGAAAAGGTGACAAGTCTTGAAAAGGCCATCTTAAACCAACCCTCACCTAAAATCGAAGAGTCAGAAAACCTGAGAGAATTTTCTATTAGATTATTCAAACCGTCAATTCAAAAAGATCACAAACCTCTATATCTCCCAGAATTTGGGTCATTTCCAAGAACTGCTTCATCCAACTGTCCAGTGGGGATTTGGCCCCAGATCAGACTTGCTGTTTTATATAAGTTGCCTCATTTAAAAGCTAACCTAGTTAATTAAGAACTGAAATAGGTCAGGATTTATTTGACAAAGTTACCGGAGTTATTTAGAAATGCTAATCCCTTTCATCATTAACTTTTTTGTTTGTTTGTTTCTTGTAGTATAAAAATACTCAATCTGATAAGGGGATTTAAATGAATCCAGAAGGAATTGATTGAAAATAATGCTAAGAACATGATGGATATTTTTTTTCAGCCAACATTTGAAAGAATAAATACTAAAATCCTGAGAAATCCAGCCCCATAGCGTTGCTCTTTGTGGCTAGGTCTTTGTTCTTGTAATAATGAAAAGGGGCATATATGGAGTGCTTACTATTACCAGGCATTCTGAGTTCTTTCCAATTATCTCAAATCTCGTAGTCATCTTTGAGGCAGGTACTATTATTACCTCCAATTTATAGATGAAGAGAGTGAGACCCACAGAGCTGGTTAGTTTGCTCAAGATGACAATGTGAGATGGGGCAGAGGTGGGATTTGAACCTGGGCAGCCTTGCTGTAGACATTGTGCTCTTCGCTTCCATGTCGTAATAACCGTGAAGGGGATGCCCACACTTTGCTTTCTGATTTTCCCTAATGGCACCGAGCGTTCTCCTCCGGGCAGCCCGTTGCTTCACTGACAACTAGACACAGGACGAGTATCCTCTTTCCTTATCACCAATTCCCGAAACTGCAGCTGACCTTGACTTTGCAGCATTTTTTTTAACTATTGACATTTGGGGCTAAATACTTCTTTGTTGTGGGGGACTGTTGTGTGCCTTGTAGGGTGTTTAACAGCATCCCCTGGCCTCTGTATTCACTACTGGTCAGTAGAACCTCTTCTCCAGTTGTAGCAACCAAAGATGTCTTCAGACTTTGCCAAATGTCCCTTTGGGGGCAAACTTGCTCCAGGTTAAGAACCCCTCAGTTAGAGTCTGTTGATGAGCCAGCTGGCTCTTGGTGTCCCACGTTCTTCTACAGAAACCAGCTCCCAGGAAATGATCTGATAAACTCATTCACCCTAAAGTGCCAAGGTGAAATAAGAGTCTTTGAATTTTTACAGGGGATGAGTTCTTGGTGTGCCTCATGCCAAATCAACAAGAGTCTAATTGTAGGGTTTGAGGCAGGAAGTAGAGTATGAAAAGTTTCAGAGATGAGGAGGAAAGGGTCTTTTCAGTGCTCTTGAATCCACACCCCCATCTGTCCCTGACTTCCTCTGCCTCCCAGGAGGAACAGCCCACCCTGTGTGGAACCTCAACCATCCAAAGAGATATCCTGTTAAAAAATCTTTTTGTTGTTCTCTATGGCTTGAAAGTGGGTTGGAACCAATGAGTAAAATCTAAGTTTGTGAAAGCTAGAGAAAACTGTCCTTTCCTGATGCAGTCGCTCACTCATTCATTTCTCAATCCAGCCATTCATTCATTTCTTCCTATATTCAACAAATGTTTGAACAAGTTGGGCCTGGGATAGCAATGGAAAACAGTGGTGAACAAGATAGACTCCACCTGCCCTTGGGGGACTTACGGTCCCATTGGAAAGCCAAAGACCCCAGTAAATAGGAGAATAAAATAGTTGCAAATTGAGATAAAAACTGTACAAGAAAAAGTGGTGGGCTGTAACTTTAGCAATTGGGGATTTGGGGGGAGTGAGCGGTGGTTACAGTGATCAGGGATGACCCCTCTGAAGACAGGCCTTTGAGCTGACACTAAAAGACTGAGAAAGAATTAGACATAACAAAAGAAGGAGATCTTCCATGTACGAGGAGCAGAATTTCAAAGGTCTTAGAGGAGCAAAGAATTTGGTGAGTTCAGAAATAGGTGGGGAGAATTTTGGCTCTAGACGTCAGCAAGGGGACACTGATGAGAGGGGGTGTGAAATGGAAAGAAGACAGGTCAGAGCCTGCAGCCTGCATTAGGGAGCATGAACCTGAGGGCCAAGGGAAGCCATTGAGAGGGTTTACGCAAAGGAAGTTGGGTCTCCGTTTAGCAGGTCCCAGTCACTGTCACACAGATTGATGGACTGTAGGAGAGCAAGACTGGCCACCAATTGAGGAGGACACCATATCTACCAGAGAACAACTAATGGCAGCCTGAACCAAGGCAGTGATGTGGACGTGGATGACAGCATGCAGAGTTTAGATTTATTTTGGAAATAGAATTGACATGTCTGGCTGACAAATTAGATACAGGGAGTGAGGGGAAAAGACAAATCCAGCATAGATCGTAGAGCTCGACAGATCCAGATTCAAGTCCCAATTCAGCTATGTGACTCTGGAGATGTAATTAACATTCTCAGCAATTCAATGTCATCATCTGTGAAGACAGAATTGGAAAGACATATAGTGTTGTGGGGATCAAATAACGTAACACATATAAAAAATTAGCCTACTAGCTCTTACTTGTGCATTTGCTCTCAATAGATGTTAGCTATTAGTATTTCTTCTTTAACAGAATAAGCTGCTTCAAAGCTGGAAGTTCTCCGTTACTGATGACGTTCAAGTATATGTTGAGCAGTTACTTGACTAACGTGTGAATAAAATGATGAAAGCACATCATGAAAGCTTGAGCTAAAAGCTTTCCCCGATCCTTAGATGCGATCCAGTTGTATCATGGTGGAAACCTGGCTCGACTCCTAGGGGGAAGGGTGGCAAAGAATGGCGGTACTCATAGCCAGGCTGGTCATAACGATCATGTTGGTGGGGAATCCAACACAAAGAAGAGTGGGAAGGTCCAATGTTTAAACCATTAATTGTAGAAATGAAGAACACCAGGACAAGGAAATCCTTTCCTGGCTAAAGCCAGATTGGCCATAAGATACGGAAGGTCTTTCTACCTCAGACTTCTGTGATTCTAGAGACAGCAAAGACTCACCAGGAAAGCAAAGGCCAGATCGCTTCCTGTCAGTGCCAATTTAGCTTCTCTGAGGGAAGAGTGAGCTTTTCTTTCTCTCTCTCTTTCTTTCTCTCCCTCTTTCTTTCTTAATGGGAAGTGGTCACAGCCATGAACTTAGCAAAAGAAGCAAGTTAAAATTTCTCCATTCTTGGCTAATGCAGTTAGACGTCTTTGAGAAAAAGCAATGAGAAGTGGTCATTATCCATTATCTGCATGAAATATTTCAGAGAAAGATGCAGCATTTGCCAAAAAAAAAAAAAAAAAAGAGAGAGAGAGAGAGAAAGAAAGAAAAGAAAAGAAAGAAAGGGAAAAAAAGAAAAAACCATTTGACTTCAGGCCAGGCAAGAAGGGAACAAAATCACCTTCTCACTCCGTGGGATGGCTGCACTGTTATTTCAAGTAAAATGGGACTATATGTCTGAAAAAATACAGATGGTGCGTCAGCTTCATATACTTTCTGAAGGTCATTCTGGACAATGATTCACTGTCCCTTTTCTTGGGGAAAAAAAAAACCCTCCAAACTTTCCAGTCTTGGAAATAACTATATACATGAGTGTGTTTCTATCTCCCTATGTGAGGAAAATGTATAGAAAATCATGATGCACATTTTGCTGAAAACGGTTGTTACCATTTGAAAAGTCAAAGCCTAAAAATCTTAATTTCCTAGGAAAGCCTCAGTCCTATTGTGTAGTTTCTTTGTCCCTATTTCGTTTCATTTTGTTTTATCCCCTGCTCCTGATTTATGGCTCTCTTGGTGTGAAGATAATATAAGGATAATGGCTTCTAAACTGGAACCACCAGAAAGCTGATGAACTAGCCCCCTTCTAACCCTCCTCCATGAATATTTTCTCTTTCTGCTTTTAAAAATTGTCACCAGGACATTTCCCAGTAAGACTATACACTGGACTGATATTGTAGGTAGCTAAATGCAGAGGGTTTTTCTAGACCTTCTGCTTTGAGCATTCGTCATTTCTCTCAGTGCAAAGCCCAAGGCCTCCAACATAGACCTTTCCCCTCGGAGGGTGGGTTGCTTTATTTCTCAAGGACTGCAGACATGATCATTATGGGTAATGACGTAATAACTTGTGGAAGCTCCCAGCACACATAACACTGGCTCCTTGTAAGAATGATTTAATGTTAAGTAACAAACCCCAAGCTAGAGGAAGCTCTTTTCTTATGCATGACACATACAAAGCTGGTTCACATCTAATGCAAATATCATCCAAAAGCTGTTGGCTTGGAATAGGATTTAGGGATAAAAAGATGCCAAAGTCAACTGATGTCAGCCATCTGCAGGTTCAGGTGGGAGGTCAGGATATGCGGTGTTTATAAAATGCCTAGGACAGCCAGGGAAGTTGGGAGGATGTCTTACAGCCTTGGTGGTTTACATATTTCATCGTATTTGATACTCTTCTCTTTCCTATGAAGTAGACACTATAATTATTCCCATTTTATAGATGAGGAAGCTGAGCCTCTGACAGTTTTAGCAACTTTCCCAAGATCACATGAAGCAGGAAGTGGCAGATTTGAACAGAGACCTGCCTGATGCCATGGCCCATGGGCCATCCTCTTTCTTCATTAACTGGTCAGTCCTTGAATCAGTGACTTTTGTTTTCCTCTTGCTCCGTGCTTTCCAGTGTAAACTGGGAGCAGTGCTCGAAGCCCCAGGTATTTCATCTTTTGGCCCTTGGAGAGGCAAGGGGCTGGCCCTCTCAAAGAAGCCTTGTCTTCTCACAAAGCCAGTACTCACATATGCATATGAACACAGAGAGAAGCAGATTGCTAAATATCTTGCTACTAATGAACAGTTTTGCTGTTCATGGCAGGGCTTCTCTTTGTTTGTTTGCATGGTGGAGGAATCCCCGAGGGATCTTGTGAACTGCTTCCTCCTCCGTAGGCCTGGGCTGGGGTCGAGAGTCTGCATTTCTAACCCCGTTCCCAGGTGATGCTGCTGCCACGCCAAGGACCAACCTTTACGCAGCGAGGGTTTACCATCCACTTTCTGTGTCCCGACAGAGCCCTGTGAGGTGGGCAGGCTTGGGACTGTCACCCCTATTCCACTTGATAAGGGATCAAGGTCAAAGAGCTGGTATATAAAAGCACCAGCAGAGCATGCCCGATCTTCACACTCTTTGCCTCCCCTGGCTCCCTGGGTTCAGAGGGTGCAAACGGATGGGTCCCAGACATATTTGGTTTCATCTGCAAGGTTTGGCCAAACAATTTCTGGCAGCCTGAAGACCCTCCATGGCGAGTCCTGCACCCTTTCCCTGTGATGTAAATTTTCCACTGCACAAAGCTCCTCTGCGTCTCTCTATCTAGACGAGTGCCAGCACCACTCACCTTTGCAACTGAGGATTCTTTTTCTTCCATTTGGCCTACTTTGCCCACTTAAGTTACCTGGCCACCTCCAGCGATGCCTGACCTTTCCATGACCTCGTTCTCCCCAACCGCGCGGCGTCTGACTTCTCTGCATAACTCATCCCTCTACTTCTCCTCGGCCTTTGGAGAACGGCCGTGACGGGCATTCCAGTGAAATTTGACGAAATTTCTCGCATGTGGTAGCTGCAGAATAAATATTTCTTGATTAAATGAATAAACAGATGAACCACAAGGGGATGACAGAGTATCCACTTCCCTTGATGTAAACTCGCTTCGTCCTTTTTTTGCTGATGACCAAGATATGGAGGAAGACACAGAGCATGATTAGAAAACAGCTTTATGGTGCAAAGGGCTCTGAAGGGGGCTCAGCAAAGTGCCCACAACAAGAAGACGTTAACTAAATGGACGGTTTTTGCTTCACACAGACCCCACCTGCTAGGCATCTCATTGTGCGAGGAAAATGTTCCCATTAACAGAATGGTCTACAGGAAATAATAAAAGAGATGTGTTGTTCTTGATGACCTTCAGAAAGCTCTCGGTCCATCTCTAGAGAGCACTTACAGGCTGGGAAGAAGCCCACGCCCCTACCCCCCACCGCTGCACCCAGCCCCTCTCCAACATTCTTTAAATAGGGATTTCTCTTTGTTCGGTTCCGACCTTCGGATAGAGGGAACAAGCCCTTCTCTCTGGACCCATGTGTACAAGTTGCCTCTAGGTGAATGAGTTGTGTGTAGTGCGACAGGGATAAAAATCCATATGCCGTGAATTTTACTTTTCCTGTTGAAAATTGTCCCGTTTAGAAAGGTGCGTGAGCTTCGACGATTTCCCCAGTCTGAAGGCAGATGGAGCCTGGGTTCAGGGGTACCCAGATTCTCAGGAAGTGAAGCCTATGCTCCTGAGTGGTGTCCGGGCCCCCACGGCCCTCTAGCCCACCACCTGCTGAAGCACAGAGCTGCAGATCCCCCCAGCACGGCACTGCACAGGGCCCTCACTCCGGGCCTGGCCACCATGGGAAGTGGCTCAGTCTCCTTGAACTAAATCCTCTTATCTCCTTACTCAGCCTGCCAACAAGAGTGCCAATTAGTGCCAATAATAATATACATATTCACGGATTTCGAGACCACAGTCACCAAAACGCTAGAAACTCGTGACAGGGAGGCCTTCCTCTGTGTCATCATGTAGCATACCTACTGGGTACACGGCGAGAAATTCTCGCAGTCCCTTCATTGACGTCTGCCCTGCGCACTGTGGAATCTTCGTGTGATTTTAAACCGTCATTTAGTGGGGTAGATTGGTGAAAATGATCCTGTAACCACTGGATATGTTTTTAAATGAGGTCTTGGTTGAGTTCTGGTTTAGTTTTTGAAAATCAGCCTTCTTGAATTTTATATTCTTCTAGGGTAATAGCTGTCCCCACCTCTACTGCCACTTTAAAAACTGTCAGTGTTTTTACAGTAAACACTCTATGGTGGATTTTTAAGGCAACGGCAAAAATGTACGCCTAGCAAAAAATCTGTTATCTAACATCATGCAACCCATGAGTTATTTTGCACAATTTCATTTAAGTCATTCTGAAGAGAAATTCTTGGAACAATTGAGGTGGTAATTTAAAAAAAAAAAAAATGTTTCTCTTTCGTTTTTTTTAACCTTTGATAAAAGAGGAAATTTCTAAAATTTAAGGGTTTATTTCTGAATTTTAGCCATACACTAATAGGGTAAAAAGCTCACAGCATGTAAAATATATTCCTCCAGTGACATTTGTTTGTAAAATCAAGAATTCAGGAGAAGACCACCCTAATATTTGTGCGGTCTATATAGTGGAACAGCTAATGTACTATATTCATGACAAAATTAGTCCATACTTTCAAAGTTCCCACGTGTGAGTCTTTTTTGAATCAAAGTCTGCTCACATTAAGAGTGCATTTTCTAATGCTTTGCAGTCTTGATGCTTATTTTCAGTCTTCCTACTTAAAAGTTTAAATTCACAGCTCAGGGATTTCTGGCAACAAGAACATTGGTGGCTGTGTTGGTCTGAAAAGATGATTTATGGGGATGTTCTGGTTTTATCATTGAGAGGAGCCGGTTAGGATGGTTGTAATTCACACCTGATCTATATCGAAGGGGAGGGGAGGGAGCGTTGCCCATCACAGGTGCCACTTGCACCATCCGGGGACGTGGGGGCAGGGTTTGCAACTGGAATAATCCCTTTGCATTGTATGATCTATTCATTCATCCGTTCAGATAATTTGTGGGCACCATTCTGTGCCAGGGTGCAGTCTGAGCGCTGGGAGAAGCAAGGTCTCCATCTTCATGGGGGCCAAACATTTCATCTTTGCATTTACTGGGAGGAGACAATCAATCGATGGGAAAACAAGATGATTTCAGAGTAGGGTAGGTGCTACAGGGATCTCAATAAGTAGGTGAGACTGGTCAAGGGATCATTTCCCTTGCACCCCATGGCCAGAAGGGGAGACTGGTCGGGACAGGCTTCTCCAAAAGGGGCCCTGTAAGCATAGACCTGAAGAATGAAAAGGAATCACCATGTGAAGGTCCAAAGGAAGAACTTTCCGAGCAGAGAGGTCTGCAGCTGCAAAGAACCACATCAGGGAAGGGATTGGCAGGTTCAGGAAGGAGCGAGTAGGCTGTCATGCCTCAGGCATGGAGAGCAGGGTGAGGGTATGGGGTAATCGAGCAGGGAGGTAGAGGCCCAGTCCTGCAAGCTCTATAGACCATGCTAAGGGTTTGGATTTCATTTTTAGTGCAGCACAAAGACACTGTAGGAGTTAAAACAGAACAATGTTACCACCCAATACCTTAATCTTTTTGAGAATAATTCTTTTGAGAAAGAATATTCTCACCGTTCTCTGAAAAACAGCTGGAGGAAATAGAAGCAGGAAGCCCACTTCCTCACCCTAGTGAACAATAATGGCGGCACAGTCAGCGCGGTGGCCATGGGGTGCAAGGGAAATGATCCCTTGAGTCAATCACGTAGACAGAGCACTGAGAGGGTGTGCTTAGGAATTAGCTGTCCTGGGGATGCGCAAGCTTCGTGTGACCAGAATCCGGCAGCGGCAAGGGACGAGATTAGAAATTTAGCTTGGAAAGGGAGATGCTTGCCGCCGTGGAGTTTGATCTTGAACCTGAGATCCACAAGGAGGTTCCCCAGAGAATAGTTCTTTTTATTGTGCCTTGGCATAATTGTGATCATTTTCTTTTGTTAAATAAGTATTCATAAGAATAAACTTGCCACTCATCCACTTTACCAAGATTTACACTTGATGCAATCTTATTAAACAAATCATCGATAGAGAGAGAGAGACAGATACTCATTACGCAACCAGATCACCCATATTCTGGCTGTTTTTCCTCTGGCGTCAGCTGCCGGTGGCAAACAAAATCACTTAAGTCAAGTGAACGGTTTTAAATGTATAATATTAAAATGTGTTTTAAGGGGCGCCTGGGTGGCTCAGTCGTTAAGCGTCTGCCTTCAGCTCAGGTCATGATCCCGGGGTCCTGGGATCGAGCCCCACATCGGGCTCCCTGCTCCTCGGGAAGCCTGCTTCTCCCTCTCCCACTCCCCCTGCTTGTGTTCCTGCTCTCGCTATCTCTCTCTCTGTCAAATAAATAAATAAAATCTTAAAAAAAAAATAAATTAAATTAAATAAAAAAAAATAAAATGTGTTTTAAAAAACTCCTTGGAACCCTCAGCCATCGTTAAAATACACTCACTTTGACGGATGCTTTGGCACTTTTTTTATGAAGCTTTTCAATGCATTACCTTATCGGGTGCATGAGATTTAGTCTGTTCTGCAGAAGAAAACAGACAAAAAGGGTCTCTCAGCACGAGTTACTCTTCTGTAAAGGTTATAGTAAACATGTCAATGCCTAATTAAGCAGAAAATTTTATCTGTATTGTGGGGGAGGCGTTTGCTGTCTCTGACTTTTCTTCTGGGGAATCCATTTAGAAGGACAAAGTAGATTGTGAAGCTGAGCTGGTCCGGAAAGCTCAGCTTACAAATGTCAGCAGGGAAAAAAAACAAAAAACAAAAACACTTCCTTTCTCCTTGTTTGAAAATGACTCTATTGGCTGGGCAGATTATGGGGGGAGGGTGCGCATGCATGCATACACCCATGTACGTACATACACACAGGCATACATATTTTACACACACACACACATACAAACACACACCCAATAACGTGAATTGCTTCCGACCAAATGTCAGGCCCTGTGCTAGGCACCACAAAAACTGAGATGCGTAAAACCTGACCACACTCTTAGCCCACTGTGGTGATGGAAAGACCTCTTTTTCCCTGCTAGATTTTTTTCACTGGCTCTGCGTGCGTTGCTATGATGCTGGGATCATATTGCTCATGGATGTGGTAACTGTATGTCTCGGTTGGCCTGGAACAGCCTTGGCTAATGAGTGTTGTCCCAGTTTTTGAGCAATAAAGCCCTTTGAATTCTCAAAAGTGACCCTGTTTGATTGATAAAATTTGCTTGACTCTTTGGAGTATTTTGCTTGGCTCTGTAACAACTCATTTATTAATTTTATAACAGGCTTTCTCCTTGAGCTTAATGATATGACTAACATACCAAATACTAATTTGCAAACATACAAATTAGTCCTGGAAAAAGCAAATGCAATGAGGATGAGGGGGGTGGTCTAATTTAGTCATCCAGTTATTTTAAACAGGTTTTTCTTGCAAGAAGTGACCACTGATTAATGGTTGTTCAACTAGATTGAGTAGCTTTTGTTTCTTCAAATCAATTTATGGAACTGGAGACCAGCAACACCAGTTTAATGAAAAAATCCACTTGTCAGCTTGCTAGGAAAGCAAAAACACACCACCAGTAACAATACAGTAATGAGCACAACCACCAAGCTAGTGGCTAAACTATTTTTACATTTTGTCTTGTTTTATGGTATCATGACTTTAAAAAAAAAAAAAAATTATTTATTTGAGAGAGAGAGAGCATGTGCACAGGGGGGAGGGGCAGAGGGAGAAGGAGAAAGAGAACCTCAGGCAGACTCCCCACTGAGCACAGAGCCTGACTCAGGGCTCGATCTCACCACCCTGAGATCATGACCTGAGCCGAAATCAAGAGTCAGATGCTTAACCAGCTGAGCCCCCCAGGCACCCCATATCATGCCTTTGAAATCATGGGCTCTTGTCTCCAGCATTCCCATAATTCTCCCCTCCAAAGTGATTATCTATTTAGTGATATTTCAATGAACCTTTGACTTTTGGGTCACCCTGAAGTTTTCTTACTGGTGAGGCTGGTCGTAGAAGGTGGAGTGGGGTGGTGAGGACCACGGATTCTCCCGTCAAACAGACCGGAGACATGTCATGATTCCGGGACACCAGCTCTGTGGCCTTGGGCAAATTGCTTAACCTTAGAGCCGCAGTTTTGTCATAGTTCCTCCTTCATGCAGATAATCAAACAAAATGAAAGAAGGCATTTGTGGTGGTCAACAGAGCTCCTAGGAGGTAGTAACTGCTCAATGACTATTTATTGAGCCTTTGGAGTTCCTGCCTGGAGCTGCCTTATTCCCAACAAAACCCCCTTCTCTTCTAACTCCCACTGCCTGCCTCCCAGGACAGACCTCCATGCCTGATCTCTCTTTTCCAAGCTTTCTCGCTGGTGAATGGAAATACAGCCCCACCCTAGGGATTCTCCCAAGGGCCCACCTGTGCTAAGAGGGGAGAGAGAGGCTCACAAGCAAAAAGACATTGCACTGAGATCATGCAAGCCTTGCAAATCTAAGACTGAATCTCCCTTGCTTTGGTACTTCTTTAGTTATATTTTATCCACGTGGCTCTGAAAAGGCCAGGTGAAGGAAATGAACACATGGGCATAAATAGTCACTTTCCCCATCTCTGTTGATGGATATTTGCCCATTAATTCCCTATGCACCCGCTCTCTCATGCCTTCATTTTCCCTATGCAATTACTGGTCCTAAATCCTCTCAGAGAAGGGAAGGCATGCATCCCCAATAGCATTTTGCATCTACAAATCAAACGTATAATTGGCATCTCATGACGGGTACCCACAAATCACAAAGCATTTGAAATTACAGGCAAGATCGAGAGGGCATTTGCAGCCTTGTCTGAAAAGGTCTTCATAAACCTGTTTGAGAATAATAGGATATTCCCCAAATCTCCCATTCCGACACCATTTGCTATTATTTTAAAATCATTATGTTTGCCGAACTTACATAATTTTTCAGCTATCAATGGAAGATTTTATTCGATACTCCATAATCTCTCTTCCTGCTGTGCAACTCTCTACAAATAAAAATGTTATAACAAAAAGACTCTGGCTACCAAAAATATAATGGCCGTGCATCTAAATTATCTGTGAGCACTCAAAAATGGTTTTGTAAGATAATCGTATGCCAGTATATCCCAGAGTCTTGGGAAACCTTACCACAGAGATGCCAAGTGTCAAGTCTAGTTTTCTTATGAGCCAACGTCCTTCTCTGGAGAGATGTGTCTTTGTAGGAGTTGAATTGCCATCTAGCTTTCTTGAAAGTCCTACCTATGAATTTAGCGACTGTCCCACCGTCGGAGCATTGGAGTGATACTCCTTAAACGTGAAAATTATTAACTTGGGATCCTAGGCATTTATAAAGATTTGTGACTCCTGTCAATTTAAAAAAAAAGGGGGGGGGGCATGAGACAGCACAAAAGACATCATTTGGCTTTTTCCTGTGTCCATTGCTTGCAGTTCATGAAAGTGTAGATTCAGTTGCTATTTCACTCCATATCGGAAGCCCTTAGTCTAAGTGGGGAACTTGGGACGGCAGATGTCACCTGTCATCTTATTTCGTCTCTTCTTCTTCCCTCGCAGGCTACGCCCAGGAGGAACAGCTGAAGGAACAGGAGGATATAAAAGAAGAAGAGGAGGAAGAGGAGGACAGTGGTTCGGTAGCTCAGCTTCAGGGCAGCAATGACCCAGGGACAGACGAGGAGCTAGAAACGGGCCCAGAGCAGAAGGGCTGCTTCAGCTACCAGAACTCTCCCGGAAGCCACTTGTCCAATCAGGACGCGGAGAACGAGTCTCTGCTGAGCGATGCCAGTGACCAGGTGTCAGACGCCAAGAGCGTCTGCGGTCGGGATGCCCCGGACCAGAAAGCCAACGTGCACCCCAAGCTGCCCAGCGAAAGCCACAACTGCATGGATAAAATGACCGCCGTCTACGCCAACATCCTGTCGGATTCCTACTGGTCGGGCCTGGGCCTCGGCTTCAAGCTGTCCAGCAGCGAGCGGCGGAACTGTGACACCCGCAATGGCAGCAGCAAGACTGATTTCGACTGGCACCAAGACGCGCTGTCCAAAAGCCTCCAGCAGAACTTGCCTTCCCGATCCGTGGGGAAGCCCAGCCTGTTCAGCTCGGTGCAGCTCTATCGGCAGAGCACCAAGATGTGCGGCACCGTGTTCACCGGGGCCAGCAGGTTCCGCTGCCGACAGTGCAGCGCCGCCTACGACACCCTGGTCGAGCTGACCGTGCACATGAACGAAACGGGCCACTACCAAGATGACAACCGCAAGAAGGACAAGCTGCGCCCCGCCAGCTACTCGAAGCCCCGGAAGAGGGCTTTCCAGGACATGGACAAGGAGGACGCTCAGAAGGTTCTCAAGTGCATGTTCTGTGGCGACTCCTTCGACTCCCTCCAAGATCTGAGCGTCCACATGATAAAAACAAAACATTACCAAAAAGTGCCTTTGAAGGAGCCAGTCCCAACCATTTCCTCGAAAATGGTCACTCCGGCCAAGAAACGCGTCTTCGACGTCAACCGACCGTGCTCCCCCGATTCGACCACGGGCTCGTTGGCAGATCCATTCTCTTCCCAGAAGCCCGCCGGCCTGCCACTATCGTCCAACAACCGGTACGGCTACCAGAACGGCGCCAGCTACACCTGGCAGTTCGAGGCCTGCAAGTCCCAGATCCTCAAGTGCATGGAGTGCGGGAGCTCACACGACACCCTGCAGCAGCTCACCACCCACATGATGGTCACGGGCCACTTCCTCAAGGTCACCAGCTCGGCCTCCAAGAAGGGGAAGCAGCTGGTGCTGGACCCACTGGCGGTGGAGAAGATGCAGTCGCTGTCGGACGCCCCGAGCAGTGACTCGCTGGCTCCCAAGCCGTCTGGGAACTTGGCTTCTGACGGCGCGGCCTCTACCACTGAGCTGAAGAAAGAGGGCAAGAAGGAAAAACCAGAGGAGAGCAACAAGGATGAGAAAGTCATGAAGCGGGAGGAGTACGAGGACCCTCTGCAAAAGCCTTTAGACCCCACCATAAAATACCAGTATCTAAGGGAGGAGGATTTGGAGGACGGCTCCAAGGGCGGAGGGGACATTTTGAAGTCATTGGAAAATACCGTCACCACAGCCATCAACAAGGCCCAGAACGGGGCTCCCAGCTGGAGCGCGTACCCCAGCATCCACGCAGCCTACCAGCTGTCGGAGGGCACCAAGCCTGCTTTGCCCATGGGATCCCAAGTCCTGCAGATTCGACCTAACCTCACCAACAAGCTGAGGCCAATTGCACCCAAGTGGAAAGTGATGCCGCTGGTCTCGGTGCCCGCCAACCTGGCCCCATACACCCAAGTGAAGAAGGAGCCCGACGACAAAGAGGAAGCCGCCAAGGAGTGCGGGAAAGAAAGCCCCCGGGAGGAGGCATCGCCTTTCAGCCACAGTGAGGGGGACGCTTTCTCCAAAAGCGAAACCCCTTCCGAATCCCAGAAGGCCGAGTCTTGCCTCCTGAAGGAGGAGGCCAGGCTGGCGGAGGAGGGCGGCGAGCCCGAGAAACGCGCGCCCCTGGAGCCCGCGCCCTCCCTCAGCAACGGGTGCACCCTCCCCACGCGGGCGCCGGCCCTGCCGTGCATCAACCCGCTCAGCGCCCTGCAGTCCGTCCTCAACAATCACCTGGGCAAGGCCACGGAACCCCTGCGCTCCCCTTCCTGCTCCAGCCCGAGCTCAAGCACAATTTCGAGGTTCCACAAGTCCAATCTCAGCGTCATGGACAAGCCGGGCTTGAGTCCCGCCCCCACGCGGCCGGCCCCCGTGTCCAGGCGCTACCTGTTCGAGAGCAACGATCAGCCCATCGACCTGACCAAGTCCAAGAGCAAGAAAGCTGAGTCCTCGCAAGCACAGTCCTGCACGTCCCTGCCTCAGAAGCACGCTCTGTCTGACATTGCCGACATGGTCAAAGTCCTCCCCAAAGCCACCACCCCGAAGCCCGCCGTTTCCTCACGGGGCCCCCCCATGAAGCTGGAAATGGACGTCAGGCGCTTCGAGGATGTCTCCAGCGAGGTCTCAACTTTGCATAAAAGGAAAGGTAGGCAGTCCAACTGGAACCCTCAGCACCTCCTGATCTTGCAGGCGCAGTTCGCCTCGAGCCTCTTCCAGACGTCCGAGGGCAAGTACCTGCTGTCCGACCTGGGCCCTCAAGAGCGAATGCAGATCTCCAAGTTCACGGGGCTCTCCATGACCACCATCAGCCACTGGCTGGCAAACGTCAAGTACCAACTTAGGAAGACGGGCGGGACAAAGTTTCTGAAAAACATGGACAAAGGACACCCTATCTTTTATTGCAGTGACTGTGCCTCCCAGTTTAGAACCCCTTCTACTTACATCAGTCACTTAGAGTCACACCTAGGTTTCCAAATGAAGGACATGACCCGCATGGCCGTGGAACAGCAAAGCAAGGCGGAACAAGAGATCTCCCGGATGTCGTCGGCTCAGAGGTCTCCGGAAACAATAGCTGGTGAAGAGGACACAGACTCTAAATTCAAGTGTAAGTTGTGCTGTCGGACATTTGTGAGCAAACATGCAGTAAAACTCCACCTAAGCAAAACGCACAGCAAGTCACCCGAACACCATTCACAGTTTGTAACAGACGTGGATGAAGAATAGCTCTGCAGGTATGGGTTTGCTCCCAGGTGATGGGACAGTAGCCTTGTGAGGAGCTTCTTGATGGGAGATGGGTCCATTTAGAGGCAGCTCATGTCTCTCAGTACCAAGAGGACAGTAGCCTGCTGGAATAGGACTTATTTGTATGAGAGACTAGAACATGATAAGTCCTAAGCGTCTCAATGTCTCCCGGTTAGAGTTGGTGGATAGAATGAAATGGGTTCAGAGAGATGGAGTTCACAGATTACCACTTCGTGATATGTGACCCCCTTACTGACCCAGGGCCCAACTCTGAAGGTCCAGCCAAGGCTACGCCTCGTTTTAATTAATATGTACGGACTTCCGTCACTGCCCCGGTTCACCCCTCACCTTCCCATAGCGATGCTAATGACTTAGAAAGTGAGTGAAGGGTGAGCAGCAGAACGAACAGTGTAGAGTTCCTGGGGGCAGCCGCTATGCAGAGATTTCTTAATCAGCTCATGAACTTTATTGTTATTACTTGTAATTAATGCTTTTTGCAGCTTCCTTTCAGGGCAATTGCTACCTTCCCCTTCCGTTCCTCTCTTTCTTGCCTCCAGTAGGTTTGCTAGGAGAGAGCATCTGCCCTGTAGTCAGATGGCAGGAAAATATTCTCTGCGGAACATTGAGGTGAAAAGAGAGGAAGCTTATTTTCTTCTCTCGTCCTCTGGTTTGCTTTAGGATAGGCTAATATCAGCGTCCACCTTTAACCAAGATAGATGCGCTGCATGCCCTTGAGAGTTTACTTTACCTAAAGAAACAGATGACTTTCTGAACACCCATCGCCGATGGGCATGGGGTCGGTCCCACAGCTTCAAGATCATTTGCATCATGTATCAGAGAAGTTCTGTGCCTTGTGTAGTCACCGGTGCCCAGACTCTCTATGTCACCTCCAGGAAAGAGGACAGAGACCAGGGTCAAATACCTTGGCAGGCTTTCCACACCCACCGCTTTCAAATGTTTCCCAGGCTGGGTCTTCACACAATCCTTTCATCTCCTTTTTTTTTTTTTTTTTTTGTATTTTGTCTGCTTCCTTCTCTCTCCTCGTCAGCATGATACCCCCTACATGCTAGGGACCCCTACACATACTCAAGTTGTCCTCCACCTCGGGCCCCACGCTCAATGGGGACCTGACCTGACTTAAAGCTTCAGCATGGGCAAGTCCAGTTAATGCCATGCTAGGTGACCAATTCGGTCTTTTGGTTACTTCACAATAAGAGTTATCAACAGTCAGTAATAACATATAAGCCCTCACCACCCCGTACTGTTAGAGCATTTGTTCCTAAATAGGAGACTTTTAGATCAAGGTCTGAGCAATAGCTGAGCTCCAGGCGGAGGAAGGGTACTTATGTGGTGTGGCTTTGGGCTCGCCTCGCGGTCAGGTGGGGAGATTTGCCAAATGTGAGGATGGTCAAGATGAAATAAAGGGTGAAAATCTGGGACTGTCCCCTTACTGAGAAGATCTAAGAGCTTCCAATGAAGGGGGAATCCCATCCTATAACTCTAATGGTTCCGTGGGCCCAAATGAAGACTGTTGTTTTGTTTGCATGTTTTTATCATGATAATTAAAATGTGTTACTAGCAGATTCATCTCTTGCTTTCCAAGCATGATTTGTTCAGCTCACACCATTGAAAGAAAAGCCAAAACTCATCTCTTGAATCTATAAATGAGCTTGGGGCTTGGCAACATTCTATTTATTTGCTATATAACATTTTATATCTTATGTAACTTGCTATTATACTTTTCTGGTCCTTGAAAAAAAAAAAAAAAGGTGGATATATACAGAATACCCAGAGAGAAGAGAGATGTTTCCAATCCCATAGTGGTAGGTCCAAACCATGGTGAAGAGGACAAATAGGTAATGTTTATTTGTGCTACAATAAAGACCAATTTTCCACCTGTTAGGTTTGTAATCATTCTTTGAAAAAAAATTAATATCACTGCCAAAACATTGCGATACATAAATAGAAAGATGGGAGAAAAAGAAAGCCTTAGTCAAAAGTCTGAAACGTACATGTCTGTTCTAAGGAAGTAAAAGTAAACTGATCATTTTGGAAAACCTACACAAAAGGCACTTAACAAATCTGTTAAATACATAGATAGGATAGCTTCTTTCTCATCCCTCTGCATGTGTACAAAATAAATATTTCTGATTTGGACCTCGGAAGCACCACATCACAGAGTTGTCATTATATGAAACCAAAGCTCCGTTCTTAGATAAACACTGTGAGGCTGTGCCCTTGAAATAGGATTACGGAAAAACAAGTTTGAGTATTTAAGACTCATTCAAAACCATAGGAATATACGTGTGTTGTGTGTACACAAAAAAATGGTGCATGTGCATGGTGTGTTTGTGTTAATACTAAGGATATTACAACGTGCCTGACTAGCTCCCACATTTGCACAGAAGTGGCTTTCTGATCCTCTGGCCACGTAGGGAAGAATTCCTTCACCCTTGAGGTCCTCCCTTAGAACAACATCCGTGCAGTACCTTGCCCACTGCTTAGAATTATGCAGCTCTGTTTTTTAAATGATCGCAAAATGAGATCGCTGTTATCCGGAACTCTAATTTTAGTCAGTATGCATGATAGCACAAATTGTACAAAATGACATGATGTTTTAGAAAGCATGGTCAAGATTTTATGGAAAATTTGGGAGCTGTGCTGTATCTATGTTCTCTGTGAGATGCAAATTTTGGCCTGAATTTCCTTTCCTTTCTTAGGTAGGTCTTAAATCCTGCAAAATGATCTGCCAAATATTAAAGGCAACTTTTCATTAAAAATTAATTAGATAATATTAAATGTGCATCCCTATTTTAGGACAGAAGTAATCTAAAACAATTTCAATAAGTATCTGCATATACCTTTAAAAACCACATGCTCTTGAATAATAGAAGTTAAACAAAGAGCAAATCAATGAGTCTAAAATGCACAAGGACTTGAAATTATAGTCATTATCGTGTAATACAGTGCACAAGTTTTATAGCACACCTAGCCTTGAAATTGGGGGCAAGAATGAATTCTAGTCCAAGAAGCTGCCACCTTTGTTGTGGGTGATTTGACAAAAACACATGTTCAGGGTGAACAGCATGTAAACTTGCCAAATAAAATATAGGGTGCCCAGTTAAATCTGAATTTCAGATACACAACAAGTAAGTTTTTAGAATAAGCATGTCCCAAACATTGCAGGGGCCATATTTTTACTAAAAAAAGGTACTCGTTGTTCATCTGAGATTCAAATTTTACTGGGCATTCTGTAATTTTATTCGCTAAATCTGGCAACCCTAACAACATGGATTATATGGCGTTCTGGTAAAAGCAAAATGGGCTGGATTAATTAATGTCTATAAGAAGCGTCACCCTTTCATTCATCCATTAAATAAATATTCCTCCCTCCCTCCCTCCCTTCCTCCCTTCCTCCCTCCTTCCTTTTTCCCCCTCCCTGCATTTCTTTCATCTTACAAGAAACTTCGGTTTTGCTTTTACTATGCACCAGCCTCTACTCAGCAATGGCTATGTGATGGTGAACCAGTGGACATGCTGATTATAATAGCCCTGCGGCAAGCGCTTTACAAACATTATTCCACTTTATTCTCACAAACAGCCCTATAAGGTAGGGGTTGAATCAACCGTGTAACAGGGGAGGAAAAGGAGGCAGAGAGATTCTGCATGAATTCCTACAATCTCATAACCTCGCTCATTCATTATCACCTATCCAGAAGGCTATCACACCGCGCTGATCCCGGGGAATGAACCAGTGACCAGAACAAGAGTCTGCCTTTCAGGCTCGCAGTAGACACGCAGATGGGCGGCTCTGGGGTAAACGTTGAATGGAGCACACAGGAGGGGCATCTGCCTGATCCCCGAGGGGGATGCTCAGGAGGGGAATGATGGTTTTGGGGGCCTGTGATGTTAGAGCTTCCTCTGGCCGCCCAGGCTCTCAGGCTTGGGTGCAAATCCTAACTCATCCACTCTCCCTAAGATATGGCCCACTTCTGTGTCTATAAAATGGGGACACGGTTCTCCCCTCATAGAAAATTTGTGAGAATTAAATAAGCCTGTGCAACTCTTTTTTCAGAAAGCCTGGCAACTAGTAGGTTCACAGGAAAAGTTCGTCCTCCACAATCCCCACGGGCTTCTACCAACGTTCTTCAGCCTCACCTCAAGTGTGTAGAACCTGTGGGTTCTCCCCAGGTTCTCCCCAAGCTGGAAACCTCAGCTTGCTATTTGATCATAATGATAGAAAATGACAGCAAAACTCCCACTTATTGGCTTCTTCCACGAGCCAGGCAGGGTGATTCATGCCATTCTGATCTTGCAACGAGCTCTGAGGGCCTTGTGATTTGTCCACGAGCACACAGCCTGTGCAGAGATGGGCTCAAGCCCAGGACCGCTCTGCACTCATCACCTTCTTCTGCCTCTTGGCTTCTCCACCACCTTGCCTGATGGTTTCTAGGTGCTACCTATGGCCACGTGGACATCTAACAGCCCAGAAAAGGGCGATAACTGTGGCACATGAGTCGTAGATAGGCAAGAGCTCCCCTGAGCTTCTCAGAGTCTCCAGCTGCAAACCGAATATTGAAACTTGGGGGCCTGGGACTGGCCCGCAGGGTGAAGCGAAGCATCCTTGCTCTCCTGACTGTGATGTCCTTGTCCAGTCAGGCAATTAGACATTTACCATATAGCAGCTAACCAAGGAATGACCCGAATTCCAGCGAAAATATACATGTACCAGATTTTTATTTTTTTGATCCTCATCCTGACTCTCATTTGGGGGAAACAAAATGAGAATTCAGAAACAGGGTCAGCTATGAGACGCGCGTATTTCCAACACAGCGAGAAACAAATGTGTCATCTGTTTTAATGTTTCCATTTTATGCAAGCGATCTGGCTTACCTCCCTCGCACATCGCCGGTCCCCCTCTCTGTTGCACTGTCCCCCTCATTGGGAACCTTCGAAATCTCAATCCTGACGTGTGTAATTTGGCGCTTTAATATAGAGTAACATTATTTTTCATTTACTCCAATCTGCCATCAGTATCATCTTTTCATTTAACCAGATGCAATTCTTTTTTCTTTCACTAAATTGAAAATCCATGAGCGACAGGGAGTGCAATGTTTTAATTAGCTCATATTTTTTATATGGATTTATGTCTTTAAAATACATTTGTGTAATTCTTCAGCTAAATTAAAAACGTCTTTCCGCGAAAGTGAGGAGGGGAAAATAAAGAGCTGAATTGTGTCATTAGCTTAGGTAGGTACGGATGGAGAGCAGGACCTTGCGGGGGCGTGGGGGGGGGGGGACACTGGCAGTTGCTGGAGCTTCTGCCTGGCCGATTCTGAACTCGCCCCTTCCTTTAAAGAGATCTTTCTCTATAAAGATTTCACGGAAATGGATTGAGGAGGGATCTTTTCTTTAAGGCCCCTAGTAAGTAAACAAGCAGCTACCTTCAACGAACTAATTTGAAACGGAACCAGCCGCCAAACAAAACAGGCGGAAAAAAAAAAAAAAGAAGTCATAATGATAAACAGTTTCCCCTGCATTTCTCTCTTTGTCTTTTTTTTTTTTTAACTATCAAGTTTAAAGCTTTCCACGGTGCTTTTTTTCTACTTTATAGGAGACAAGTGACATTCTGTGGTAAATGGGAGGAAAAGCCATGCAGAACTGAAATCTCTCTAATGCACTGACACTAACTTGCCCTCTATTGTTAGAACGGAGCAGGCACTCATGATTGTTCATCAAACGGCTCCTAATGCAGTTAAAGCATTCAGCTATAATTTCTCCTTGCATTTATAATTACTGTCATAGACTGCACACCTCGGTGAGCAGATTAAAGCTATAAACTATTTAGCCATGGCTCTAAGACGAGGAACTTGATTTGTCTGGCAGGGATTATTTGTTAGAGAGCTTGACACTTCACATAAAAATGACTCAACTTGATGAAGAACAATGCAGTTTTAGCAATGCGGGGATTTTAAATCAGTCTTGACGCCACGCCCTGCAAGAATCGCAGGGCAGTTTGTTAAATGATATGTGGGCCACGGAGATCACGTTAGGGGTACCGAAATAGAAGAGGATGTGGTGCGCAGCTGCTGACTTTCCCGACTCTTACCCTGAAAGAACAGGAGTTCGTTGAAAATCAGTGCATGTCATGTTCTCCCATTAAATCCAGTGTAAATGTTACGTGAGGCTCACTGGGTGGGGAAAAAGGGGCTGCCAGGAGCTCAAGGCGCATGTCCCCTTTGGGGGCTTTGGAGAACTTTGTGCTACTGTTGAAAACACATGCCCCCCCCCCCCGACAAAGCCCAGAAAGCCAGGCTCCTTGGAAAGTGCTGGTGGTTGTTTTTTTCTGGAATGGTCTTTATTTCTTTGGACTTTTTATTTGTTTTTGCTATTGTTTTTGTTTTTACTTGCAGGAGACATATCCTATATTTAGGCATGGAGGGCATTCCTTTGGGGATCATCTGCTAGGGATGCTGTGAAAACATACAAAAAAAAAAAAAATCCATGCTCAGGTTGACGAGCAAGACTGGCAGAGACTGGATGGCGGTAAATGCAGGTCCTTTCTTCCTCTTCCGGTTTGTGGTGCGGATTAGCTAAAATAGTGTACCGGCAGACCTCAGCCTGGATCTGGCCCACAAAGCAGGTGCTCACTGAACTTCACCCTCCTCTTGATTCCCCACCTTGATCATCTGCCTCAAAAAAAAAAAAAAAAAAAAAAATCCCCTTCTGTTTGCTGAAGGTTTAGATTAAGATGTGGGGTGGATTGTGCCATTTTATTTGAAGAAATCAGGAGAGGCTAGGAGAACAGATTTAATTAAATCAGCTCTGGGCGTTTGGGGGGCGGCAGGAGGCATGGAAGTATCTGGGAGGGTGTTTGAGTGCCCCTGAGAAAGGATGGAATATAGCATTAACCTGCATTTCTTTCCCTCTGGTTTCTGCTTTTTCTCTCTGCCCCCAGCTACCTTGAAAAATTCCACTTAATACGGTCCAAAGTCACCAGTGGCTGTACCATGCTTAGGAAGGTCTGCTTTGGAGTCTCAATGCAGATAATGATGCGGATGATGTTGATTAGTTGTGGTAAGAAAACAGTGCTTGGCAGCGTCCATTACCACTTCTGTCCTTGCCGTGATCGATACCAACAGAGAATTAACATTTATTGCGCATTTATGGTATTCCAGCACTTGTACTAGGGTCTTCTACATGTATTACCTCACTCAGCCTTACCCCAAAAATCTCCAAAGAAAGAATGATAATGACACCCAGCTTACAGGTGAGGAAACCAGTGCTCGGGCAAGTGAGGTGATCCCCAAGATCACACAGCTTGTACGTGGTAGAGCTGGACGTCAAGGGTGGGCAAATGAATGATTTACCTCAAGCCAGAATTTCTGCCAAAACTTCTCCCAGCGCCTTTCAGGTATCCCCAGGGTTAAATTCTATCAGGGCGCTGCACCAAAGTGTGAGGTGGGAACCCATCCCCAAGTTACTAGCAGGGGAGAGAAGTGGAGGGGTCAAAAAAAAAATGTTTCAATATCCTGAAAGCCCAAATCTTTGACATAGACAACTTTCTCCCTCTCAGGCCCTCCAGCAAATCAGCACTTTCACCATGCCTGGCTTTATCTGGTATTTTTTTCATCTATGGAGAAAAAAATGATGTTTCAGGTTATGTTATTTTCAATGCTACATTACTCGATTTCACAGTCAAATAATTCTATTTTTGTTCACCAGAGGATTTTGTCATGTTTAATTGTTTATGACTCCCTCGTCCCCCCCCCCCCCCGCCATATTTGCTGTAGCGTCCACTCCCCCCGGTGCCGCCTTCCTGTGGATTCTCTGGTGTATGGTAACCATGGAGATGGGTCCCTATTGGATAGTGTTTGCTCTGGCTTAGAAGTCAGAGGACCAATCAGGACCTCATCATTCCAGAAATGTAAGAACGGAAAGTGAGAGGATGCTGGAGTGGAAGGAAGGCCTGTCACAAAGGAGACAGGACTTCCTGATGCCTCAAAATCCCACGAGGGGAGCATCACGCAGCTAAACTCAGGGGGAGGTACGTGGGCTCTGGAGCCACTGAGGCCTGGGCCCTGGGGCCGCATCTCCACTTCCTAGCTGAGAGACCAAGGATAGGTCATGTCACTTCTCTGACCCTCGGCTGCCTCTTCTGTCAAGTGGCCGCAGGAAGGCTGGCTTCACGTAGTGTTATAAGGACAAAATTAAAGAAAACCTGCCAAGCGTCTTCCTGGTACACTAGCAGGCGCATAGAAATGATCCATTGAAGAGAGCTACTCTTATAATTGTTAAAATACGGCAGCCCTAGAAAGAAGGGTGGGTTGACGTGTCTGAGGATTTTAATTCTAATATCAACAGCCACAGTTATAATGTGCTGCAACCAAGTCACATTTTGTGTCTCGGGAACGCCCGTTGGGGAAAGACAGATGTGAGAGCGTGCATCACACAGTAGACATTCCGCGTTGGGAACGGTGGCCCATGCAAGGAGCACAGGGGTGCCTGACCCAGAGATGGACTCTGCCCTCAGAACGCTGCCAGTCTGTCACGGAAGGAGGACAGGACACCACCCAGGCTTACACTGAGCTCAGTGCTCTCGCGGGGAGAGTACGGAGCGAGCGGGAGCTGAGAGGGCCCGAGGATGTCTGACCCAATCAGCAGAGAGCTAGGCTGCATCCGGAATGAGAAAAGGCACTAGCAGGTGGGAAAGGGGGAGGGCACCAGGGCAAAAGGAATGGCAAGAGGAAAGCCTCATAAGTAAGGTCGAGTGGAGGGTTTGTTCCAGAAAATGCCCGTTGTTCAGTGTGACTGGAGCTGTGTTTGGAGGAGAAGTTGGCATAGAAGGAATGCTGATCAAGCAGAGAAGCTGGTGGATGTACCTGGTGGCTCCTACTCGAGCGTATATACTTATCTTTTGAGCCTCATGGAGACAGATGTTCAGTATAGGTTTGCTTTACTGAAATAGTCAAACATCACTTCCATGAAGTTGACTTTGTAGGGCTTAGAAGTAGTGGAGCACTAGACTCTTCCTTGGAGGTGAACATGGCGTCCACCTCTAAGGTCCAGGAGGCCAGGGCCTGCATCTGATTAGCTCCCCATGCTCAGACTCTATAAATATTCGAAGGAAGGGAGGGAGCGAGGGAGGAAGGGAGAGACAGTACCTAGGAAGTGATCATAACTTCCTGTGACATTGCCCATGTGTCACTCATCAGTCAGGCAGACCGAATAGATAAAGCAGGTGGAACCCTTAGCACAGAGCACAGCACGTAACAGAAGCCCCAAAGGAAGGAATCTTCAGGCTCTGTGCAGCCCAGCAAAGTGCGAGAAAGTGAGAAGCATTCCCAGCCCACGGTCAGATGATTTGCCCAGAGGACTAACATTGCCATGAGGGCTAAGAAATGCCTTTTTTTGAGGTATGCTCGCCCATGGGAGCAGAGTCCGTAGATGCCTTCAGGTGAAAGAGTCAAGCCGTTCTGCATTCTCTGCACCAGCAGGATCAGAGACCTTCATTCAGTTGTCCTTTAGTTCATGCTCTTGGAGAAGCTGCCCTGAGCCAGGCTCTGTCCTAAGTGCTGGGCTACACCCCCAAAAGAAAGGAAACTAGGTCTCACATTCTAATCAGAGGACACACACTGATAATAATACTAACAGCTCACATTTGGGGGCACATAAATAAAAGTAACAATTTCTGAGAACGTGGGGCTGCCAAGGGAATACAGTGTAGTGTGAGGGACGATGACAGGCCACCTACTTAAATGGGGGGAGGGGTCAGGGAAGGAAAACGAGGAGGTTGAGAAGGAGCCGGTCATGTGACAAATTGAGGGTAGAACATCCCAGGCGGGAAAACAGGAGAAGGGTTGGTGCATCTGATTCAGGGAAAGGCCAGTGTCGAGGACTAGGGTCGGAGGGGTAGGGGTGCGGTTGGGGTGAGGTGAGGATATGAGGCAAGTCAGGGCTTTGTAGAACATCCCAAGAACTTTAGACTTTCTCCCCACCACAACCCAAAGCCCAATGAGAAGCCACTGAAGGGGTTTACGAGGGCAAGGGCATGATCTACTTTATCCTTCAGAAGACCACCGTGGTTATGGAGTGTAGAGTGGATGAATGCGGTCAAGGGCAAAAGTAGGAGACCAGTGAGGAGGTGAAGGGAAAGACAGGGGTGATCTGGAGGCAGTGAAGGCAGGGTGCATGGAGAGGAACAAGTGGCCACAGGGGGTTCCAGCCACTCACAACCATGCTTGCCTAGAAAGGAGAAGGACTATCAAGCAGAGAAGTCATGCGGAGCATTAGGACAAATTTGCCCTCATACTGTGGGGCCCACCCGGGGTGGGCTTCTAGATACAACTGCTCTTCCTGAATCTCCCCTGGAACGCCCCCAACTCCTAAGTGAGCCGTTACTGCCTCTTTCCCAAGGAGAATCCATTTCTTGATAAAAGTAAGCCACGATCTTTATGCTTCTCCAGAAATCATGAAGTATAAAACAAGAGGTCCCTGCTGTGCGTGCCTTCCTATTTTTCAATCCTAATTTAATTCCTCTCTTCATTCTGTAATTCAGCCCCCCGCCCCTCTCTGAGCATCAACCCTAGGTGGTCCCAACTCCAACGGAAGATTTACTGACAAGATGAAATGAAAGAACACATTGTTTTTTCAAGATGATTTAATGACCTTTTTGGCATCCCCATGACTGCTGAAATCTTCTGTAATTATTCAGTTTGGCAGCAGAGAGTTCTGTTGATCAGAGGAAGGCTGATGTGGATGTCAAATGTCAATAAATTTGCGATCCATAATTGCAACCACTTGATGCCAGAGCAGACTAGGAAATGGCTTGATCACAAGGCCATGAGTGGTTGAACCAATACAAGCACCAAAGGGTCTCATGCGTTACACGTGCAAAATCACTACATTATCTTTCCCTCTTGCACCAGCTCACTTTCTCTGTCCCTGCCTTGTTTTCCCCCTGTGTCTGTCACCGTCACCATCCCCTTCTCTGGAGATGGGCATGCTGCATGTCCGACCGTCCAAAGTCCTCTGGGTCCATCTCCACCCAGAGCCAGTGATGCTGTAAATACAGGGATGGGTTCTTCCAGAGAATCACCATTGGCTCTTTTTGGTCGTGCTGTTCAGGTCTGTTTGGCCCTCGCTGGAGATCAAGCATTGATTTTTTTCTGCTTTGCTTGCTTTCCGACAGCATGGTTTATATCGGAAAGGTCTATGTCAAGAATTAGAGAATGTTCGTAACAATGGGGAAAAATACCCTAATATAAATATACCATTTGTGGGCTTGCACTTTGACAAGTGCAAGTGAACTGGAAGATGTTAGAAAAGCTCTAAAGTCATGGAAACATGGAACAGAGGCATTTGCTTTAATGACTCATCTAATTCCTTGAGCTCACCTTATCAAGTTGTAACCTCTGAATCTCTAAGTTCCTAGTTCAAAAATGCAGAGTCTCCTCTGTCCTCGTGTTAATTTTTAAATTATATATCATTGTAGAGAGGCCCTTGTGGTGAATATGATGAGCCATTTTCGCATCTGAAATGGGGAATTATAACCGAACATTAGCGATTGCTTATAAATCACTGCGAGCAAAGTGGCATCTGTAACCACACGGTTTTAGCTGGGGAGAAATGCAGTGCATGAGAAAGGGAACTCGGAAAGCAGAAGGTGATTTTCAAGAGAGGAGGCTGCAAGCTGATGATCACAAATTCCTCGGTGCACTGAGCAATCCCTGGGACCCCAGTGGACCTGATTTGTGTTTTGTCTGAAGCTGGGATTCTCTTCTGTGGCTACCTTTTCTTTCTCTTGGAGCCATTTTTTTTTTTTTTTAAGTGGAACGTTTCTTGGAGGTTGAGAAGTCGTCCTAAGGCTCCCTAGAAATAATCAAAAAGGCAGCAGGACATGTGAATTTCAGATAGCATTTCTGCCAGACAGCTAGAATGCGAGCCAGGCACGGGTTTGGGAATACGAGTGCTATGTCCACCCTCATTGGAGAGCTCTGGAGAGGTTTGTGGCTTTGAATCCACGTTCCACTGTTCCCTAGCAGTAAGAGCAAATGCTTAGTCTCGCTAAGATGCGGTTTCTTTTTTTTTAATTAACATAATGTATTATTTGTTTCAGGGGTACAGGTCTGTGATTCATCAGTCTTACACACTTCACAGCGCTCACCATAGCACATACCCTCCCCAATGTCCATCACCCAGCTACCCCATCCCTCCTACCCCCCTCCACTGCAGCAACCCTCAGTTTGTTTCCTGAGATTAAGAGTCTCTAAGATGCAGTTTCTTTATCTATAAAATGGGTGTAACTGTCCTGCCTCAGGGCTCGATAGACAGGATTGCAGGAGACAATCCAGATAAATACTCTAAGCCAATGGTTTTCACAAACTTGAGAATCATCTGGAGGGTTTGTTAAAACCCAGATGGCTGAACGCATTCCCCAGAGCGTCAGATTCAGTCAATCTTGGGTGGGGCCAGATAATTTGAATTTCTAACAAATTCCCAGATGATAACAGGATGCTGGTCCAGGGACCGTGTTTTGAGACCCACTGCTTTAAGCACAGTACCTGGCATGCTGTGAGTGCTCTAAAGAAAGGTTTGCTTTTATTAGCTTTAATTCAGTCATTGAGCCTGTCTGACACTGTCCTGTGTGAAGAAGCAGCATGAACCATAAGGAAGGTCCTAGTTTAATGTACAAAATCAAGTCAGACCGGGACGCCTGGGTGGCTCAGTCAGTTAAGCGGCTGCCTTCAGCTCAGGTCATGATCCCAGTGCTCTGGGATCGAGTCCCGCATCGGGCTCCTTGCTCAGCAGGGAGCCTGCTTCTCCCTCTGCCTGCAGCTACCCCTGCTTGTACTCTCGCTCACTCTCTCTCGCCCACGCTCTCTCTCTCTAACAAATAAATAAAATCTTTAAAAAAAAAAAAAAATCAAGTCAGACCAAGAAGGTGAGACATCTAGATTGTCCCTTAGAGGGTAGAGAGCAGAAGCTGACGAGAAGCAACCAGAGGAGAGAACCAAATTCCAGGAAAGCAGGAGGTGGTCCAGGATTCTATAGGACTCCACTGAGATCACTTAATAAAGAGATACACAATATCAATTCAGTTGTTTCTACTGTATCAGGAGGAGTTTCCCATCTCAAGAGCCTTGATTGGCGGTCAAGGGAATAGGTCCTCCTCTTGACTTAGTTTAATATCTTCCTTAACTCTGAGAAGATGAGACGCCAAATTATTTTGGAAGCAATAGTTAAAACTGATCAGCATGCTAACTCTAAATTGTGTTTATCACAATCTGTTATTTATAATTGACTGCAAACCAAATCAAGCTTAATTTAGTAAACCAGGGAATTTGTCAGTTCATCTAAGGATGGAGTTGGTTTCATGCACAGATGAATCCTGGGTTCAAAAGACATACGTCTTTGGAACTTGGTCTTTCCTGGTCGTTCAGCTCAGATTTCCCCTTTTTTGTCTTCATTTTCAGAAGAACAGCTAGATCACCTGGATCAGCATCAGGGTTATATCCCACAGCTTAGGGGTTTCAATAGAGTGTCTGTTTCCCAAGAGTGCCACCAGTGGAGATGGAGTTGAGTTGGCCTGTGGGGTCACAATACTCAAAGCAAGACCTAAGACTGGGAAGACAGGATGCTGCCTCTTCAGCCTGGCTCAGATGCACACTCCTGGAAGCATTGGGTGGGCTCAGCACATTACAACTTGGGCTGAGATTGGTATGTCCCGAGGGCGTATGGTATCAGTGGAGATTTGGGGGGGGCAGGGATGACCCTAAATCCAACTCATCTTGGTCAAACTTGACCTAGGCCATCCGTTCACTCTCCAGACACCTACTAATTTTTCTGATTCTGCATGACAGAGAGTGGTCCCATTGGTCCCCTGGTGCCCCAGCTTAGGATCGGTGGACCCTCCTCTTTCCCTCACCTTCCCCACCACCATCCATTTCATCATTAATTTTTTTACTGGACCTCCATAATATTTCTACCACTTCACCTGCTCCACCTCCGTCTCTACAGCAGGTCAGTCCACTGAAGCACACCCTATCTCTTGCCAGGACTCTCCGTAACTACCCTGCGCCAGTGTGCCCAGCCCACGACTGCCAGATTAAAAGTCCTAATTCAAAGCTCATAGCATAATGAGAAGAGCTACCATTTAATGAGTGTTTTTTCTACCTGAGGGACTTCAAGTATCATCTTTCTGATCTTTTGATTAACCATTCTCATTAGTTAAATCTCAACTTAAACGTCATCTTCTTCAAGGACTCTTCCCTGAAAATCTATCTAAATCAGGAATCATCAAACGTTTCTGTGAAGGGCCCAAGAGTAAATATTTTCTGGGTCAGAGCCACACAATCCCTGTCGCAACGACTCAATCTATCATTGCAGCATGAAAGCAGTACTGGGTGATGTGTGAATGAATGGGTGTGGCTATATTCTAATAAAACTTTATTGATAGACACACTGACATTCAAATTTCATATAGTTTTCATGTGTCATAAAAAAGCATTTTTATATCTAAAACTAATGATGTAATGTATGGGGATTAACATAACAATAAAAAAAATTAAAAATAAAAAAAATAAAAAAAAAAAAAGCATTTTTATTCAAGATTTATTTTCGAGAGAGAGAGAGAGAGCATGAACAGGGGGAAGGGCAGAGGGAGAGGGAGAGAGATCATCTCAAGCAGACTCCCTGCTGAGTGGGGAGCCCCACTCAGGGTTCAATCCCATGACCTTAAGATCATGACCATTGCCGAAATCAAGAGTCAGACACTCAACTGACTGAGCCACTCGGCCGCCCCCCTAAAAGCCTTCTTCTTTTGACTCTTTCAAGCATTTAAAAATGTGAACACGATTCTAGTTTGTGGGCCCTACAGAAACAAGTGATGAGTTAGATTTGGCCCAAAGGCCATAGTTTGCCAAGCCCCGATCTAAAGCCATCCAGCCCTCTCAAATGTCTCTTTCCCATCACCCTGTTTTATTTCCTTTATTAGATTTACAACTATCTCATAGTATATTATTTACTTGTGCATTTCCTTATGTCTCAGCACTGTGCTAGGCTCCATGGACATAGCAGTGAACAGATTGACATTTTCCTCCCTTGAAGATCTTATAGAAGGAGAAAGACAAGAAACAAGAAAGCAACTTCATAAACAAGATCATTTCAGATCCCATGAAGGAAATAAACAAAGTACTTAGGGCCTGGGTAGCAACAGTGTTAGTTTACTTTGGGTGCTCCCAGAGTACCTCTTTGAGGGGTGACATCTGAAACATGAAGGACTGAGGGAGCCAGTCCTGAAATGAGTGAAAAGAGGATTTGAGACAGGGACAGCAAGTGCAAAGGTCCTGAGGCAAGTAAGAGCTGGGTGCACTGAGGGAAACTGAAAGCAGGTCAGTGTTGCTGGAACTCTGTGAGCTCAGAGAGAAAGAAGTTTGACTATTTAGCACAGGCTCAAGTGTGTAGGCCATGGTGATGAGTTTAGATTATTCTAAGTTCACTGGGGGTATTTAAATAAGGGAACGGCATGATGCAATTGGCATTTCTAAAGATGATTCTGGCTTCCGTGTGCAGAATGAATCACGGATGTATGTGCGTGTGAATGTGCTTACCAGGAAGCTCCTTGAACATCTCAGATGGGCCCTACACATATTAAGCCCCCACGAAAAACTTTGTGAAATTAATGCATTAATTAAAACCATTAACACAGCATAACTTTTTCTTGGCCCCTTGACAGCAAGGCTCTTTATAGCCAGGTTCCCAAAGCAGGTCAATTTATATCATAAAATTCAAAAATTATAGCTTATAACATAAAGTGACCTCCCATTACATAATGTGGCAAAACAAGCAAATTAATACCAGACACAATAAATGTCTAGGCACTAATGCAGCTTGAGTATGAAATATGTTCCCATTGCTTCGGGAGTACGGATTCAAAATGCGGATCAGATTACCCAGCACCATCATAATGCAGCACCTGACTTCTAGCCCCAGCCAGTATGAATGCAGCCTTCTGAAGGGATTTACACTCTTTCTCAACATTCAGTCAACAGATATTTTTGAGTCTGTACTATGTACAGGCACAAGGATCCAGAGATGAGCAAGACAGAGAAGGTCTCTACCCCTCGCGGAGCCCACATGCTAGTTGGTAACATTGGAGGGAACCACAGCCAATAAACAAAGGCAGTCATTTCAGTGCCATGAGTGCTAAGAATACAGGGCAAAGGGATAGAGAAGCTGAAGACTACTTTAGGTGGGTGGGCGGGGGAGGCCCTTCTGAGCAAGGGACATTTTTGCTGAGACCTAAAAAGTGAGAAGCAATTGGTCATCCACCGAGTCAAGGAAGGAGAACACCGGGCAGAAGGAACAGCACATGCCAGGTTCCTGAGGTGGGAAAGAGCTTCATGTGCTCAAATCATTATCTAGCACAGCACTCAGCTCACATGTTTTATCTCGGGACCAGAGAGTAAGTACTTGAGGCTTTGTGGGACATATAGTATATATCGCAACTACTTGACTCTGACATTCCACCACAAAGCGACCACAGATAACACATAAATGAGTAGATGCAATTGAGCGCCAATAAAATTTTACTTACAGAAAGAGGTGGAGGGCCGGATTTGGCCCCGGGAGCTGCAGTTTGCCAGACTCTGGTCTAATAGGATGGTATCTCAGGTGCAGGTTCCAGAAGCAGACCCTGGTATGAAGATTCTGACAAGTCATTTCTTAGGAGTGTGCTCCCAGAGGAAACCAATAAGAGGAGGGCAGAAAGCCAGGCAGGGGTGTGATTTCAGGAGAAGCCCCAGGCTCACTCTGGTCCCCCGGAGAGCTCAAGGATGTTCACTGTGCCTCTGAGTTTGACCCCTCTGGAGGCAAGGGTTGGGCTCTGGTCCTCTGACCTCAGTCCGTCATTGGTGAAGAGCCGTCCCAGACGGGGCACCAGCTTCAAGGCACTTCAAGCACCCGGCAGGTGCAGTCTGGGCGTCCCCGGTAGCCAAGGGCCACCCACGGAAGAGAGTTGCCCCTGTGCCTGTTAGAAGGGAAGACACGCAGAAGGCAGGAGCGAGGCATGATGATATAGTATAAGAGACTCAAAGGCATCACCACAGTGCTCTCTTCAGATGGGCTTCCCTGTGTCCATGTTCTCGCCCCATCTGAGAGTGGGGATGCGTCCCTGCAAAGCTCCCTCGTTACAGCAGGCAAATGACGTGACCCGCCTGCCTCAGCACAGAAGTGCCGCCTTCATACATGAGGAGCAGTGCACACAGCGGCCGGTTAACCATTTTGCATTTATTCCTTCTGGCCTCCCGCCTGAAAGGGGCGGCTAGAAAGTGCATGGGGCTCGGTGCCAAAACTGAGCTCCAGTCCAAACTCAGGCACTTGTAAGTTGTGTCCCCCTCAGCAGGTTACCGACCCCTCTGAGGTCCAGTCGGTAAATATGAAGTGAGCGTTCTCTCTCTTGGAGCCCCTGTTCTGCCCTCCAGACTCAGCTTATAGTCAAACCTCAGTTTCCTTATCTCTAAAATGGGAATAATAATATCCCACTACAAGTCATCTGTGGTGAAGGTTAAATGACAAAAAGATAAGGAGGCTCCTAGCACGATGCACATAGTAGGTGCTCAGCCAATGCCAGTTGCCTCTCCTTCATTGGAAAGCTGTTTATCTGTATCTCTGATGGCTCTCGAAAGCCTACTCTGTGTATTCTTGTGCTGTTTGGGTTACTCACTGAGCTTAGCCACAGACTTCTGGAGGCCTTTTGCCCTGTGCCCTGGACAAATCTTTCCCAAGACTCACCTGAGCCTTTCCTAGTAGTCATAGTGATCTCTCTCACTTGTTCAATCAACACATATTTATTGAGCACTTACTACGTGCCAGGCACCAGTGAAGCCCCAAAGACAGACTTCAGTAACAATGAGTTAACGTCGAATGAGCACGCTAACAGTGCTCTCTGATTCCATCCTCCCCTAATCCCTGGAGGTAGGTTCCATGATGGGTCCCCATTTTGTAGGGGGGGAAAGCTGAGTGTTACGAAGGTTATCATACAGTTAGGAAGCAGCAGAACCAAAACTTGAATGTATTTTTGATAGACTCTAGCACTGCCAGAACGTTTAGTACTGTCCTGATGCCCGAAGAAAATAAAGGCTAAGGCTTGCTTAGTGCATACTGGGTCCAAGGCCTTTTAGACCCTTTATACGCCATCTCATTCTATCCTTTCCTGCAGCATGCCAGATGTGTCCCTGGGATCACCCCATTTTGCCAACAAGGTATCCAAAGTCCACAAAATTTAAGTCATTTCACCATCACCACACAGCCTTGACTTCGTGGAGCTGGGGTTGACACCCCAGATTTGTTTGATTCTAGGGCCTGGGGAGCAGCCTTCTACATTTTTTTAAAATTACCCCCCCCCAAAAAAAGCAGAAATAAAATAATAAGAATGAACATATACTGGGCGCCTGGGTGGCTCAGTTGGTTAAGCGACTGCCTTCGGCTCAGGTCATGATCCTGGAGTCCCTGGATCGAGTCCCGCGTCGGGCTCCCTGCTCGGCAGGGAGTCTGCTTCTCCCTCTGACCCTCCCCCCTCTCATGTGCTCTCTCTCATTCTCTCTCTCTCAAATAAATAAATAAAATCTTTAAAAAAAAAAAAAAAAAAAAAAAAAAAGAATGAACATATACTGTGAGCTCACTTTGTGCCAAATGCTGGGCTTAGCACTTCTCTTCTTTAGCTTCTTTAAGCTCGAACCCTCGTGGAGTAGGTGATATCCTTGTGCCCATTTTACAGATGAAGAAATGGAAAGGTAGCAAGGTGCACTCCCTGGCATAGGCCACGCAAGTGTTATGTGATAGGAGCAAAATGCGATCGCAGGTGGGCGCACGTCCCCAAGATCGCTATGATTCACCCTGCTCCCACTTCAAAAAGTTTCCTGAGCAGCTGCTCCTGGCCTGGTTCTTGGGGGACGAATAGCAGCCAGCACTCCCCTGCTCCTTATGAAGCAATGGGTGTGAGTGTAGCGTTGTGATGGGTTTGGAGTGAACAGAGGGGGCAGAGGGAAACCCAACATGCGTGTGGCCATCGCAGGGGCTCCGGGTCGAGTTCCTGGCCCAGCTGCCCAGGGCAGGGCTCCCTCCTTCTCCTTCCACTCCTTCCTTCATTCACAAGAGCTCGGCCACTTCCAACAACATGAGGCAAGTAGCTGGGGCGTGTTGAGAATGGAGTGTGTCTGTTCCGAGTTGCTTCTTGGATGTTGGACTGCCACCTCCATCTTAGTCATGCATGCCCATCTTTTTCAATCTAATGAACTCCAACCATCAGTGCAACTTAAGTTCGGCTGTCTGTTCGTGCATAGTTAATATTAAAAATGTACTAACAGTGTGGCTGAGAAATCAAATTATGCACATAAATATGCTGGCATAGCAGAGGCGGCGGCAGAAGCTGAAGTTAGCAAGTTAGCAACTGATGCCAGTTCACATTTGCAAATCTCCCGTCAATCTGTCATTAAACATGTTATCAAATGATGATAAGTGTATGCTTCTTGCTTGCATTGGTGAAGCCGATTCCCGATGTTGATGCGCATTAATGGGATAATACGCATTAACATAGTTGCGCTTGGATGAACACAAAACATTTTTTATCTGTCTCAGTTTGTTTCCCCCTGTGGCCCCCAAGTAAGTGTTTTGTGTTATCAAATTGCCAAAAAAAAAAAAAAAAAGGGAAAACATATTACTTTTAATTAGGAAACCTTGTTGTTGGTGGGGTTTTTTTCTTTCTAGCCCCCACCCCTCTATAATGCCTGTGTGTTGGCAATAAAAGAGACAGACAGAGGAAGACAGCGAGAGAGAAAGAGGAGCTCCACTGTCTTCTTTCAGTAAAACGATTAATGTCAGAAACTCAGAAGCTGGCAATTATGCTCTGTCTTAATGCACTGGCCTTTCATCTGGGGCCCTCGCTCTTGACAGGTCTGATCGTTTCAGTTCAGTGATATGAAAGGCAGCAGAGGAAATGATCGTAGACATCCCGGGTCCGTCACGAGGGCCAGCACTGAAATGCCGCCCTGGCTCTCTAGCCTGACGCCGCTCAGTAGAGTCATAGGCGAGGGAGACAGATGGTGGCCCCGGGCATTGCCCAGACTTACGGGTGTCACAGTGCTGAGTGGGGAAGACGTAACTACAACTGTTTTCCAAACTTGGGAACTGAGAAACTGTGCCAGCCCCCACAATGTGAGAAACAGTCTATTAAAAAGCCAAGCGATGTCCTTTTCCTCTGATGACTGGGCACCCCCTCAATCACAGGGATAAACACAAATGTAGACATTGATTTAGTGTAGCAATATTCAGTTAGAAGTCTGTTATCCTGATGATCCAAGATATAACTGGATTCACTTCTGATCATACTGAAAATTGAGAAATTCTTGAATGAACACTTAGACCTTCATGGCCCAAACAGTGGGCCAGTTCAATATTTGAGAAGGGTTCTTATGCCCAGCTTTCTTTGTGAAGTGATTATCTGAACATCAGGATTCTATCCTTTCACAAGAGATCTGCTAGCACCCCTTTGAGAGTTGATTCTTTCATTCATTCATCCATTCATTCATTCAACACAGACACATTGGACACCTACTATGTGCAGAGAACACCATGGACCCAGGGAGCCATATGGATGTGATCCCTGCCCTCATGAAGCATATGGTATTTGGGGGAAACATATATATTTTTTTAAATCATTACACAATAATTAATTGATTTCCATGATGAGAAGTGTAAGCGGAGGAGTATGGATTGCGATGCGTCGAACAGTTACTTCTCCAGCTCAGCAGAAAGCGTTCTTTGCCATTAATAATGCCAGAAGGTTATTGTGTTTGGCCTTCCTGGATTCTTGTTTACATGTGTTTTAAAATTAACATTGACTTCTTGCCATTTGGTTTGTTCCTAAGTGGGGTGAGCAGCTTATTAATGATTGGAATTATTGTTGCTGTTATGAATGTGCTAATTAAAAGAAAATTCTGTCATGCAACTTGGTGAGGCAAGCACGAACCTTTCTAGTTGGAGACGTCAAGACTGTGAATGTGGAGAGCAGAGTGTGAAATCGTAAAAAAAAGATGGAGTTCAGGGTAAGGGAAAGAGTTCTCAAGATTCTCACCATCCTCTGTAGGTGTAGATCACTTTGCAGGGCATTTCCCTACTCGGGACATGGAGAAAACCCACTTGTTTTTTGAGTGGGGATGTCACTTATTAATTTTCTTTGTCATAGGCTGGAAAGAGCCAACTCCTCTCAGACCTGATCCCTGGGGACATTTTGTCTTCCCCAAGTTCATTCAGATATGTAACACATCTGAACTAAAAATCAGGTGCCAGACTCTAGACTGGACACTGAGGATGCCAGTATGACCATATACCACCCCTCCCTTGAGGGAAGCATGACATGGGGGACAAGGAGAATGCACAATTTCATTGCCTGGGCATGAGTGCCATGATGGGGACCATACAGGTGCTCATGAGAGGGGCACTTAACCTCATCAGTAGTAAGAAAAATTATTTTCTTTACATCATTGATAAGCATTTATTTAGCATATTCAATATACTGAACTTCGTCAGAGACTAACATGGATATAATAATCAGAAGAGCTGATATATATTGAGAAATTATTTGGCACTTGACCTCCTCCAGTACAGACCCTGCATTCATCAGAACACCAGCCGGGGTCTGGCTCGCGATGGGTAGGCATTCCCGTGTGTGCCGACTTACTTCCCAAGAATTGTAATTCAGATGTTGGAGATGAAGGGGGAATAGGGAGGCAAGTGCGATGTACGGAGCATGTGAGTCTTCAGACCTGCCATGGATTCAGAAAAATGAAACTGAGCCCAGTACCCCTCACAGAGTGAGCAGCTGTTGCTTATCTGTTGACTATCCCAGAAGAGAAGATGTTACTTAATTGTCTACAAGGTTAGTAAACTTGCATTGAAACTGGCAGGGGGTTTGGGAAATATTAAAGAGTCACTCTGCCAGGGTGATGGTATTTTGGATTCCTTACTCTTCTAAAATTATTTCTACGTGCTCATGTCACTTTGACAACAATTAAAATTCACAGTAGCTGATAGTAGAAGTCATTTTTTAATCAATATTTTTCTTATTTTACCTAAATTACTCAACCTGAATGAACCCTTAAAACTTTTCATGACTTTCTGCCGTCTTTTTCCCTCCAAGGGTGCTCCAAAATGGAAAATTTTGTATTCTAACAAGGAATCTTTCAGATCTCCTCCCTTCATTTGTTAGAGCAGTCTGCAATCTTTTATATTCAAGCTCCCTTTTGTGTGGTCATCATAAAACTCCCTCCAGCCATTCCCAGGAGACCGGCCATAGGAAGCCATCATAAACATGATGTAAACATGATATAAAAAGCTGGCTTTAGGTTTGTAGATTTCTCCTAGTGTCAAAAGCAAGTTACTGGTGAATATGTTTTAGACTTACACTGATGTTAAGATTTCTGTTAATAGAAACCTGTTTTTTCACAGCCATATTTTTTCCCAAAATCTTGGATAATGAATAGTCTTGGCGTCTTATCAACAGTGATCAAAAGGATCACTCATTTATCCATTTGACATATTGATTAGGTTAGTGTTGCCAGACACTGTAGCAGGTTCTGGAACTTCAACATTGAACAAAACAGGGACACATCTCTGCTTTCAGGAAGGTGACACTCTAGTGGGAGAAGACAGATCATAAAAAATATATGATAAGTATCACAAAAAAAGAGGGAGGGAGGTGAGTTTAGATAGGATGTTTAGGGAGAGCTTGGCTGAGGAGGGTACATATGAATTGAGACCTGAATATATTGGAAGAGGAAGCCATGTGGAAATGTGGGGAGTTGGAACAAGTCAGTGCAGATAATCATAGCGACTAGAGAAGTCATAAGAGCAAGAATTCCATGATCAAAGAATCATTGAAAATTGAAATGATCGAAAATGTTGCAGTAAGAAAGACCATTAATTACAATCAGGGACTCAAAAGGTGATGAAATCTAAGAATTTTCTACATTGCTATTCTTAGACTATAACTTCTGATTGTGTCTTCTAGAAATTATGAGAGGAGTTACAGATGACCTAAGAGTGATTATTTTTTAATCTTGAGGATTAGTTGCCACAGTGTAAAAATGAGAGAAATTTACTTAAAAAACCAGATTTTCAGCTTCTCTTGAAAAATTGGAAAAATTGGAGCACTTCGCTGGTTCAGTCAGTTAAGTGTCTAACTTGTGATTTCGGCTCAGGTCATGATCTCAGGGTCGTGAGATCAAGCCCTGCATCCTGCTCCGCGCTCAGCAGGGAGTCTGCTTGAGGATTCTCTCTCTCCCTCTGCCTTTCCCCCCAAAAAGAATAAGCAAATAAATCTTAAAAAAAAAAGAAAAGAAAAATTGGAAAAATTGTCAAAGGTGGTCCCACATTTCCACATGGAATTAGTTGGAACGAAAGAACATCATTCCTTTCAGACAGGATACACACTCTTCATTTTACCCCAGTCCCCACAACTTCCTACTACCTTGCACCAACCTACAGCATTCATTTATATTTTTTTGCGTAGCTTCTACAAGCTGTTAAGATTGTGACTACAATTTTACAGGTTTACCTTAACACGTACTGCTCATTTGGGTGGATATGTGATTATTCAAATGTTACATCTATCACTGAGCTTAAAAGTCCTCTGAACCAAGAGCTAAACTATTTGTTTATTTAACAAGCATTCATGTCGACTGTGAAATGTAATGTGCTAGAAAATAGAGGGTCAGAATTAAAAGACGCAGACCCTCTTCTCATGGAGCTCATTGCTTATTGGGGAATAAAAATATAATTATAATAATGTACTCCATAATTTTTATAGCTATTCTTTTTAAAAATTTTAATCCCAATACAGTTAACATACAGTGTTACATTAGTTTCAGATGTACAATATAGTGACTCGACAATTATATATATTCCTCAGTGCTCATTATGAGAAGTGTGCTCTTCATCCCCATCACCTATTTCACCCATCCCCCACCGCCCTGCCCTCTGGCCACCACCAATCTGTTCTCTACAGTTAAGAGTCTGTTTTTCAGTTTGCCTCTTTTTTCCTTTTTTCATTTGTTCTGTTTCTTAAATTCCACATATGTTCAAAATCATATGGTATTTGTCTTTCTCTGACTGACTTAATTCGCTGACCCTCGACCCATCCATGTCATTGCAAATGGAAAGGGTTCATTCCTTTTCACGGCTGAGTAATATTCCATGGTATACATATAGCATCTCTTCTTTATCTTTGATGGACTCTTTGGCTGTTTCCATAATCTGGCTATTGTAAATAATGTTGCAATAAACATAGGGGTGCACATGTTTTTTAAAATTAGTGTTTTTATATTCTTTGAATAAATACTTAGTAGTGTGATTACTGGATCATACGGTAATTCTATTTAATTTTTTGAGGAACCACTGTACTGTTTTCCACAGTGACTACACCAGTTAGCATTCCCACGAACAGTGCATGAGAGTTCCTTTTTCTCAACATCCTCATCAACACTTGTTGTTTCTCATGTTTTTTATCTTAGCCATGTCCAAAGCAACCTACAGATTTAATGCAATCCCTATCAAAATACCAACAGTATTTTTCACAGAACCAAAATTGACAATCCCAAAATGTATTTGGAACCACAAAAGACTCTGAATAGCCAAAGCAATCTTGAAAAAGAAAAACAAAGCTGGAGGCATCACAATTTCAGGTTTCAAGTTATACTAGAAATCTATAGTCATCAAAACAGTATGGTACTGGCGCAAAAGTATACTCCATAATTTTAAAGTGCTTTTCACATATTCATAGCACTCTGAGATCTGTTACCTCATTGGGTCTCCTCAGCAATCTAGGAGGGAGGAAACAACATTATTGGTTTTATCATTGGTAGATGCGGAAAGATAGGTTCAGAGAAGTGGATATGTGTGTCCAAGATGACAGGCGCCAGTATCAAAGCCAAGATGAGAGCTATAATTGATGTCCATTCTCAAAAGGTTCTGTGTTGCTAATCGTAATCTGCAAAGTGCGATTTTTTGTCAGGGGTCAACAAACCCAGCCCACACTTGTTTTTGTAAATAAGTTTTACTGGAACACAGCCATGCTATTTGTTTACAAATTATCTATGGTGGCTTTCCTGTTCTAATAACAAAATTGAGTGAATGTGAAAGAGATGATATGGCCCACAAAACCTAAAACATTTACTACCTGTCCCTTAACAGAAAAAGATTGTCAATCCTTGCCCTACGTGGTAAATTCTTGGTAGGGGTAGGGGTGAGGAGATGGGGGGAGGCTACATTGCCATGCCCCTTCCCAAGAACTTGAAAATTGAAGGGAAGGTCACCAATCCATGGTGGGGGAAGTTGACCACCCCTAAACATACCAGTCAGAGATGCTAAGAGCAAAATTAGGGGTTCAATGGGGATACTCAGTTGTACATCATGAATCTACACCAGCTAACAGTTTAAAAAAAATGCATTAAATGTTATGACATGGCTCATGAAATCACCCAGCAGTCCAGAGAATCAGATGTGAAGGCCATGCAGCCAGGACCCATGCCCAGATTACAGCCAAGCCTGAGCCAGCAGAGCCTGAACCAGCAACGCACATAGACGCCTATCCCACGCTGCCTGCGCAGGACACTTGACCTTGAACCACCTGCCTCTGAAGCATAGGTAATTTCTACACAGTCAGAATAGAGGCTACCCTGAGCCCGCTTCCTCACAATATACCTTCTGACTCAGAGCCTTCCATTGGTGCATCGGATGAGTGGCCCCTGGGTCCTGTGCCTACATATTAGTTGCAAGAGAAACTGGGAGGCAAGGTCTTGATTTCTGTCTTGAAGAATACCTTCTTTCCAATCAAATTATTGAGGCATTGACACTGTGGCACAGACTATGTTCTTAATGTTTGAAGAGAAAAATATACATCACAGAAATAGGGTTAGAATAATATTTTTTAAGAAAAAAAAAGGAACAGATTTGGAATTTTCATCAGGGTGCAACCAAACTCACCTTGGGAAAGGATATCTTTGACCATTGGACATTGAGTGTCTGGCCTGTGATGGAAAACATCTCGTTTATCACCATCTTAATAGTAATAAGTACTAATTACTGAGGCTTTGGGTGCATTCGGCTAGGAGGTGAGCATGATTATTGTCCACATATTACGGATGATCACGCTGAAACATGGTGGGCTGGTAGGTCTACACTTGCAGATAATAGAAGAGATTTCAGTCTGGAGCGGTGTGTACCTTAAACCTTCGCCCTGGCAAGGAGGAAATTTTTGTCCATTACTTTGGAGCATTTCTGCATCCAGTAGCAAAGCTACCAGGATGGCCTCTCTGGCCTCTCATGAGATCTTGCTGACAGCCATCTGAGCTTCATCCCCTGGCCAATCAATAAACATAAGCCACTCTCTGGCTAGAATTTGCTTTCTCACACTGCATGTGGACTCATAGTAGCTGCGCTACTCAGGACAGGAGCTGATGACTTATTGAGAGTGTACGTTACGTCAGGTTCCATAGCATGAGCTTACTTAAACTCCTCAAAAACCCTCCTGTCATTTTCATATTGGGACTGAGTTGTAGAGAGCTGACATGATTTGGCCAAGGTCACACAGCTACTAAGTGGCAGAGCTGGAATCAAAGCCCCATGCCTCTAGGGGTGTGATCATCCTCCTATGTGTCCCCTCGCAGAATTAGGGACACCTTTGGTTCAGGCCTCGTTCTTAGCATTTGGGGCATCCACAGTCAGCGAGACTTTAATTAGGTAGGTAGGTAGGTAGGTAGTTTTAATGATATAAGAATCACCCCCCAAAACAAGAGCAAGGACTTGAAATTCTCATCCATCTCCACAAAGCTCGTGTTCTTTAGTGCTAACTAGATGAGCATTTTTCATCTCTGTGGCATTTCTCTACTTTTTCCATATAAATTAATACATAGGAATTCCAGAATAAACTTGGACTCCTGCCCCTTGCCGGAAACAGGAGGCTGATCAGTCTTGGAGGCTGTTCACCATGAATGGGCACTGTTAAGAGGTGTGAAGGGAACAGTCTGGAACCAGACTGCCTGGTTCTGGATCCTACTCTGCCAGTTACCAGGTATGTGCTCAATGGCATGCTGGCAAATGGTTTAATGACTGACTTCCCAAGGAAAACAAGCCTTGATCCATAGTGTTTAATTTCTGTGGTGTAAGTGGTCTCACTGTGGGAAGAGACGTGCACAGTCAGCTCCCATGAGCTCCGTGAGCTGGAACAAGTTGGGTCTAAGCATGCTGGCCAGTCTCTTAGTCTCTCTAAGGCAAAAGGCGAGGATCTACCTCCAGGTTTCTCAAAAGGATTAATGAATAATGTGGTGAAGCTGTTAGCACTGCCTCGCACTGTGGTAGACTTTCACTCAAGGGCGTTATTACTAGCTGGGATTCTGTTGGATCCGTAGATCCCCAAAGCTTTCTGCCTCAATTTTATTATCTTCAAAATAGTAAGAGAATACTTTCCCTGCCTCTTTTCACAGTATTGTAAAGATCAAGTGAAATAATCTACATCAACCGCTTTGGAAGGTTACAAGCTTATAAAAAAAAGAGTAATTTTATTAAAATCAAATCAAAACCCAGAGAATGAACTTTTGCTAGGCAAAAATTATACAACTGAGTCATAATTTTTAGTTCTTTTTCTCACTCTTGTTTTTCTTGAGCTTTCAGGCTCTCCTCAGGTCCTGGTGCTAATTCTCATTTAGAAGCTGTTGAATTGAGAGAGGTCTGGAGATTCACCAGTTCGGTGAAACATTCAGTCCATCAAGAGGTTCTGAGAGTCTTTGGGGTTTAAATCCTTTTCATCTTTTAGCCCTCAATCCTCTAATCCTTGTTGTGGGGAATCTTCAATTATCCCTGTTTTTAGTCTTTATTTCTCAACTTTCCCTTTGAAAAGCAGGATATCCTTCATGTCTTAAAAGATGAAGGCAGTAGCAAGCCTTCAACAATACCACATTGGTTGCATAAAGAAGCCTGTCATCTCTGTTCCTTGAGGCTCCAATGGGGCCTTCTCTTAGAATTTGCTAGACTCTTCGCTCAGCCCTCTCTGTGATCTTGAAGAATGCGGTATTTAGACTAGGATTTTGGCATTTTCCACTCAGCACGCTTCTGCTTAGTCACTGGGCTTGGGTTTTGTCTCTGTTCCTCCATTTGCAAATAGAAATGCTTGATTAATGCTTTGCCAACCCAAATTCATAGACTAACACTAACGGTCACAGATCGTTTCCATTCACAGGCATAGCCAAACCTCTGGATTGTAGGGCAGGACAGCAGTTATGAGCATGTGTTCAGCAATTCAAAATCCTGCAGTTCCAATCTTGACCCTACAACCTGCTGGCTGTGAATTCTGGGTAAACCACTTAAACTTTCTACATCTCAGTTTTTCCTATAAGAATGTGAAGAAGAAGAAGAAGACCTACAACAAGGTGTAGTCCAGAAAGTTCAATGAGTTAATACATATATAAAGGGTTTAGAATATGTCCTGGCTAACACTAAAGAAAAAAGAGGGGAGCCTGGGTGGCTCAGTTGGTTAAGTGTCCGACACTTGGTGTTGGCTCAGGTCATGATCTCAGGGTTCCTGAGATCTAACCCTGCGTCGGGCTCCACACTCAACTTGGAGTCTGCTTTTCCTTCTCTCTCTGCTCCTTTCCCCCCTGCTCATCTGCTTTCTCTCTCTCTTTCTCTTTCTCTCTCTCTCTCAAATAAATAAATAAGTAAATAAAATTTTTTTTAAAAAAAAGAGAGCTTTAGCTATTATCACCATAAAGCAATGCTTCCCTAATTTCACTCAAGTGAAGTTCATACTTCTTGCCATATCTGCATACCCTTTGGGTTCTTATTTACTTATTTAAATACTTTTATTAAAGAGGAAATTTAGGAGTGCCTGGGTGGCTCAGTCGTTAATTGTCTACCTTCAGCTCCAGTCATGATCCCAGGGTCCTGGGATCGAGCCCCACATCTGGCTCCCTGCTCAGCAGGAAGCCTGCTTCTCCCTCTCCCACTCCCCCTGCTTGTGTTCCCTTTCTCGCTGTGTCTCTCTCTGCCAAATAAATAAGTAAAATCTTTAAAAAAAAATAAAAATAAAAAAATAAAGTGGAAATTTAATTAATCATTAACCTAGGTTGAAAACCAGTATCACTTGCCAAAAAAAAAAAAAAAAAAGGTGCTAATGGCAAAAAATAGATAGATAGACAGACAGACAGAAAGACAACTAAACAATGTTTTTACATCTGACCAGACTCTGATGCCTGCCTAAGTCTTGAAGCTAAGCTCTGCTCTGCCTTTGTTGTGGTCAAGGTTAGAAAGTGTTAGTGAGGGGTTAAATCCTTGAACTTGACCCTTGAACTGAGACTTTCTTCTTGGGAAGGAGTTAGAAGAAAATCTAAAACAGAACTGCCTTTCACTCTATAGTTCTGGTTTTTATTGCTGAGTTGATGTCCCTCCTAAAGCTTCTCACACATACCCAATGATGTGCACCCCATGGTTTGGTTAAGATGGGGCTGTGGGATCCATTACCACCCAGGTCCATGATGACGGCAACAAACTCCAAGTACTTTGATGAATATTATTCTTGAGAACTTTCTCCTCTCAAGCCAGTTCTCGTTATCCAGATGTCCCCTCTCGAATTAAAAAAAAAAAAAATGGTTTGCTTTCTTCCTCAGTTCTTCAGATCGAGGTCTGGGTTCACATCTTCTCTGAAGTCCAGAGATTGATGTCTCATTGGGGAATTTGGAATTTGCTCTAGGCTTCCCCATGCTGAGCAGCCCACCTCCTGACTCAAAAGAAAAGATCAGACATCAGTGTGTGTTAGCGGGATGGTGTGATCATGTAGTTTAGTTGCCGTAAAGTTTTACGATTAAAAGACTACAATCTATCCTATAGCATGGTCACCCAACATGCAATATGCCCGCAGTTTCCAGCATTTAAGAATTAAGCTCCTTCAAATTAAGCACTGCATGGTGATCTCCCACATCAATTGGTAAGCACGTCCATGGTGGGGAAGGAGCTGTGTAAACAGTGGGGCCAGCTGGACTAGCACTTCCAGGGATAGCTCATCTCCAGTCCTTCCCTCCCACATTCCCTGTTTCTGAAAACACAGGCTCTGAACTATCTTTGCCCTTTATCATAACTCAAGTTTGTTCTGTTCCTCCTTGGTCTGAGGTTAAAGCCATCTTCCTAGAAACTCCTTTATAATCCTGGCCCAAGGTTAAGGTTAAAGTGATACAAACACAGAAATACAACTCTTATCTTCCCCTGTTCAAGGCAATTGCAAGTTTTGCGTAGTCACCCAAGTTTCTCATGCAAGCTTGGAATTTTTCCCCCCCCAAGCAAACTAAAAGAGATGACACAAGTTTGAGAATTTCTGCAGGGCCAAGGACCCCACCGCAAAATGGACTTCAGAGTCTGCTCATTATAGAGATGAGAAAAATAAAGCACAAAGAGGAAATTATTTGCTCAAAGCAAATCCAGGGTCTTGATTCCCAATCAGACAACTCCAAGACAGAGAAGGGCACATCATATTAGCATCCCCCTCACAACACCCTGTGACCCCTAATCATTTAGTGACACTGTCAGCTTATATCACCTTATCTCAAGAGTTAGCATGTTTGGGGTGCCTGGATAGCTCAGTCGTTAAGCGTCTGCCTTTGGCTCAGGTCATGATCCCAGGGTCCTGGGATGAAGCCCCGCATTGGGCTCACTGCTCCACGGGAAGCCTACTTCTCCCTCTCCCACTCCCCCTGCTTGTGTTCCCTCTCTCGCTGTGTCTCAGTGTCAAATAAATAAATAAAATCTTAAAAAAAAAAAAAAAAGAGTTACCATGTTCTTATAATCTCCTCCCAGTACAACGGGATTCAGTATACTTCAAGAAATAGCAAGAGGAATGATATCAGGAAATAAATTCACTATGAATGATAAAACCTCATACTCAGAAATTTTAGGGCAAAATAATTCAATGAAAAAAGCCATAGAGTCTTGATACAATTTCTGATCTATTGACTACAGTATTACTTGGGCAAGTCATTGCCAAGAACTAGCAGTTTCACTATCTGAGTTTGAATCTAGGTCCTATTACTTAATAACTGTGTCACCTTGAGCAAGACATAACTTATCCAAGCCCCTGTTTACTCGTCTATCAAATGGAGACCGAAACAGGATCTGCTTCCTAAGGCTATTGTGTGAAGTAAATGTTACCATCAGATCTGTGCCTGACACACTGAAAACACTAAATAAATATTGTCTGTAATTATCATGTGACCTCTTTAAATATCCATCAACCCTGGATCATCTACTGTAGAATTTAATGGCCTCCTTCATATATGAGAGGACTGGCAATGAAATTATACAAAATGTTAAACCTAATTCTTGTTCTCTTCTTTCTAGACAAGCAAGTAGGAGAAATCCTGTAGCCATAAAGGGACCCCTTACATGAATGGGGCTCCAGTTCTGTTTCTCCAGCCTCTGGCCACCACGGTCCCGTCATGGGTGATCTTCCTCCTTAGAGTGTCTTTCACCCCCAAATCTGTAACACCCTTTTTTCTTCCAATTAGAAGAGCATTTATACATTCATATAGACAAGGGTTTTTTTCAGAACCCACCACATGCCAGGTACTCTGCTGTGCACGAAGACATTAGTGGTAAACAAAAGAAGCTCTCGTGTTCTCACATTCTAGAGGAAAGAGGCAGAAAAATCAACAAGTCAACAAACACACACACAAGATCATTTCTAGAGCAGTGCCATGGCGAGATGGAGAGTAGTAAGTGGCATGCGTTAGGGTGTGAGTTGAGTGCATGGGCTATCTTGATAGGGTCATCAGGGGAGCATCTGAAGAGGTGAGCCTTTTGCTGAGACGTAAGTCAGTAGAAAGTACTGGCTTTAGAGATCTGGGGAAGGAATGTGCCAGGCACAGCACCAAGCAAGTCTCTGTTACAAGAAAGAGCTTGGCTTGTTTGGGAAACAGAAAATAGAGCAAGAGTTGGGGTGAGGAGGGTGAGGTTGGGAGCTGGGCAGGTGCCTGAGGGCAGAGTCATGCAGGCTGCTCAGAGGGAGGCAACAGAAGGTCACCCGAGAGATGTGAGCCCGGGGGGCACGGCTTCGGACTAACCGTCGGAAAGCATACGTCCAGAGGTAACTGAGCGAGGGCAAGAATGGTATAGCGCAGCTCAGAATCCAGGCTCTCTTCTCTCAAAGTCAAATAAATAAATTGCATGTTTTTGTCCTTAAAATGGATTGCTTACAAATTATTTGTAACACCCCTGATAACTATCCAACACTTACTTTTGTCTCATTCTTAAGCGGTATATGATGTGCCTCTGTCAAGATGAGAACCTGTGTATCCCAAAAGGGTTTGTGGGAGTCACTTTTTGGCTTATAAACAGACTCTAAGAGGCTTCCAATGTCTGTGAACTGCCCAATCCCACCAGTCAGTGCTGAAGTCATCCCGGAGTGGGCAGGGAAACTTGGAACCTGGGCATCATCTTATTCCTGGGCGAGCCCCCAACTGAAAAGATGATGGACAGCTAACTACACCCCATCTGCTTCGTTAAAGAGATCCGCCATACCCTATTTTATGACAGAACTGGGGTGTTTGAAACACAATTTGAAATAGTCACACTAACAAGGTCAAGTAAAATTGAGGGAGCTAATCAGATAATTCACATCCCTCCTCCCAAGATTTTACATCAAATAACTTAAACTGCTATTTCCCTTAAATTATAATTTCCACATAATGCATTAAGCCCTCCATAATTATGATACCTAGGTCCCACATAAAAATATATTCCGCATAGATATCACAGATCTGATTGCCTTTTAAAAAAACATTTTATTATAGAATAGGTTAATAGGTTTCTTCTTTATTTTGCTCCTTTAAAAATGTGTGCTATTTTTATTTTTTGTCTCATGCGGGACTACTCTATTCCTTTTGTCATTTTTGTTGCTGACATTTTCTTTTTAGCATGTTTTTAATTCCAAGTCGAACCGATTATTCTCTACCCCACCCCTGTGCAGTTTTGCCTCTTGATTCTCCCAGTTGTCATACAATGAGTCAGCCCAGTTTCGCTCTATGTACGGAGCCCCAGCGGAGAAGCCGTCCTTGGCCTTTGACAGAACTCAGCAAGCAAGCTCTCAACAACGAAGTTTGAATTTTGGCCGTGCGTCCTTATTTGCTGGTAAGCATCGAAGAATTTAATTAGGTGGCTACAATTGGAGAGTTCTTACTCGGACAATTCATTTTGCCCCACAATCTCCAGATGCCAGGGCTTCTCAACGATCTGCAGAGCTCACAGAGGACGACTCATTGCCCGATGCGATTGCTTAGTTTTATCCTCGAAAACTTAAAAACCTTAAGAAGTACAATAAAATAGAATTTAAAAAATGAAACACAGGCATGTTTTCCTCTCCGGGGTGTATCTTCTTTGCTTCCTCCGTGCCGTTCGTCTAATTCCCTGCCAGGGGAGTTCAGCTGTAACCCGGCCATCACGCAAAAATGTGCCAAAGACGCTTGCGAATCAAGTGTGCATTTCCCCCAACGACAAAGCCAGCAATTTTCAGATTTTCGTTAAGTACAGCCCCCAGCGAACCCTCACTACCTGTTTTAGTAACTTCCCACAGACTTTCATATTTTGGAAGATTCTGTAGCATTGTTTCATGATGATCTTTAGGAGAGAGAGCGTGGAAAAAAAAAAAAAAAGGCATAGCAAATGTCAAACCTCAGGATGTATTCAAGGGGCCTTCAAGTCAGTACCAATTCAGGATCTGAAAAATCACTAAAGCACTTACATCCCAATGTATGCCTTTTAAGGTCAGAAATATAAAATCATTCAGGACATCTTGTTCTGTTCGAGGTCCTTTTCATTTTCCCATCCTAATGGCAGTTGCTCAAACTTCTTGAGAAAGGCAACTTTTGATGCTCACTTGCAAGAGATTTTCTTGACAAAAGATTTGAAGTGTTCGTGTTTTCTTTCTTTTCTTCTTCTCTCTCTCTTTTTAATCTGAAACTTAATATTTTTGATCTCTCCTATACAAGATACAATGAGTTATTCCTCCCCACACCCTTTTTCTTTTAAAATGAGTGGCGTCTGCCTGTGTCGGTGTGATTTTGGCGAGTGAGTGAATATAATTAGCCTCAGATCAGCTCAACACATCAGTCAACGTCATTAACTGGGCAAACATTCTAATTTCAAGTTCGCTTCTGAGAGTCTAACTGTTGAAACCATACAGCTTCGGCCAGATCTCTTTGGGGATTTGCAGAGAAGGCAAGAAAGAGACAAAGGGTCAAGATTGGTCATTTGTCCTCATTTCATCCCAGGGGAAGGTGTAGTGGATTTGTTTTTGTGGATGACACAACCCTAAGGGTAGGAGGACTGTAGACAGTGATTTCCAAGAGAGAAAAAGAAAGAAATATTAGAAACAATGTCCCATAGCAGATAGAATATGCACCTCAAAATCACCGAGGCTGAGCTCAAATTCTTTCTCAAGGGCTGTGTGACCTTCAGCAGGCCACTTAACCTCTCTGAGTCTTATTTTCCTCAACTGTAAAATGAAGATTACAAAATACCTACCCTACCGGTTTACCAGGAATATGAAACATTCAGCAACGATCAGGGGCCTGGCTGGTCCAGTTGGTAGAACATGTGACTCTTGATCTCAGAATTATGAGTTTGAGCCCCATGTTGGGTGGAGAGATCACTTTAAAAAAAAAATCTTAAAAAAAAAAATCAGTAACGATATTCTCAGGATGCAGTCGTAAATTCTCAATAAATGTTAGTCTCTGCCCATCCTCCAAGTGAAACAAAGGTTTGAATATTTATACTCGTAGAAAACACTTCAACCAGGTGCACAGAAACAAAGCAATAAGGAGATCCTATGCCACCTCAGCAATAACAGATGAGGGTTTGCAAAAAACGACATTCTGTTCAGAGGGTGCTCCTTCCCTTTACACCGTTCCTTAGTTGCTTGGCAACTTTCCTCCAGTCATCCTGAAAAGCACAGGGCCCCTTTCAACTCCCCACATCCGGTTTTTTTTTAAGAAGGAGCCTTCTATTAGGAGAAAATTCACCTTTGTGGCAGTGCCATTTGAGGGAAGAAAAATATACGTTTTAAAAAGCACCGCAGCCAAAACGAATACATCTCTCATTGAGTACTCGGCGATGAGACGATCACAATATTTAAATCAGTTTTGAGAACTTTTCCTTCAGAAGGAAAAGGGGGGAAATCCACTCGTTGACTACCCAGGGAGGCCAGGGGGGAGCTCAGTTACCATAGAGATTTCATGCTGGCAAATGGTGTTGGGGAGCAGATTGGTGTCTGTTAATTTTTTTTTTAATTTGTAATTTATGTGTGTTGGCTCATTCTCCGAGCCAGTCCAGATTTTCCTGTTTACCTGCCATTCCATGTGATGCAAGTGAGGGATGACAGTTCCACGATTGAGCCCCGTCTTCAATTTGTAAACATTATTGAGGGTCAGGAGGACAGCGGAAAGCACATGGAGAGGCCCCCCGCACTTGGTTTTTGCCTGATGATGGCAAAGCCTTGGGGAGATGATGCAGGGATTGCCGGAAGGAAAGAAGAAACTTGCAAAATTCTCAACAATAATCTAGATAGTTCCAAGACCCATTCTGGTCTTTAAAAAATCTGGTTTCTAGAACCTCTTTAATCACTAATTATGATTCTTTGGTGAATGCACAAAATAAATAAATAAATAAGAGGGAAGTCTGTCTTACCCTATCACCCTGCGGCAAACACAGTCCTTGAAAATAAATTGTATTTGCTGCCTACACAGCTAAGTAATTGTCTTTCCACCAGTGCTTGGGTGCCGGGTGGGGTGTTACTGCTGTGTTTTTGAGCCTTGTTCACTTCCCTAGGATTAGGCCACTGGAAAACGTCAGCCCTCCCGGCGATTACATCTACGTCGAGACAGTGCTGTATTAGCAAGAAAAGAGTAAGGAGATTAATCCTTTTTAGACACCATCCTTTAGTCTCAGTGAGCCATGGACTAGGAAAGGCAAACCTTCGAGATGGGCTTCAGTTGGATGTCAACTAATAAATACTAATTTCCATAAAATTTAAATGAACCCAGTAAAATCTACCTCTTGCTGTGCAGGAACCCCATCTCATTACTCAAAATAGCAGCAATGTAATTATTGGAAACCACACCCTCCACCCCGAGGTAGTGAAGTCATAGCAAATTTGCACACACCCGGGCCCCGCCGTGGAAAGAAGTAGCTGGAATGCTGCGGGTTCCTTCCACTGTTAGGCCATACCCTCCTTCCAACTACATGTACCTGATAAAATAATAATTGTCAAATGCAGGGCTGCATTTTGATTAGCCGAAAGACACAGCAAAGATTTCTTTTTCTTTCAGCACGCAGAGGCAACTGCCCAAGTACTTAAATACATAAACACTGCACGTGCAGCTGAAGAAAATGCCGAACTTTAGACGCCCACAGAGATGGACTGATTTACCACCCCGGCTGAGTTTTGCATAACCCTTTGCATTTTAAATGACCTTTAAGCAATGACGAGGTCTGTCTTGTTAAGACTTAATTACTTAATTAGAGAAGCCGTTTTTCAGTAGACAAATATTTCCCTAAAAAACCCATCTTTTAATTTTAAAAAGACTGCATTTGATTTTAGACAAAATGGGAAGCTGTTTTATGTTTTCATCTTTAACAGCAAAACTGGAAAATGGTTTCAACAAACACTGAGGCCAAGTGCATTTTTCCATAAACCCTGAGTCGCATCTCAGGCAGCTATTCCCTAATGCAGTGGATCGATCGACACTTTTCTCAGTCAGTTGAGAAATGCTCAAACTTCCACACTGTCTGGAGATCCAGGGCCCTCGTAACATTTCTGTGAGTTTCCCAGAAACTTTATTTTTCTTTGTCACTTCCGGCTACAATGGGGAGGCAATATGGCGCCATAATAAAAGAGCTAGATGCTGGAATCAGACTGTCTAGAATTAACTACTGAGAGACCTTGGACAAGATAAGTAACCTCCGCGGTGCCTCAGCTTACCCCACCTGCGAAATGGGGGAATTAGGTCCTACTGTATCGGGTTGTGGTGGGGATTGAGTAAGTTAAGTTTTCGAGCCCTTCGAACAAGGTTGGCCATGTAGTAAGTGCTCAATACATGTCTGCCATTGTTAATTTTGTTACTACTGCATTGCTTTTCACTTCTCTTTATACTGACTACCTTGTCACTTCCCTGGTGTTGACCTAAGACCTAAGACCTTTCTCCTTAATTATTGACCACCCCTTACCTCTACATATTATAAATCAAACAACACAGTCTTGCAGTTTTTTAAATCAGGGGTGGAGGTGATTAGAACAAACAGTGTAATATTTAGTTTGAGAGTTCCCTATAAGTAGAATGCATATAATCATGCCATATCATCATCCTACCTGTGGCACGTATAATATTAGAGAATAACTGAAAAGTCCCTCTAGCCCACCATGTTGCTGTTTCTGCCCCAAACCACCTCACTGCCCCATGGAAAAGCAAAACAAAACAAAACAGAACTTCTCTCTTAATGCTGCAGAAAAAAATCAGCCTTCAACCGACTTTACACAGCAAAGATGCGAATGAACTTTTTCAAGGCTGATAACACCTCCTGGACCGTATTTGTTTCTGCCCCCCTTGGTTTCGGTAAGAAAAAGGGAGTGAATGGAACTGTGTGAATTAAGCTCTGCTCTCCCCAAAAGGCCACAGTCTGCTCCCATTTTAAATAGCCAAGATTTGTTTCTTGCCTTCTTTCCTGGTACAACAGTCATTCGGCTTGCTGGGTAGAGGAGTGCCTGCCCTGGAGCATGCCGACCTATCCCAGCCAGAAAAGATCGACCAGCCACGTGAGAAATACTCCTTCCCAAATTTCAGGCAACCACAAGTTTCTCTTCGTCCCCTGCTCCCATACTCTCGGCTCTGGCTCTAGGTGGGCCCCAAGGGGATGCCTCAAAGATCTCACCTTGAACATGGCTTGATCTCAGGATCTGGCTCCTCACTGGGCATCGCATATGTACCCTCTAGAAATGTGTTGGGCTGCAAATCACAGAGGATCCCGTCCTCACGGGTCCTAAACAACAGATGCTGTTGTTTCTCACCTAACGAGGCAGCCACTCCAGAGGTGCTGAGGCTGTCCCATGTCAGGGTCCCTGGGGTTCTCCTGGCCTTACCCTCGTGCTTTGTACCACAATCAATATATTGCTCTGTGAACATCACAACCGTGTGCAAGGCAAGAAGCCTGGGAAGGACACCACCCAGCTCATCTGCTCTTCTTGCCAGAAGAGCAAACCTTTCCTCGGACCACACCTCCTCCCTTGGAAGAATTCTGTTAACATCTTATTTGCCAGAAATGGGTACTCAACCACATGTAGATGAAAGTAAGGGGGAGACGGTGAGTAATTTTGCTCTCGGAGCCCCTGCAGGGAGGAAGCAACCAGCAATCCAAGAGGACCAGCCACACCAGAGAAAGACCCAAGATTTATAGATTTGAAGTGGCTGATTTCTTGCTATTGACTCTCTCTCTGCCTATCAGCTACACGATGCCAAGAGTCTGCAAGAAACCTCGGGGAGGGAAAAAAAAAAAATCAGTTAAATATTTAGATGATTTGCCGGCACAGAGAACTTGCCGTTGGCAGCGAAGATTTATTAAGCAGGCTACAAAACAAGATGTCATTAAACAGTTTGAAAGCATGCCCTCGTAATTAAGAAGGGAGAAGCTTTCTAATTTGGGTAATGAAATCTGTGGCTCAGATAAACGTTCATTTTATTAATATTTATTGTGCTCCTACTGTGTGCCGGGTACTATGGGCTCACTCCATTCACTAGAACAAAAAAGTCTCCCTAATGCCAAACGTACTGGTGGTAATTGCTGTCATTTTTTGGATACTGTTGCTATGCCAAGCACCTCGCTAAACATTTTACATAACAAAGGTTTGTCCTCACACAACCCCAAGAAGTAGTAATTAAAGCCGCCAACTTATATGGAGTGAGCAACAGACTGGGTTTCTCTGGGATGATGAGGTTTCCCAGGACACAGGACTTTCAGGGCTAACCCAGAGAAGCTCCGGTGGCGTCCCCCGAGACATGAGCACAGTGGCACCAAAGGTTACCTAGCCAAGATGCGTGGCATTCTAGAATCCAGTCCAGTGCTGCCTGCTGCCGTGCCCCTGCCCCTCCCAGGCTGCAGCCTGATTGCTAACCCTCTTCTTGAACCCACCACTCTTACCACCTTCCCTTCCCTGCCTCTTCTTCCTTCTGCTTCTCCTTCCAGTCCCGAACACACGAGAGCTGACCAGCTCCATTTTTGAGCAATAGAGCTACCAAGCAGAGCCCCCACCCATGGTGGACGCACCTGGGTGGTCTTCTAGGGGCCGACCCCACTGAGCCATAGCAGCTCTATGCCGACCCCGCACCGCAAAGGGCTGTGGACTCCCCTCAACCCCCTTCTTCAGGCCATTAGGACTTAATCACCTACAGACTGTTCCTCAGCCCTGGCTGTACATTAGTGTCCCCTGGGGAGCTTTCACCACCTCCTGAAGCCAGGACCATTGGAAGAGGAATCTCTAAGAGCAGGCCTGGATGGAGGAATGTTGCACTTTCTTAAAAAATTGAGTTTATCTTATCTACAGGAGAGTGCATAAATAGTAAGCGTAAAGTTCAGTGGATTTTCCGTATGTTCACACCCATGTAATCACCCAATGTTCACCCCACAGATCAACATACCAACCATTTCCAGGTCCGAGACCTTCTTGGGTATATAGATCTAGTTTTCAAACCTGCACAGATGATTCTAATGTGCCATCCGGTCTGAGTGCTGCAGGTTTAAGACCCAGACCCTCGGTGGCCAGAGATGATCCATGTTCCCAGAGCTATCAGAGACTACCTGTTCCCTCTCTCGGTGGACAGGGACGGAGGAAGGGAAAAGAAAATAATCCTTAATTGTGCATCTTAAATACAGTGCATGCTGCTAAGTTATGTGTTTGCACGGATGCGTCTCCCACAACACGGTGGGTGCCCGGGAGGCAGAAGCCGTGTTTCGCCAAGAGCCTAGCACAGTGCCTGACCCCTCGTAAATATTTATCAGATGAAAAACAGAGAATAAATAGACACATATAGCGGGGAGTCATGTTTGATCTCCATTTAGAAGGCTCCTTGAGGTTCTCTGGGAAGACAGACAGACACAGCATTCATGCCTCTTTTCAGTTTTTGCCTTTTTTTTCTTTTGACGTGAGAAGGGCGAGTTCGGGAAAATGTTGCTTTCGGGTCTCGTTCTCTCGGAGAGTTCATGCTCCGTCTGTACGTAGGTGACACCAGTGACTTGCAGTGTAATTCTGGGGTGTTGAAAGCTGATGTCAACTGCTAAATGGGGAAAAGCAGGGCTTCTCAGTGGCGATATGTGTATGTGTGTGTGTGTAAATGTGCAGCCAGAAAATAAGCCGAGTTCTCGGGGAAATTGATGTTGTACTAGCAAAAGGCCAACGACACTTAGGAATGATCCATGTCGAATGCACGTCTAGCTGCCCTGGGTCACCCGGGGAGATTTTTTTTTTTTTTTTTAATGTATAGAACTTACAAGTTTGAAAAATATGTATTTTGCCTGGAGGGCAGTTAAAAAGACTTTATTGTGTCAGCATCCCCAGATCATTTATATATTTTTCTGCCCACATATTTTATTCATAATGTCTGTTTTATTCTCCCTTATTTTGTCAAGCTGGTGTTCGACATTACTCCTTTGCTCTTAGAAAACAACCCATTATCAGAGCAAGGCCAGGTGGCCGCGGGTAAACTCAAGAGTGCTGTTGGGCAAGGTTAAAAATCAGGGCCATGTTTAAGCAGCTGGGAGACTTCAGGGTTTGGGCTGGAGATGTATGATTATAAGGTTCCTGAAGCCTTGCATTGGGAGATGGTGGTAGGAGAGAGTGTGGTTTCAACAATGAGAATTCAGGGCAAAAGACTGGCAGCCATGACAGTTCTTTGTGTGAAGGGAAGACCAAGGCTTGCTCACCAATGGGTGAGACAGAGCAGAACATTCAGAACATCCCACAGAATGGCTAATGGAGCAAAATACAAATGACTTGTTTTTCATAAATTCTCCAGCAGCTCTGGAGTCATGGGAAATGACCGCTCTGAGCTGAGGGCTCAAAACTTGGTATATATTCAAAAAATGATCGTCCTGTGGCTGTTAGGCTACTTCAAGAAGTGTTTCAAGTGTGCTATGGGTTCTGGACTCCAGATGTGAGAATCTGAGGATATGAATTCTTCCGCCGGCCCTCTCACCCCACTCCCATCCCAGAACAAGGCATGCAAAACTCTTTATTGAAAACAAATAATAGAAAGCATTTAGCAAAGAGGAAAGAGAAGAAGGGAAGGAAAAGGAAAGAAAGAGAAGGAAAGAGAAAGGGGAAAGAAAAAGGGAAGGTGGAAGGAAAGAAGGAAGGAGGGAGGAAGGAAAAAGAAGGAAGGAGGAAGGGAAGAGGGAGGAAGGAGGGAGGAAGGAGGAAGGAGAAAGGAAAGAGGGAGGTAGGAGGGAAGGAGAAAATAAATCATTGCACATTAGAAAAATGTTAGGGAGACAGCTTTCAGTTCATGAGAAGGTGGATTACAAATAAGAAGAAAACATTTTGTTCTCCAGGGCAACTAGCTTGATGTGTCTTTCTGGCATATTTCACACACCTGTCTCACATCGGTGGCTACCAGGAGAGTGACATCGCCATATTATTATTGCTTGCTCCTCAACGGGGCTTTGAAAAGCAGGGTCAGCCACGTCCCTGTGTTGGATCTCAGGGCATCAAACTTCCTGTCATCCCAAGTCATTTGAGAATCGAAGGAATAGGAACTCTCTTCCATTTGGGTTCTTCTTTCCATCTAGAGGAGAGTTTTGATCATTATAAGGGAGGTTGTGGACCTTCCTTTAGTGTGTTCTGTGAAGCACTAGTTCCAAAACTCAGGGGACAAAAGTGGGAGAGTTCAAGATCAAATAAGTTTGGAAAATGCTATTGGCTCCATCTCATTATTGGACATTCCCAACGGACATAAGCAAATTAATAGCTCTGAGAGGTCCTGAATTGAAGAAACCTGTTAAGAAATGTTGTTTAACTCAGCAACCCCCAACTGAATTTGACCACAGGATTATTTTTTCCATCTAGAATCTTTTAAAACAAGTGTTCAGAAGAACATATTTTGAAACAAGCCAAAGGCTCAGGAGACAGAAGGCCCGCATAAAGCCTAAATTACCCTTGCAAGTCAGCTAGCCCAACTTTTCCTTTTATAGGTAGGGAAACAGAGTTACAGAGGTACAGAATCATATGGTCTGTGGAAAGGTCAGAATTAGAACAATATAACCTAGGACAAATGCACTCACCTCCGTGGGCTTCAGTTTCCTTGTCACTATTGGACTTGATCAGAGGTTCTCCACGTGAAGGCCTTGAATAGTCTCAGATGTGTCACCAAATTCTGAGTAACATGTATATTTGTTGATTGAGGATAATACATGTGTATTATCTTATAGTTTCTATGCAACAGGAGTCCAGGCACAGGCTAGCTGAGTCACAAGATTATGATCTAGGTGTTGGCCAGGGCTGCAGTCTCATTAGAGGCTCAACTGAGGAAGGGGCCGCTTCCATGCTCCCTTGGGCTGTTGGCAGGATTCATTTCCCAGCAGCTCTAGGACTTAGGGCTTTCCTTTCAAGCTGGCTGTTGACTGGTGGACACGCCCAGCTCCTAGAAGCCACCCACAGTTCCTTGTCCTGTGGGATTCCCCAAACTGACCGTTTACTTCAGCAAAGCTAGCGAGGGAGAGAGTCTCCGGCAAGATGGAAGCCACAATGCGATGCATCATGGAAGTGACATCCCATCACCTTTGCCATCTTCTATTGATGAAAAGCAAGTCACAGATCCTGCCAACTCTCACAGGAAGGGAAGTACACCAGGGTGTGGTCACCAGGAGGTGGGTCTAAGTCTAAGAGTCTGTCTGTCACAATATGCAAATTTTATTTTTGCTGCACATGCATATACACTAGAGATAACTGCTCTGGTGGAACACTATGTGGAGATGATCATTTGGAATATTGAAAAGCAAGATATCCCTTGTGATGAGCTGAAAGTGAGACTCACAGCACAGTGCAGAATTGTACCTCACGAGTGCAGACTGCCAAGTGCAGCTTGTAAGAGGAGAAATTGCCCACAGTCAAATTTACCATTAACGATCCCTTAAGCCATCGATAAAGTCCAGTGTACTTGTTTTTGTATATGACTGTATTGTGCGTAACCTTGAACTGTAGTCCTTATGCAACTTGAAGTTTAAAAATTATTGAGCCAGGTTGGGCGCCTGGGTGGCTCAGTTGGTTAAGCGATTGCCTTCAGCTCAGGTCATGACCCTGGACTCCCGGATTGAGTCCCTCCTGCTCAGCAGGGAGTCTGCCTCTCCCTCTGACCCTCCCCCTCTCCTGCTCTCTGTCTCTCATCCTCTCTCTCTCAAATAAATAAATAAAATCTTTAAAAAAATAAATAAATAAATAAAAATTATTGAGCCAGGTTAAAGGAAAGTCTGTACTCAGAATCTGGGCATTCAAACCATCCCGACTTCATACAAATTGCTAACTGTGCAGAGAAAATGGATGAAGAATAGTTAAGTAGTCCTCTGGCCTCCAAAGATTATTCCATTCTGCTTTAGAAGTAAGCTTCAGAAACTTTATAATGTCCTAGTAGATTTGCTTTGTTGGTGAGGGTTAAATGAGATAATATACATGAAATAAATATTGACTAGGCGGGGCACATAGTAGGCCTTTGATGAATGTTTGCAGACTTTGGATGTCTGCCTGGGCTGATCAGATCGCCAGATACACACACACACACACACACACACACACACACACACACACACAGTCTTTTGAAGAGTTGTAGAGAGCCTGGCCATAGGTGTCCTGCTTGTCCAAGTTGGCATGTCTTCTGGTTGGTCCCCAACAACTCCCATCCTCATGGGCATTGAGCTCATCTTCATGGAGCAAAGGGGCCAAAGTCAATGTTTTTGGTTTTTTGGTTTTTTGGGTTTTTGTGGTGTCTTTTTGTTTTTTGGGTTTGTTTGTTTTTTGTGTTTTTTTTTATCCTTCCTGCCCTAAGAAGAATTAGGGTTCTAAGTCTAAGTCTAATTAGGGTTCTAGGTTCTAAGAGGTCAAAATTCAAATCCACAGAAGCCAGGTCCATATGTAAAAGAAAAGAGCAGGCAGAAGTCAAGAGAGAGGAAAATGAAGCAGGATGAAATAGCAATCACTCAATCTCTGTAAAGGAATTCAGATTTGGATACTTCTGCCAGCACCGCACAGATGTAACCTAGCAGGTCTGCAGCTGGATTTTGCCAGTGAGCCTATTGTTTCACATTTTTAAGGGCCTGCAGTGGCAAAATCTGTTTATATTTTCCCTCAAACACCAAGTTTTTAAAAAGGAAACTATTGCTGTCCTGCATGGAAACAAGATAGTAGATCTTATGTTATTCTGACCACATTGAATCCTTTCAGATTTTGGGTAATAGGACGTTCATTCTAGAACTTGTAGCCGCAAACCTCCAGGCAGGGTTAGGAGGAGGTTAGGTTTTATTTCCGTTACTTTTCCATGAAGGAGTGTCTCTCAGTAACTCTGACTCTTATTATCCCATCTGGTTATAAGTGAAATACAGATTTGGAATATCATTTTTATCTGCACATATTTAAAACGTAATGTCCAAATATTATGCTGTTTGAAAAGAGACACCTGTCCAAAAAATTCCCAGGAAGGTTTTAGAGAGTGCACTTAAGCTCAGATTTAGACACAAGTAAAGCTCATTTTTCATTTAGTAGAAGCCTTCAGCCTCGCCAAGACTTGGAATACTTGCCGAATGCTTTTCAAATGCGACACCTCATTTGTCTGACGTGGACTCTTCCATGTAAGTGAGTTTTCCATGTAACTGAAGCTTATCCCTTTGCACATCAAATCATATATTTATTTTAACCATTCTGCATAGGAATATTTGTGAGAGTGCATTACACACTTTCTTACCTCCTTAAGTAGAAGACGAGAAACATAATCTAATCTTTGCTTTCTGACTCAGAGTCATAGTAGTGGATCTCAAGTATTGGGGTGCTCTGGGCTCAAAGGAATGCCTCTGGGTCCCTACAGCATCAATGGGAACTGGGGTTTGTCATGCTTTTGAGATTGTGCCTACCAGTTTTCCATCTCAAGCTGTGGGCTTCTCATCACACCTAAAAGTCCTTTTGTTCTTTAACCATTTAAATGTGTCTCTTCTATGGAATAGGAAGGGAAAGTAAAGAGTATCTTCCTTGGGGGACCAGAAATTCAGGATTATTTTCTGGTTTTTAGTGCATTCTTTTACATTGTCACCCTGAACAAGTTACTCAACTTCTTTCGGCCTCTGTTCCACTATCAAAAAGTGAGAGGATCAAGCAAAAATTGTCTCCAAAAGCCACAAAACCTATTCCAATTTGCATAATTTTATATCGTTTTTGACTCTGCTATGAGATGAATAAACACGATAACATTGTGCATAAACATAGAGACTATAGGTCCTGAGTGAGGACTTCCACATCCCTGCGGGAAGCAGTGTGAATTGTATATTACCTTATTTATCCATTCTCGGTTGTATTCCCTGTGGTTGAAGCTGTCAGAGAAGGGAGCCCTCAGTAATTGGAATATCGTGTCATTTCAGTTATCTCTTGCCATGTAACAAATCAACTGAAAATTTGGCAGCTCAAAGCAAAAATGGTTTACTATTTCTCAAGATTCCGTGGTTCAGGATTTCAGGCAAGGTTCTGCTAGGCACTTAAACTCAATGGGTTTTAAACTGGGGGAGCTCCCTCGGCTGCACTGAGTAACTGGACTGGACTCAGAGTTCAAGTCCTCGCTCACATGGCCAATGCCCTGATGCCCTTCCACCTGGTTTCTCTCCAATCATCTGGTCTCATCACTCATAAGGCAGTCCTAGCTTTTTTACAGCATGGTGACTAACCTCTACAGGAGAAAGCAAAAGTTGCTAAGCCCTTTAAAGGTAGCCCCAGAATTAACACAACACCACTTCTGGTCAAACAAGTCCCAATTCAAGGAGATTCAAGGGAAGTAGACTCTACCTCTTGATGGGTACAATTCATGCATGTATAAGAAGGGGAGGAATTAATAGCAACCATGTCTGGAAACTCTCTACTACACACTTGAATACATCTTCACACTGTATATATTAGAAGCCTAAAGGTTTTCCTTCCATGTCAAAAGTATTAATTAGTTTCGATGTACCTAATAATTTCCTTTAGCAGTATAGGTTTGGTAAACAGCAATTTGCCTGTGGGAAAGGAATAAAAAGCAAATCCACACTTTTTTTTTTTTTTTTAAAGATTTTATTTATTTGACAGAGAGAGACACAGCGAGAGAGGGAACACAAGCAGGGGCAGAGGGAGAGGGAGAAGCAGACTCCCCGCTGAGCAGGGAGCCCGATGTGGGGCTCGATCCCAGGACTCTGGGATCATGACCTGAGCCGAAGGCAGACGCTTAACGACTGAGCCACCAGGCGCCCCGCAAATCCACACTTTTAATTGCATACTTCTCTTGGATTGGATTCCAAATCTATACTTTTTTCTTGGATACATACAGCAAAGTTTCTGAGTTTTGATTCAGGATCTGATGAATCAAAGTCAAATCTTGTGAAAGGAAGCATTACCTCCTCTGGAACTTTCTGTAGAGCTGCCCTTGTTTTTGTGGTTATCAAAATTCTGTGAAGGTGTTCACCTGACAAATCAAATTACCCAACTGCAATATCCTATTTGCTTTTTATCAAAGGGAAAATATGTTCCTTTCTGCTCTTGGGTTTTGTGGATTCCTTTTGTCTGTCCTGATGTTCATTCGTTCATTTGTTTATACAGATTTGTTCAGCATATTCTGTGTGCCAGGCTAATACAGGCAACAAATAAGGCAAGCATTGCCCTGCTCCCATGGAGTGGACATTCTAGCATGGAAAATGGATAATAAAGAAATAATTAGTCGATTACAACTGCAGTGTATGCTGCAAAGGAAAAGTGTAAAGGGCGGGTGTTACATCATGAGGACCTAACTTAGTAGGAGAAGTTGGCAGAAGCCTCCCAGAGGAAGTGATATTTAAGCTGAACTCTGGAGATGGATGGGTATCTGCTAGGTGAAAGAACTATGGAAGAAGGAGTTGACGAGGAGGGCCTTCAGGCAGAAAGAACAGCACGTACAAAAGCCCTTTGGAAGAGAATGGGATATGGTGGGTTCAAGGAAATGAGAGGGGTCCAATGTGGCTGGAATGACAAGAACCATGGCGAAGACATGGGTGTGATATTGAAACTACAGTAGCCACTTAGGGCTTGTAAACCTTGGGCATAATAGTCAAACACTTTGAGCCTTAGAATGAGGAAGAGAAAGGAAAATGGCCACTCTTCTTTCCAACCACCCCCACCCACAAAGAGGCATCTATATGAATTCCACTCTCCATCTAGCTAATCCTCAGTTGAGGGTTTAAGTGTATCAGTAACATCTTCTAAGCACCTGGTACCATGTTATAGTAGTAACATGAATAACAATAGGTATACAATAAAGATGAAGTGATTGAGAGGGAAAGACAGAGCCTTGCAGGACCCCTCAGCCTCTGTCGTTGGGAGAGGGGGCAGGAGGATGGAAAGCTGCCCTGAGATTCAGTCACAGCTATGATGAAATCATTTGGAAGACATAGTCAGTCAGGTTAGATTAAGATCTTTAGCAGATCCTAATGCCTAAAAATGTTTCTATGCCCTTCCTTCCACCCAAATGCATTTCAAAATCATATTTTATGTTTAAAAACAACAAGACAAAGACATACGCTGAAAATAAATTCTATCTAGATGTTTTGATAATGTAATTTTGGCTAGGCTCATCAAAGCTGCCCTGTACTCATTTTGTTATTTTTTTACTTATGTATACCTTTTGCTGTCCTCACTTTGCCCATCACCTTAGCACATGTTTGCCCTACCATCTGAATAATTTTATCAGTGACTCCACTATAGGGTATGACAGAAGAAGTAGGTTCTTTCTATTAGGGGTTGGGATAGGGTAGGAAAACAGGAGAGGAGGCACCAATCAAGCCTCATCTTAAAAAGTGACATATTAGTTAAGAAACAGATTTTGGTTGCTATTTTTTTAAGTCCCTAATATAACAGAGGTCTAAATAAGAGAGTCTACTTCTGTCTTAACCTTAACTGTACAACCAATATGTTGGATTTATACTGTATTGGTCCCTAGCTCCTTAGATATTATTGCTCTGCCACCCTCAACACATGGCTTTCATTCCATGATCTAACATGGCTGCTCAGCTCCTCCCATTATATCTGCATCTAGTCTGCAGGAAAGAGGGATAGAAATAAAGGGAAAGCATGCTCAGTCCTTCTAAGGGTGCCACCCACTTTTGCTCACATCCCATTGGCCAGAGCTAGTCACATGGTTCTACCTAGCTACAAGGAAGGCTGGGTAATGTAGTCTTTCGCCAGGTAGCCGTGTTCCTGGCTAAAACTCAATGGCTCCTATTACTAAAGGAAAAAGGGAAGAATGGATACTGGAGAACAAGGAGCAGCTGCCACCACAGATGGCATGTGGGCATGGGTAGGATGGGCATCCAAACATGAAAATCGTCCATGAGGTTTTACAATGCCCGTTTTATAGAAGAGAAACATAGAAACACAGAGAGGTTAATATAGAGTAGCCTACCAAGGCAGGTGGTGGGAGTGGTCCCTCCCTGGGGACAGGCCATAAAGAAGGGCATTGTCTATGTAAGAATAACAAAACCCATGAAAAGCTCTTCTGCTTCTCATTACCACCATGCACTGGTGACCCTAACATGTCCGTGATCAAACACTCCTCCCTGCTGCGCCAGATCATTCCTGCTGCCCCCCAGGCCCCATGCCATTGAGGAGACAGGAAGTGCTGGAAGAGAAGTTTAAGATACTTGAGGCTGAACAAACAATGGGGAAGGAGAAGGGCAGTGGGGCAGACATCCCTAACACACACACACGTGCACACATGCACACACATGTACACGCACGCCCTTCTTTTAGTTCCGGCTGACTCCTTTACCACTGATGAATAACCCTGTCCTTGAACCCAGTATGTTCTGGTATTTAAAGTTCTGTATAGTATAGATCTTTGTTCAGATCTTGACTCTGCCACTTCCTAGGTCTGTGACTTTGAACAAGCTAATGAGTTTACAGTCTCTCTAAACCAATTCTCAAACTTGAATCCATGTGAGTCGGAATCACTTGGTGGCTTGTTAAAACACAGACTCGGGGTCCCCACCTCCAGGGTCTCTGATTCAATAGGTCTGGGATGGTGCTGGAGAATGAGAATTTCTAACAAGTTCCCAAATGATGTTGATGTTCTTGGTCCCGAGACCGCTGGTATAAGAGGAGGGAAATGTGTTTTACCTTTCGTTTTAGTGTCATGGGAGGTCATGGGAGTTTTAACTGTTTTCGAAAAAAAAAAATACATAACAATAACACATTATATTATTGGATAATTTACAATTTCCTCTTCGCTTTCGCAAAGGCTGAGCATTATTAATAATAATAGCTAACAGTCTTCATCACCCTCATAGATTTTAAGCTCAATGAGACAAAGAACCATCATAAATACACCACTTGTCCTGTAATGATTGCTCAATAAATATTTGTTGGGCACATGATCTTATTGAGTTTTTACTATGTCCCATACATTATGCTGTCAACTTTATGGGCATTAATTCTATTGATCCTCAAAATAACCATGAAGTAGAGGCTACCATTAGTCCCACTTTTCAGATGGGGAAATTGAGGCTCGCAGAGGTTAAGCATCTTGCTAAGAACCATTTATCAAAAGATGGCCAACCCAGGACTTGAATCCAGTTCTGCTTGACCCCAAGGTCAGGTACTAATCATAATTCTCAATTGTTGGGGTCAGGAAGCTACGCCCTGCAGGCCCAATCCTGCTTGCCACCTTTTCTTATAGGACCCACGAGTTAAGAATAATTTTACATTTTTAAATGGTTGAAAAAAACTTAAAAAATCCAAACAAAAGAATAATATTTCACGACACATAGAAACTGAAATTCCAATTTCCATATCCCTCAATAAAGTTTTATTGGAATCCAGCCACACCCATTTGTTTACAGATTATCTGTGGCTGCTTTTGTGCTATAATTATAGATATACGTAGTTGCAAAAGAGCCCATATGACTCCCAAAGCCCAGGCTATTTACTGTCTTCCCTTAACAGAGAAAGTTTGCTGATCTCTGCTCTTTGGCTTCGTACTATCCTTTTCATAATGGTAGATTCAAGGAGAAATTGCTCCAGGTGAAAGTCATCACAATTAATCGTTTCTTTTATCTTTTAAACAACGCCCTATTTCAATGAGCTGCCTGCAATCCCACCATTAAAGCTCCAGTATTTTTGGCTTAATGCTGGCTTCAAGGAGTGCCTTTCAAGAGGCGAATCCCCGAGAGCGGTAGCTCATTATTTGGTTAATAACAGTGAAAGAAAGCACTGTGGTTTTTAGCAAAAGGCAATGGTCCAAGGAAAAGGCCACCAGTATTCCCAAAATGCTGCCATGTCTAGTTTTCCAGTCCAGTTTCCCAGAGTAAAACAAACCCCCCTAGCCCGGGCCGTGGTTTCTACAGGTTCCAGCCAGTCTGAATTCCCAGGTCTTGGGCAGAGATATGTTGGAGTCTTAGCCTGTTTGCTGGATCCCAGAGAATCAAAGATAAGAATTAGAATGGTCAAGTTCACACGGAGAATTGTTGATTGTGTTTTATCCTTTTAAATATGTGTAAGTCATAGAAAGCTCTGCAGTCAAAAGTATTGACTGCCTTGATCTCTGCCAACCACAGACGCAGCCCATGCAGGCTCCAGTGAAAGGCTGTGAACTACTTAAAATAAAGATTTATCCAACGGAAGATGCAGCGCCTTGCCTCCTGCCCCTCCCCCACCCCGAAAGCAAGCTCGGACTGAAAATGCACAAATGCCAGTCAGCAGAAGGAAAAAGTACTTTTACAGTCCCCTCTGACATCAGCATGCAGGCCTGGAGTCCAGCGCCGCGTCTCAGGGCAGCGAGAATACAAATTTCTGCAGCACGCAGAGATTTTACAAGGAGTGTGTCGGAGTGAATCATATTACAAGGCCTGATGAGCAATGTTGGTTTTCTTACAGAGAGCAGCACCTTCATCATTCAAGGGGGGAAAAAAAAAGACATTGCCGGTCAAAAGCCCTCTGTTTGCACACCCCGCAGCCCTGTTCCAAAGCAAAATATTTATGCATCACTCCCTTATTTGGTTAATCAACTTTGTGTTTCTGCAAGATCAGCCAACTACTCTGGGACAGCCCCCCTGCTGAACGTTGGGGACGTGTCTCTGCCCTCGGGACGTCTGTGGGAAGAGAGACATCAATCTCCAGCCTTCTTGGTGGCAGAGGTATCCATCTCATTAGTCTAAGAGCACGGGGCCTGGCACGTAGTAGGGGCTCAGCCAGGGTTTGTCAAACGAGTGACTCAAGGAATAATGCTAGGAGCAGAAAAATGAGGTGAAATCATAGAAGAATCCCTAATTCAGCCAGGCTCCAGAGAAGAGCTGATTCACCCTGGGCCTTGAAAGATGCATAGGAGTTGGGGAGGTGGAGAAAGATGGAATGATTCTTCTAGCAAAAAGGAACAGAAGATGGGTCTTTCTCCCCAAGGCCTTTCTAGAAATCGGCACTGAATAAATCAGTAGAGCTCAGCCTCTCCATAAATGCACACAAACCTAGAATCAGCGTGTGAACACCTTCAAGGTTATTCAGAATGTAACAAAGCTTCCTTCTGCTGCCTTTTGTGGTGTTGCTCAGGGCCCAGCAATGAGGACAGTTGTTTGTCCTGTGTGATGCTCTGAAAAGGACCCAATGAGGGGCAGCCCTGGGTCTTCCAGGATGGGATGAGAGAGCCTAGCACCCACATGGCACAGGACCTGCCAGGCAAAAGGAGGGTAGACAGGGCTGGCATCCTGGGCGGGGATGCCATGTGGCTTCCCCAGGAGAAGAAGAAGGAAGAGCTTCAGGGCTCAATTCTGTCCCAGCCGGGCTGGGCACCAGGCTTGGTACAGGGAAGTAAGCAGGAGGTGCGGGAGCAGCTTGGCACACCTGGTGAGAACATGGGCTTGGGACATCATCCACTCACTCACTCAATTCATTCACCTAATATTTACTGAGTACTGGATACAGTTGTGAAAGACCAAATAAAGTGCTGCACTCGTAGAAGTTATATTCTAATAGAAAAAGACAATAAATAAATAAATATTAGTGTTTATTGAGTGCTTACTATGTGCTGGGCATTGTTTTAGGTACTTAATATACACGTTAACTACAACATTTAAAACTCACAAGAAACCTGCAAGATAAATTACAATTATACTTCCATTTTACGGATGGGGAAACTGAGTCACGGAGAGTTTCAACAAGAGTTAGAACGGGGATCCGGAGCACAGGCGCCTGGCTCCACAGTCTGTTGTTGACAGCCACGTTGTGCTGTCACAGGGTAGAGAGTGGTTGGGGTTGGGACCGGGGACAGCTGTGAGTGCTAGTGTGATCCAGGAAGGCCCTCTGAGCAGTGACATTGGGCGTTCCAGGGGTGGGGGGAGGAACACAAGGGGCCGAGGCCCCGCAAGAGACAGGTGAGCAGCTGGAGTTTCATGAGCAAGGCAGCGCCTGGAAGGGAACAAACTAGAGAGGTAGACTGGCCACATCTCACGTGGCCTCCGCCACTTTCATACTTGGGAATCATGCACTTAAGCTCTTGGACTTCTCTGCACCTATTTCTGCATCTGAAACACAAGACAAAACTTTTAAAAGAGAATGGATGCAATGGGCTCACCCAAAGCCTGGAGCAGAACAAGCACTAATAAATGTGGCAGTTCTCCCTGCTAATAAGACCCGTGCTTGTCCCAATCCAGAGACATACAGATAATTACGATACAGTAGGGCCTGGATGCAAAATGTTTCTCATTCCCCAGAAACATTGACATACTGGATGCGGCTTACTTTTTGCATTTGCTTTCCTTTCTTCGAGAGAAAGCTCAGCCAACCTTTCCGGGCCATCAGCCTGACCTTTCATGGGACCGCTCCTGAGTGTCCCTCCCTTCAGCTCATCCCGGGCCCACGGAGCAACCTGGCTCCCACCAGCACCAACCAGCCTCCCCGCCCTCCACCGCCCATAGCTGGGGAGTTGTTTGGGGAAAGTGCTGCCCTTGCAGAATTTATGTTCCGGGAGGGAAAGATGCTTTCCCTTTGGCAGTAGCTATGGGTCCCTCATGCTCTCACTGTCGTGGTATACAGCGGGATCACTTACAACCAGGACAGTTGTCCTGTCGTGTGGACTAATCCACAGAGGATGCAAGGAGAGACAGCAAACCAGTCCCGGGCTTTCAGGTGCAAGAGGAGCATCTTGTACATATACCGCCCAGAGAACCAGCCAGATGCGGGGAGGCTCACAGGTGGGGAGAAGGGGAGAGAGCGGCGTTGGTGCCCTGGACGGGAGTACTGGGGGCTCCCCTGGCAGTGGAGGTTGGATGCCCATCATCATCCTCATACCTAACCCTTATAAACTTCTTACAACGTGTCAGGCTTTGTTCTAAGTGCTTTTTACTTGTTACCTCACTCAGTCACCATACCAGCCTCTGAAACGGAGGAACAGAGAGGCTGAGTAACTTGCCCACCGTCACACAGCTGGGAGCTGGATCTGAACCCAGCCAGTCCTCGGTGCCTGCCTGGGACCACAGGGCTTCCCACCATCAGGATGTCTTTGCCTCTCGGCACCATTTTCCTGCCACAATTTACATCAGGTTTCTTCTTGGCATCGACTCACTGTTTTTACCTAAATCAAATGAGCACTTTGTAAAGCCTCCACCGTACACAAAAAATCAGTTTTGTTTGTCATAAATAGAGGCTCACTATAACAATGAAAACGTAATAGCAACAAAACTACAGCATCAATATCCTTGCTAGACTTGTTGCTGATCGAAGGCTCTGAGACCAAATCCTGCTCCGTCTTTGCAGAAAGGGGAGGTTACAAGTGTTAGGGAGGTGTTTGTATTCATCACACAAAACTCACCTTTGACCTTGACAGAAAAAGTAAAAGAAATGTCCTACTCGAGTATCACATAAAACATACCTCTTCCCCAGTATTTCATCCCATTTCAGGAAAGACTGAAGTTGGAGGTGTTCAGGGACCCATGCGTCAAGGACCTGTTTATAACAAGCTGTGTGTCTTTGGGCGGGTTAATGCCCCTCTCTGGCCCCTGCACCTACTCGGAGTGAATGATGAAGATGTTTCAGATGCAGGTCCTCAAGAAGCAGTTGTTAGATTGATTCTGGTTCAGAATAATTCTTTTCTAGAAAAATCAGAAATAGAAGTCCCAATATAAGTGAAATCTCCACAAAATTAAGTTTATTTAAAGGGCTCTGTTTTATCTGAAATTCATCCAACAACGTGCATTCAATAGTATCTGTGGAGAAATAAATAAAATCTTTAAAAAATAAAATTAAAAAAATAATAATAATATCTGTGGAGCAACCACCATATACCATCACTCTGTGGACAACAGGTTTTCAGTAGAAAGATTTGCTCTTTCTTACTTTGGGAAAATTTAAATGTCTTCTCTTTTTAGTACACGATGGTCATAGTAACTCCTTTCTTGTTTTGTGTGTCCATGCACAGCAAATTAAAAATCTGGTCCCTTACATAGTTCTCTTCTTTTTTTTTTTCCTGGAAATTTCACTGGTCTGTCCATTATATCCCCAAATCTGGGAGCTCCTATATTAGTGGTTCCCTCTGAGCTCAAGACTGCTGGCATCCATTTGTGAGATTCTTGGCAGAAATGCCTGCAAATGTCAATGCCAAAGGAGCCAGCAGGTGACAAACTGAGAGAGAGGGTTGTCTAAGGACAGACCAAGCTGGCCTGCCCATGCCTCAGCTAGCGGGATTGGTGCTCCTCACTTCCGGGAGTTGTTGCCTTGGGAAAATGTGGACCAGGGATGCTTGATCTTATGGGCATGGGAGAAAAGAGGAAGCACAATTTTCACGTGTGGTCCTGGGAACTGGATCTGGTAGAGGAGCCATAAGTTGTGACTTGTGCTCACAGTTTCCAAAACTTGCTCTCTCATAGTGCAGGTAGGTAAGAGGGTTAGACAAGAGGGCTGCCATAAGCCCTTTTTTGTCATTAACCAGCCCACCTTAGGCCAAATGCAGGTGATGAAAGGATGGAGCAGGATGTCATGCAAAGAGCTTGGACTTTAGGTCTGTGGAGCCTGAGCCCTCGCTGTTCTTAGCTGAGTAACCTTGGGCAGAAAGATAACCTCTCTGGGACTGTTTGCTTATCTATAAATCAGAGATTTTTTTATCCTACCTCGCCAATTTTATAGGAGATCAGAAATAATGTCTAGTCTCACAAAGTAGACAACAGTGGTTTTATTTTATAAGCAAAATCCTTGAACCCAACTCTTCGGGTCTCCCCCTCTAGCTGCACCTCTGGGGGGGCACTGGCTGGCTTTTGCTGTCCTCCTACCCACCCTCGAGCCTGTGAAAGGCATCAAGTTTCCCTTCCTCCTTATCTTCCAAGGCCCGGCTCTTCTCAGGCCCAGAATCCAGTATAAGGCAATTTTCTTGGCAACAAGGCTGACAGCTGCTAGCCTAAGAAATCAGGAGCGGCCCATAGAAATGCAACCTCACCCTGCCCGTCTCACTGAAGCCTGGATGTTTGGTGACCATGGCAACAACTATCTTAGGGGTTGTGAGAGTAGAGGCCGGGCCCTCCGCAGATTTGCCTAGAGAGCAGGTAACCCCCAGGCTGCCCAGGACAAAGGAGGTTTCCAAGATGCCAGACTCCCAGTTTGAAACCAGGAAAGTTCTGGACGAACCAGGACACGTCGGTCACCTTGCCGCCAAGGCTTGAACCGGAGAGACCTTGGATGGGAGAAAGATTCTCTCTAGCTCTGCAATGTCAGACTGGGACTCCAGGTGTGTTCTTGGCACCTTAAGGCACGTCTTGGGTTGGGACACTCTCCTGAGCTGCGGAATCTCTCTCACTATAGGGTTCCAGGTGACTTTTACAAAAGGGCCTTCCTTGGTTCACAAAGTGACATTGATGTGCCATCTTAGCCTGAGTCCCTATATTCCACCAGATGAGAGCTATAGAAAGGACCCTGGAAATATTTGTTTCACGAGTAAATAAAGAACCGAGTGAATGGCATGCTTAAAGGCTAAAGGCTTGACTGGATATAGTTAAATGGGGACACGACAATTGCAGAGGAAGGATTCCTTCCTTCCTGTTAAAGCCGCCCGCGTTTATCTCCTGAAGGTGCATTATCGCAACCTCTCGATCAGATCCTTTAAAACCCGCTGACCTGGGTACGTCCTGGGCGGCAGGTGCGAAGGGCTGGGGGTGTAGTCTGGGCTCTGACTCTCAGCCTGGACCTAACCTCTCGACCTTGACCTCCGTTCACTCATCTGTACCCGTGAATGCCCGTGAGGCGCTTCCCAATTCCTTCCTCTAGCCTTCTATGACCGTCCCTAACCGCACTCACGCCACCCCTCCACGTGAAACGCTTGCCTGTCAACTCAGACCTTCTTGAGAGATGCTTCCACACACACAAAGAGGTTCCAGCAGTGGGAGCTGCGTTCCGGCGCATGGGGATGTGAGTTCAAGGGAGCTTCTCGTGCCTCCTGACCACATCAGAGGACAGGCAGCACCTGACCTCCCCGTTTCACGTCCCGCTCGCTGGCCCAGCGCCAGTCCAGCGTTCGCAGCTCTGGGTCGGGGAGGGAGAGAGTCGGACTCCTTTTCACCATCTGAGTCTGCAATCAGGTGTCTCATCCTCTGCGAAGCCTTTGCTGACCTTCCAGAGGAGAGCTAGCAGTTTGTCCCTTGTCGGCCCCTCCGCTGTAGTGTTGATTTCACTGCATCGAAGGCATTTTATTTACCAGTCTGCTCCATTGAGAGCACCTGGGAGCCAGGACTGGGAACCCAGGGCTCAGCCCTGTGTCAGGCGGTCAGTTTGGTGCTCGACTGCGGATGGCTGGTTGAATTCATGAGCCCACAAATGGCCAAATTAGTCAATGGAGTGGCAGAGTCACTCCATTGGCTCCAACCACAGCAAAATGCATGAATCTGGCAGTTTCTGAGGCCTAATTATTGGGAGAGAGACTTGCCAAGGGGCATGGACTCATTCAGAAGCAGTGTTGGTCTTGGTTAAACCACGTGATGAACACAAGGACTGCGAAGTGAAGATCTGTGTTTTTCCACCTGAAGCATTTTATGTTTTTGTGTTTTGTTTGGGGGTTTTTAACACTTATGCCCATTATCATTTCCCCGAGCTGAGATCTCCAGCAGTTCATTCATTGTCTCCGAGCACGTTCTGTGACCTGGCCTACTTACATCTCTGAGGTGAAAGTTTGTTATAACTTGAGAGTTTTAATGGCTTTCCCTGAATCGAGATCTAAGGGGAGAAGTCATTAGCAAAGAGAAAGGTGAGGACGCAGGGCTGGGTTGGGGGACCTGAAGGGGAAGCTGTTCGTACTTTGCCCAGGGAGAACCACCGGCCCTTGTGTGGGGCCTCCGCTGCCCTCCAGTGGAAGGAAGGTCAGGCCCACTCAAGGGGACCACTGCCGCCAGGGAGAACCACACCTGTATGCCTCCCCGGGGGTCTGCCTTCTGGAAGCTTGCCCAAAGGGCCACCCAACATCTAACTCAGGCAGATGAGCTGCGCGGGAGGGGTGAGGGGACTGTTTTCTTTGTTGTTTGTTTTCAACTGTGTGACTTTTTTGGCATCCGTGGAAATAGGAGAGAAGAAGAACAATGAAGGATTTGCCAGTCCTAGAAATGGCAGCCGCGTTGTCTTGGATGAAGGCCCTGTATGTGTCTCACGCACACCTCCTCGTTCTCAGCTTGCTTCTTTGAGAATGAGCAAGCAAGGAAGGACAGTGTTTAACATGAAGGAATGCATGGCTAATGGTGAAATTTCAGATAGCACTGGGAGAATAACCGTGTATACGATTCCATCCATTCAAGCCGGCCAATGTAAAGCAATTGCCTTCTTTGTGTTGGAGACTAAGGAAAGAAAGACCGGGGCACCTGGGTGGCTCAGTCGGTTATGTGTCCAACTCTTCGGCTCAGGTAGTAACCTCAGGGTCGTGAGATGGAGCCCCATGTCGGGCTCTGCACTCAGCGCCGAGTCTGCTTGAGTTGCCCTCTCCCTCTCCCTTGGTCCCTCCCCACCCTTTCTCTAAAATAAGTAAATAAATCTTAAAAAAAAAAAAAAAGAAAGAAAGAAAGAAAGAAAAAGACAGGGACATCTATCCTAGATGAGCTCAGAGTTCCGTGGAATAAACAGACCTATAAACATAATACAGTTTGTCAGCAATTAGGATCTCAGCATTTGTGGATTTATTTGTAATTTCAACCATTCATTCCTCAGCAACCCACATGATAGAGATGTGGTAACATATCTTTTTGCTGTGGCATAAATTTGATCTGTGTTGCAATGCTAATGAGAAAGAGCAAGTCAATAACCCAGTAAATGCCCCTGGCCAACCACCCAGCATCCACGCTCAGTGATCAGCCACCCAGCATCCACTCTCGATGAGACTTTGCCCTCCTTCACTCATCATCGTGTGTGCCGTTAACGCTTAGTGGTATTATAACTTTGTTCCATTGTGGAGAAGTGCCATCAAGTTTGTGGAGCAAGCATGACTGGTAAGGGTTGAAATATTTTGTTGTATAAAAGTATTTACAGAAAACGTGTGACTCACAAAGAAAATAATTGGGAGAATCCCATGAGCCTATATCGTCACAAGGCTGTGTTCACAAATTTGGGAATCTGGGAAGATCTTACGCCATGTGCCTTGCAAACTGGCAAGAAGCAATAGGTCTACAATGATTATGATCAGATTTTCCAGATAAAAATTAGCTCCTGTGGTGTATGAGTTCATGTCCTGGAAAATATTTGAAACCAAGAAGGTCATGGAAGCCTGAAGCCACACACACGTCCATGCAGCGGGCGGATGCAGAGGGCACGGATGACAGTGAGCCCTTGCTCTCAGATCACACCTGGTCAACAGCCCCTGAGAGCTGAGACCATTCTGCCATTTGCTTCGTCTGTTGGGTAGAAGTTATCAAAGCAGAACACAGAGGTAACACCTTACTCCTTGAGTCAAAGGAGGGCCCCAGCATCTGGGCACTAGCTGTGGGGCATCGAAAGGTTCTCAGGTTCCTGAGCAATTACTGATGCATAGCCATTAACTCTATCACCCATTAGAAACAAATGCCTTGTTTCAAAACCTACAACTCCGATGAGGTCAGGAAGATCCTGTCAGTGCTGTGCCAAGGGTTGTCCGCAAGAGATGCAGTATTAGCTCTGTGATTGCCTGTTGATTCATTCTTTGATAGAATAAACATTGACTGAGTGCCTGTATGGGCCAAGGACTGTCCTAAGGCAGTGAACAATGACAGAAAGCTCCTGCTCACAGCAGGACTAGCTTATAACTGAGGGCAGAGAGAGAAAACAAATGAGACTAAACAAGTATGAAGGCACCCACCCAGGCTGAGGCGCTCGTGATCCAGGATGACGGCGTGACTGGTGTACGCAGGATGATCAAGGAAGTCCTGACCAACGTGAAACCTGAGCGTGAGGAGTGGGCAGCCACGTAAAGAATTGCAGAGGCCAAGCCTCTGGGGAAGAGTGATCTGCGCATGTGAGGGACAGAAAGGCCTTGTGAACTTGAGAACAAGTGGGAGGAAGGGAATTCAAAGGGCCAGGAAGGGACCAGATGGTTCAGGGACCTGAAGTCCATGGCAAAAAGGATACAAAGGGAAGCCATTGGAGGGTTTTACAGAAGAGGGATGGGGTGTGTGCTGGTGACATAGTCAGGGAAGGTAGACAAGTCAGTGCTGCTCCCCCGGAGTCCAAACCTGCTCTTGCATCGTGACCAGTAAGAGAAACTGTATGTTCATCTAGGTAAACCTCCAGGGCGCGCATAAACCTAGCTGCATGCTCTCTCTGTGCTACAGCTTATAAAAAATCCTCATGAACAGCTACTCCAACTCTGTTTGTTAGTTTGGATCTTAGCTTTACAGACTTATATTTGCAGTTTAGACGACTTATTTCTTAGCAGCTCCCATGCTCCTTTTTTGCTCTGTTGACAAGAGAGAATGCAGTCCATGGGAATAGGTCAAACATGATGAACTTTCCCTGCCACCTCTGCCCTAGCTGATAAATGATTTATTATTGACAAGCCATTTACAATCGATAGTCTCCATGCAGAATCTGTGGTGAGGCATTTTTTTTCTACTTTAGTGAGGAATTAGCATCTTTCTATTTTGATCATAAGAAGATCGAATGCTGTATTGTCCCTTTTCTCACATTGATTTTTTTTTTTGCATTTTTTTTTTTTTTTGCATTGGTTGCCAGGAAGCTCATATCCAGATTGGATGGTTAATCACAGGAACTATTTTAATTCTTATCATTAAGGTATTTGCCTTCTCCTCCTTTAATTAGCTTTATTATTTATTTCCATTTTATGTCATCTTAAATCTTTTTGTGGCTAGAGGTGGCATATCAATAAAGCAAATTACATACTTCAAAGACATAGCCCCATAGTTGGCTCGATATGTACCTCAGAAATTTTATATCCACCGGTGGCAGGGTATGAATAGTTAGTTGAATTAGCAATTAAATACATTATTATTGATAATTTTCATAAAATGTTAAGCTTCAGGACTTTGGCCAAGAATCATTCCTACTAGAAAATCAGGTTCTACCATAAATTCAAGGTCTGAATATTGCCATCAGAAAGGTTTTAAGCTTAATATAAAACAGGAATGTTTCTCCTCACTGGAATGCATTTGCCAAAGAACTTCAACTTCTGTCTCCTTTCCTGTTGAACTTTAAAAACCGGAGAGACAACTGTCTGTTGAGACTGTTTTGTCTAGAGCTGGGCTTAAGGCAGCAATCCAGCATGACAAATTTCAATTCTTGGTCCCCAGCTCAAAATTTCAGGAAGCACCTCGATTGTACCCTGTTAATTGCAAAATTCACTTACAGTAAATTCACTTACAAAATTCACTTACAAGAATAAAAAAGCCTGTCTTCTCCTTGGCTTCTTACAAAGCAGGACGTATGGGGGCCGTGGTTGCACGCAGACCCACAGCCCATGTGTCTGTGATCTAACCCTGAAAGTCATTTACAACCAAGTTTAACCCCAGGAAGCCCTGCTTCCTCTCTCCCTCTGGTCACCCATATCAACTTCAGTGTCACGGCTCTGGCATTTGCTGGCACAGCTGAGCATAACCACACTGGAGTTATTACCGGATAATCCCACATGTGGGATTTAGTCGTAAACAGGGGTTCTGCATCTAGACTAACTATCTGGATCAGGGTTGCAGGGAGAAAAGAGACAAAAGTGCCAAATTCCATAAGATATTCTAGGTAGTTCTCCATATCTTTTCTAAAAACAAACCAAGAAATCACCAAAACCAGAAAGAACCTTATTTTTTAATAATATAAATAACAAATATCCACTAAAGGGAAATGAAAGCATTCAGGTAGACCACGAAGGAGGTGGGGGGAGAGGAAGAAAATGTCAATGTATAACACTAACATTTTGGTAGACATCAATGTTTAGCACATAGAGTCTAGGTCAGGGGTTGACAAATGGAGACCCTAGGCCAAATCCAGCCCACTTCTGGTGTTTTTTTCATAAAGTTTTATTGGAAACTACCCTGCCCATTTATTTACATATTATCTGTGGCTAATTATATGATTCAGTGGCAGAGCAGAACAAAGACTATGTGCCCCCAAAGCCTAAAATATTTATTATTTATTATCTGATTCTTCACAGCATAAGTTTGCCATCCCCAATCTGCACTTTTTGTCTCTACACATTTATACTTATATATAGTCTCATACACAATTTTTTTTAACTTTTTAGTTTGAAATAATTATAAACCCACAGGAAGTTACAAAGAACATTTGTAAAGAGACGTTCTGTGCCCCTTTTACCCAGCTTCCCTCTATGTTAACATCTTGCTTGATGATAGGATGGTTTCAAAACCAAAGTGGATTCAGATTTTACCAGTTTCCATGCAATCCTTTGTGGTGATACACGCACTTTTTAAATATAAAAGTGACATGAAATATGATGCCTTTAAAGCCAAGAGTGACTCCATATGACAGTAAAGAGAAAGAAACATGAATGTCGTTAGTGTATCCTGAGAAATCCCCAGGAGTCCAATCTGATCTATTAGCCAGGAGAAAATCAGAACCAGTAGGCATTCTCAGATCACGTTGACCAAAAGTTCTGGTGGGGCTTACGTTTTATTTGCACCTAAACTTGTAATCCTTTCTACTTTCTCCCTCTTGCACCCCTATCATCTTGACACTTAAAAAAAAAAAAAAATGTGCCTGAAATATGACTGGGGAATCAAAGATGACAGCACATTGATAAGGTCCAGAAAAGTCTCAGCTCCTCTGAAGCCAGCGATTAAAGAGAAAAGTGACATTTGGTTTATTCAAATATGTTTATCTGACATCTGTCTGGGATTCGTCTGAAGTATGTAGGGCTCCTTCCCAATCCCTTCCCACCGTGTGCCTGGCCTCAATATAAAACACTTTGCAAGGGATGTAGTTCTCAAGCTCAACAGCTAAGAAGAAAAGATGCCAGGGTTTCTGGCAAATTGTGTCAGAGAGGGAGAAACACCTCGGCCGGCTTGTTATGAATTGTTACTGCATTAAAACACATTTCTCTTTGGCTAGAATTGCCAAGTGTCCACGCAGATTCGGGATGCACTAATATTTGTGTCGAGTGAGGTTGGGTTAATGGGCATAGGTTACATAGGTCTTTAGGAAATGTATAAATATAGTAGGTAGGGAAAGGTAATAAAGTTGTTTAAAAAAAACTATTGGAGAAGCTGGAATTATAAGGCAGTGTGATTAAGAAAATTTAATAGAGCAGCTTGAATGGAAGATAGCAACCTACCAGCCAGAAGCCAATGAAGATGTATACCGTGTAGATGAGGAGGGGTGCTCAGACACTGTTCTTTTTTTTTTTTTTTTGAAGTCAATTTAAGTAACATATACTGTATTATTAGTTTCGGGGGTAGGATTTAGTGATTCATCGGTTGCATATAACACCCAGCGCTCATTACATCACGTGCCCTCCTTCACGCCCTGTTCTAAACACAGAGCTTCTGCAACAGGCAAAGTCTCAATCAGCTCTGTCCCTCAACACAGGATGCCTCTTCAGTGTGCCACAGTCCCTACTCAGCCCTTCATGTTCCCTCTGTGGACACTGTACATGTTTGTTTTTGCTCCCTGCCCTAGACCCCTGGATGAAGGAGGAAGGCATTTCAGCGACGGGGATCCCAGAAACTTCTTCTGTTACCAAAATTGCCTCCTGTCATTGTTTGTTTGCTTGTTAGCATGGGAGAATCCTCTTAACCTTCCTCTTGGAAGAGTAGGAGAGGGAAAGAGGAAAATCTGTACTGAGGTTTCCAGGAAGAATGTTGGGAAAAAAAAAAAAAAGAAGAAGAAAAGAAAAGAAAGAAAGAACCGGGCACCCTGGCTCCCTTTTTCCAATCTGGCTCCCCTTCCCCAGAGGCAACACTGTACCTGCTGTTACTTCTCACAAGCGTGAGAAAGGAAAATCACGTCCCAGCCTCATCTGCCAGGCGACAGAAGTTTCTGCTGCAAACTGCTGTTCCAACGGGCAGCTCTTATTAAACACCGCTATCACATTAAGCCCAGACAGTGACCTGTTCTGTCACCTGAAAGAATCCGCAATTAACGTGGGGAGTCTAATCAGGATATTAATGGGTTTGGTTTTTAATTCCTATAATATTTTCATCAGTTTAAAAAAAAACAAAACTCATTTCAACCTGCATTTAGCTAGAAAAGTGGATTTGGTGGGGTGAGAAGGAACAGGATTTAAGAAAGCTTTTACTTCTCATCAGGCAAAATGCAAGTATATGGAGGATTCTGTTTGTTTGCAAAGAAACCTTCATTAAGGAATCAAAGGTTGAGCCTGTGACCACTTAGTGACCTGGCAGCTGGCTGCAGGAGAAAAGATGAGGTGTTGGGAGCAGAGAGGTTTGCATGCATAGCTGCTAAATGCTGATTTTCCCAGTTCCCTTCCAGGGCTGGTTATTTCATAGCTTCAAGCCCAGGGAGATCAAGTGCACGCATGTTGGTCACTCCAAAATACACAATAGCTTAAATCAAGTCAACACTTGGTTTGCATTTACCATAGTTTACTAAATCAAGGATACCACTCATTGTAATGTCATCATTTACGAACCTCCAAGGGCGGAAGAAAAGTACAAAAACAACCCTGACAATTAGTTGTAAGATATTATTGATCGGAAGATGCATTCTGATTTCAGATACATTAAGATGCCTGGAGGTAGGCTGTCCAAGATGGTAGGTAAGTGCAGTGAAGCAATCACCAGCCCTTGTTCCTTCTAAAACTTTCCGCTCTGTCAAGCTTAACATCAGTGCCTTGTCTGCATGTTTGTCACTCACATGGCAGCAAGATAGCGGATGCATCTTCATACCTCATGTTCCCTCTGCAACAAGATGGAAGAAGAGTATATCAGTCAGAATTCTGCTAGAGAAACAAAACCAGTGGAGATATATATATATATATATATCCATGACAGTGGAATTATTTATTTACTTGCTGGCTTACTTTAAGAAATTGGCTTATGCAATTGTGAGTCTGGCTGGCCAAGTCTGAAATTTGTAGGGCAAGCCAGCAGGCTGGAAACTCTCAGACAGGAGCTAAAGCAGCTCTTAAGGTCTTCAACTGATTGGATGAGGCCCACCCACATTATTGTGGATAATCTCCTTTATTAAAAAATCGACTGATTATGGAATTCCATCACATCTACAAAATACACCCACAGCAACACCTTGACGAATGTTTGAAAAACTAGGTACCAGAGTCTAGCCAAGTTGACATATAAAACTAATCATCACAAAGAAGGAGTGGATGACAGCAAATCTCCCAGCAAGGTTTTGCCTTTTTAATCAAGGAAGGACTCCATGCGCCATACATCTCACTGGTGCATGATCACCCCCTGCTGCAAAGGAGGCAGGAGGTGAAGAATTCCTTTTTTCAGCCTCTATCGGGGGGCATATATAAGGAAATCGACTGTGAGTGGATTTGGATGAGCCAACCCACAGGATGTTGCACAACCTATTTATTGGACATCTAATGAGTAGAAGAGGCCAAACAACCGCGTGCTGCCCAGATTTGATTCTTGTTCATCATTTACCAAAGATAAATAACATTGACTCCTAACACCAATTACTCATTCTTTTTCCGCACGTGGCTGCTGAAACGGCTGTTCGATTTAGAGGAGCACCATAAAATGCCTTTTAAAATATTTAAGCCAAAAAGTAAATCCACTTAAAGAAAAATATTAACTAAGTAATAGGACGAGTGGTATGCTGGAGCAAACACGGGGAGGTTGCACGTGACTCCGCCCGTAGAATACGGCCCCTCCAGGCTGGATTTGGCGAAATCACAAGTCCACAGCCCCACCGCTCATGGAGCGTCAGGTGTGATCCTGGGAACGGTGGTAAACGTCTTTCTCTGAGCCTCTATCTACATCCTCACCTGGAAAGCAGGGACACTGTCTATCTGCATCGCGGCGGGGCCGTGAAGGCAAATGGGATCCCGAGAAGCTCTTCACGCAGTGCCTAGCCTGCAGTGGGCCTTCCTCAACCAGGGAAACATTCTTACTGCGCTCATCATTTCTCCAGAGGAGTTCTCCCCACATCAGATTGAAGGATTTTATTATAAAAAAGGCGATGAGCCTAGGTTGGAGGAAGTCTCTTAACCCCGCCAAGCCTTAATGTCCTTCGTCTAGAACACGGGAGGGGCTGGACCAGAGCAGAGAAACATCTGGGAGACCCCTTTGCCACCACAGGGAGGCCCTCCTAGGAGACCTCCTTGGATCCAAACCCCAAGAAGGAACAGTAAAAGCAATTACCACCTCCTTTTCCAAAAGGAGTGACGTGGCCCTTTATAGTTAAATAATTTATCCGGGTCACTCTGCAGTGATTGGCCATATGGTGGATTTGAAATCCCCGGGGGTGATTTTGCCCCCCAGGGAAGAGCTGGCAAGGGCTGGAGGCATTTTTGGTGGTCATGATGGAGGGGGGGCTACTACCAGCCAGTGGACAGAGGCGGGGGCTGCTGTCTAAGGTCGTACAGCGAACAGAAGAGCGCCTCCAACAAAGAGCCACCCAGCTCCACGTATCAGCCGCGCTGAGAGTGAGAGCGCCCCCCCCCCCCCCCCCCCCCCCCCCCCCCCGGTCCTCTGCAGGCCTTGACTCGCAGGAGGGCCTCATGAGGTCAGCGCCGCGTCAGTGCCTGCAACCTGTGCACAGGGGCCGGGCCAGCCCTGCCAGTCATCAGAGCCACCGAAGAAGCTGTTGTAGTAAAGTGGGAACACGCTGGCTAGCGCATGGGCTTACAGGCGTGGATTCCAGATTCTTCCCCTCCGAATCACTGGCAGGAAGAACAGAAGACAGAGATAAGAAGTAAACTCCGCTTAGTCACCAAAAGAGTCAAACTATACCAGCAACAGATAAAAATCTCGCTACCAGTCCACAGGCTCAAGTGTGGAAGAAATGCAACTTTCTCAAATGTTCTCCACCTGAACTCAAGGTCGATTTCAAGTCTGGATTCCAAGGGGCGGAAACTTATTCCCAGTCAGTTCAGGACTCCTCCCCCTTCCCAAGGGACGCAACTGATACAGGTGGTGGGCACGACGAGCAGGCCCGGGAAGGGGGGTCCTTCACAGAGCTGGCATGTGGTGGCCTCAAGCTCTCACAGGTCTTCTGGTCCTCTAAGCCCAGGGCCATCTCTTGGCTATTCCTGAGCCACCATGAACTCTGTGAGGCCTCATCGTGTTCATTCCCCCTCAGACTTGTGAGGTGGCTGTGACAGTCTCCCCCTGGGGCACACGGGCACTCTGTCAGGTGGCCACGACCAGCTACACCACTGCGTGGCCTAGTGCAAAATGAAAATGTGGGTCCCCGGGTTCAGAAAGTATTAGGAATTTCCAGCTGGCAACAGCAGAGCGTTCAACCAAACACAGAGAGCCCAGGTCAAATGCCCATGACCCCGGGCCCTGAGGGACCCCAGCCCTGAGGGACCCCACCCCCCCAGGCCCACCTGCATGGACACCCACCCCCCTCAGCCATTCTGCTGCCTTTCTTCCCCAGGGCATTGGAGCCCAGGGTATCTTGAGGGACTCACAGCTTTCCTAGCTGCTGCTGGGGAAGGGGTCCAGGTTGTCACTACTCCTGAGTCCCCTTGAAACTCTTAGGCTTTCCCTCAGGGACACCTGGCAGCATTTGACTGCTTAGTTTACCCCCAGTTCTCCTCTGCCCGCCCCCCTTCCGCAAGTTTATCCTGTCATATCCAGCAGGGAGACTTGCTCTGTAATCATGTCTTGCCTTGTCCCTGAATTGCCTCAGGAATTATGGGTTGGCGAAACCCACCTTGGTTAGACTCGAATTCCTTTCCTTATATTTTTGGTGCGATCACGAGTAAGTGATGGCTGGTTGAGGGAAGAGCAGCCAATGTAGGAATGCTAGGAAAAATCAAGGTGATTGTTCAAAAGCGTTATCCCTCCACATGCAATGGGACACACATCATCATCCTCCCCAAAGACGCCTGCACAAGTGTTTATGAAGATGAAAAAACACAGGAGGAAAAGTATGAGAGAAATTGTGTTGGTGGGCTCCTGGGAAGGATCCCCATGTAGCCTGTAGGTCCTCACTTAGATTCCATCTCTTCCAGGAAGTCCTCTCTGATTTCTCCCAGGCTGTGGTAACCACTCCTTCTCAAGCCCGCATGGTACAACAGTTGTGACTCTTACCCTCTGATCTCTCTCCTCTGTCCTGCAGACCTATGGGAGGTGGCTTGGGGTAATTGGAAAACCACAGCACTTAGGAGACGGACAGGTGTGGGACAGGTCTTGACTCTGTGTCAGCTTGGGCAAGCTGTCTGACTCCTCTGAACCTTCATTTCCTGATCAGAGAAAATTGAGGGTAACTATACCTACACTGCAGGCTTGTTTGTTGCTGTACTTGCTGGTGTTTTAATTCTTGTTATTATAGTTGTACAAGTTGTAGGTCTGCTGTGAGACCGCAGGCCCTCAGGCCAAGTGCTTATGCATCTGTGTATCCTCAGCCCCTTCCTCCCCAGGGCAGAGCACAGTCTCTGACACATAGTAGATGCTCAGTAATATTTGTCGGGTCAGTGAGTGAATTCCCTACCCTGGTTTGCTCTTCTTTAAAGAGGTAAATATGAAGTCAGAGCTTCTCAGCTCGCCTTCACTCACCTCCAGTCACCCACCTTCCAGAGCACTGGCTGAGCTAACACCAGGGAGCAGACGTGTGAGTAACGCTGACTGGGCTCCCGTGCTATGCTGGGCTCTGTGCTTAGGGAAGGGTGACCAGCTGTCCCAGTCTGCCTGAACCCAAGGGGCCTCCTGGGACTCTCAGCCCCAGAGCTAGGATCATCCCTGGTGAATGGGGACAAGTTGGTCACTTGGCTGAGGCTTTTCATCTATTATCTCTTATTCATTTTAAATATACTTTACTTTCTGGGGCGCCTGGGTGACTCAGTCTGTTAAGCGTCCAACTCTTGGTTTCGGCTCAGGTCATGATCTCAGGGTCATGAGGTTGAGCCCTGCATTGGACTCCCTGCTCAGCACAGAGTCTGCTTGAGGATTCTCTCTCTCTGCCCCTTCCCCACCCCATGCTCTCTCTCTAAAATAAATCAATAAAACTTTAAATATATATATATATATGTATATATACACTTTACTTTTTAGAATAGTTTTAGATTTACAGAAGAAATACAGAGAAACTAATATAGTGAGTTCCCATATGTCCTACATCCAGTTCCTCTTCTTCTTAACATCTTAAGTGAGTATGATACCTTTGTTACAATTAATGAACCAATATTGATACATTATTATTAACTAAAATCCATACTTTATTCACATTTCCTTTATTTTTCCCTATTGTCCTCCTGCCCTATTGTCCTCCTTTATTTTTCCCTATTGTCCTCCTGCCCCTTTATTCACATTTCCTTTATTTTTCTCCCTGTCCTCCTGCCCATCCAGGACAACACATCACATTTAATTCATCATGTGTCCTTTGGTTCCTCTTGGCTATGACAGCTTCTCAGACTTTTTCTCTATTTAATGACCTTGACAGTTTCAAGGAGTACCAGCCAGGTATACTGTAGTATCTTTTTCTCATGCTCACACAAATCATAAGCGATAGATACTATGGTTCCATTGTACAGGTGGAGCTGCTGAAGCTAAGGCCCAATGTCATGGCCAGTAAAGGATGAGAATGAATGAGAATTTGAGTTTCCACTGTGGGGGGGCCAGTGATTCCTTAATAACACCAACAACAATGACAAGGAATATCTTTAGTGCTTGCTGTGTCCCAACGACCCCGCTACAAAGCCCATAAATATTATAGCGTTTAATCCTCCCGATCATCTATGTCATGGAGACTAAAATTATGCCCATTTTACAGACAAGGAAACTGAGACCCAAAGAAGTTAAATCCCTGGCCCAAATCACACAACTGACAAATGGTAGAGTGAGGATCTCTCTTCCCCACCCAGGCCTCTGGACGTCCTTTATGCCCTGTACTTGTAGGAAATACTTTCTCCCTATTGGGGATTGCACAGTTTTGAGAAACATATTCTCTCCCCCTGTGGAAAGTCTATATTGGGGTTTTTTACAGGTATGACTGTAACATCCATCACCTGAGGATCTTGTTAGAAGCACAGATTCTGATTCCATAGGTCTGGGGTGAGGCCTGAGGGCCCCGTATGTATAACAAGATGGAAGGCGAACCCATCCTTGGAAGTAGCCAGACTGAGGACCACCTCCTCTCACTTTACAGCTTACTTTTCTTTCTGGAACAAATAAGGTGACTGCCATGTGACCACCCAAGGTAGTAGCCAGAGTTCCTCAGGTCACCTCTGGAGCTCCAACTGCCAGCAGATACAAAGAAATCTCAGAGCTGAGAAATCCCAGTCGCAGTCATTCTGGACGACCAATTGGCAACTCCAACCTCTCCGGCGGGGGTTTGTAAAAAATGTAATTAGCCCAGGTGAGGCTCATTAGAGCCAGCCTGGAATTCTGCCAGCCCTACCACGAGCTTTATGCCAACCCCTTGATTCTAATATCAATGGCAGTGCTGACAAGGAAGCTAGAAGGCACGGCAGGCTGGGAAGAAGCTTTGTACCCAGGCGGGCGGGCCCTCTCCCTCCTCCCCTTACACTCGCTCTTGCCACAAGGTAAGGCAGTTGGCTTCATCAAATCAGAGCCAGCTCATGAGTAATTTCCACTGTCCTCCCCTTTCTAACAGACTGGGCCCCAGGTGATCCTAAAAATTAAATGAAGCTCAGAAAACCAGACAGCTTGGGGAGCCGAGCATCAATAGCCCGTCCCCGGCTCCAGCAAGACTATGTACTTCCCTTGTCGGTTTCCTTGGAATTCCTCTGGGCCTTTGGCACTTGGCAAAGTTTAACTCCAGAACCCCACAGCTCTGGAGTGTTTCTGCCAGAGGGTCCCAATCCCCCGCGTGTTTCCTTGTTCTCATGCAAAGTTTAAAATGGGCAATGGTAGCCAATGCTGTCTTTTCTCCCTGTAAATTGAGATATTTATGCTGATGCAGTGTTTTCAGAATAGGATTCAGGGCTGGCTCCTGAGCTTCTGGATGCTACACAGATACCAGCTCACGATGCTTATCCTCATCATCTTCCTCCTCATGTGCTAGACACCGGCCTTTGCATTTTGCCTGTATTCTCCCAATTAATGCATGCCATGAAGAAGGTTATTCTCACATTACCTAGAGGAAAAAAACAGCCTCACCCAACGCCATCCTACCACTTAGTAGATCATCCTGTTTGGCCATTATAGTTGAGAGTAAGGTTATTTTCATTGTGCAAATCCCCCAAAGAATTTGGATTTAAAAGTCATTGCCTTATAAGTTTGGTCAGAACCCAGGAGCTGATCACTGATTTTGTTATAGAGAGTGAGAGAAGGAGAAAGAGAGCAAAGAAAAGGAGGGATGGGGCGGGGTGGAAGAGAGGGGGAAAAAAGAAAATCAGGTAAATCCACAGGATAATGTCCTTGGTACATGAGTGAGAAAAAAATGAAGCAGTGATGTGTGTCATACACTGTATTTAACACTAAGCATTAAAGAAAATGAATTCCAACTGGCTATGTTAGAAATGGGTATATATTGATGCTCTTGTATTAATTTAATATAACAAAAAGCAACCCTATTGAGAAAGGCTAGAAATAAAGTTCGAAACTTTCCCTTTCTCTCCTCCCTATAAAAAATAGAACTGAGGTCATGGTAAAATTCTGTAACCCGAGCATTCATTTTTCTAAAGATATATTTGATGAATACATTCTATGTATCAAGAAAGAGAGATTTAAAATATAGAGACACAGAGAAAAGAACTCACCACCTAGTGGGCAGATGGACAATTCCACTAGCGATTGCTGTGTCCAGTAAGAAGTAGGACAGTTTGAGTGTGTGTGTTACTGTTATTGTCCTGCAATTGACAGAAACAGATCATGGTGAATTCAAGCCAGCTCAGGGTCCCAGGAGAACAAAAAGGGCATCTAGTGGAGATCTGAGGCCAGGAGTCAGGAACAACATTGGAAGAAGCCATGTTCCACTGGAGACTTGAGGAAATAGCAGAGGATCAGTGCATCCGAGGGTGGATGAACGTTTTTGTGGGTGTTAAGGTGTCGGGAGCAGGGCGGGCAGGTGGAAGGTGAGGGTGCCCAGCGAGGGGCAGCACGGGTGAGGGGTGAGAGAACATTCCACAAGGAGGTGATTGGAAACCCCCGCAGATGGGTATTGCCTCCAGACACCTGGAAAAGGGGGCTGAGTGGGCATACATCAGGGCAATAACCCCCACAGAGGACGGGTCCCGTCGCTCCCCCGGTGGAGGAAAACTTAAGAAGGGTCGAAGAAATCACAGAAGGAGGCGGCACGGATGAAAACTCCCACCACTGTAAGCATCTAACAAGTATTTTATGAAGCTGCCTTGCGAGGAACGACTTCACTCCAGGAGAATGCCTCCTGGTTACCATGACTCAGAGAGTGATCTGCAAAATAATTCACCAAATTAGAGTTTGCCGGGTGTAAGTTTGTAAATCTGATCCCCCTGCCCGCCCCCCATTACGTTGATTATATCTTTCATCCCCAAGAATGAAGCCAGGAGCCTCCCCCCCGCCCCTCCTCCCCTCCCTCTGAAATCCTCACCCCTCATTTCTCAGCATCCTGCCACCCCTAAGGCGGTGGCGTGATCCCCGTGAAGCTTCCAGGGAGTTCATTAAAAGCCGCCACCCTCCCCATTACCCACCGGGCACTCCCAGCAGCCCCTGGGGCCATGGCGGTGGCAAAGCAAGGCAGTCACTCAGGAGGGACCGGCCCCCTCGGAGGACAGGGACCCCCGCACAAATGAGAGGAGCCTGCAAACAGTTAATGGTTTAATCCTTTACAGAAAAAGTCAAGGCAGACTTGTGATTCTTGATGTTAATGAAGGTGTCACACATTGTCTAGAGAAAGTTGTGCCTGGCAATCTTCCCTTTTTCGGATGCCTACCCCAGTGACATTTCATCTCACATCCACCTTAATGAAATGCATAATTAACATATTCTAATTGTGCTGAGCGCTGCGATGATTTTGACAGAACTCACTTTCCATGTCTAATTTGATGCTAATTTAATCTGTTCCTCTCCCGCTGACATGACCTTTCTTGATTGAGTTTCACTGAGGAAATTTTTTGATGGATTGATTTATCAGCATTGCAGAGACAACAAAGGCTCAGGGTGCACGACAGAAAATAGGAAGGGAACGGCCCTGGAAGCCAGCGAGTTCTGAACTTGCCGGCTGGAATGTCCTCTTTCCAGAGACGGCTTGTCTGATCTACTGATGGAATTTGAGAAATGTGACATCTGTGTGTGGGTTTGATCTCTCCGATAAAGACAGTAAATATCTTATTGTGCTTGTGAAGCTTTGCATGGAAAACTCCTCTAGGGCTAGTGGAAGGAAGCTTAGGATCCTCCTGGTGACAAAGAGCCAAGCCGGCCAGGCTCGTCCACGGGCTGATGGCCACTTCCTGCCTGGGTTCTTGAGTGGAATTTGGTCACTCGGCTTCCGCCAGGAGGCACAGGGAGGCAGGAGAGGGTCCATCTTCGGTTAAAACGAAGGAACATTGCAATTATCGAGGTCACCGCGTGGGGATTTCAGACTTTCGGGAGAGGTACACCTTGATCTTGCGGGAGCGTTTGTGGACTTTTCCCCCGGTGCACCTGCTCTTCAATACACAGTATCTAAAGGCAATCAGTATGACTACCTCTTTGTCCAACTCCAGATCTATGGGGAAGTATGTGCTTAGGATACAAGCAGACAGTCCACCGGCTTGTGGGAAACAGGTGAATCACAGAGGGGAGCCCGTGAGCAAATTGCCAAGACAGAATCCTCAAAACTGTAAAAAAAAAAACTCCTTGGTTTGGGGGTTTTGTTTCGTGTAGACTCTACCTCCTTTTCCCAAATGTTTCTTCTCTTCGAAGAGGGTGTATGTAAGGTGTCCATAGCAAATAGATGTTTTCTTCAGAGTAGTCCCCGAGGAGGATGAAACATTTCTTCCAACATGGTTGCCGTGACTGCAAAGATTTTTGCAAAATTTCTCCAGGAGCTGCCTGATGAGCCCCACAAGGATAGCAAGATAACGAGATTATAATCATTATAATTACACTTCATCATAGATCAAAAGCAGTTTAACTCAGCAAAATGACCTGGCCAGCTTCACTATCCTTTATTCTAAGTGACTTCTGGCTTTGCACAAAGATTCAATCGCTCTGCCAAGCCCGGCTGGACAGTGCGGCTAGATGTACTCTCAAGGCAGCAGGTACAGCTCCTTCATTATGAGCACCCCCTCCCCCACCGCCCCGCCACGAACTGGGAAACTGGACGGTTTTCTCATGGGCAAAATGGCATAATTATAGTCCTACCCTAAAGAGTTCTTTTGAGGACTAAATTAGTTAATAATGTATCTGCCAGGCAGAAAGAACAGTGCCTGACACGTAGAATGGCTCATCTTTTAGGTACGAGCCACTCTTCTTATGGGAGACGTGCCTAAGCCTTCCTTATACTAGCAGTGACTTTCCCAGCTGAAGTCTGGAAGCGGCTAGACTTGCTCTTCTCTGCGATTATTATTATTAAGTAGCCAGACACACAGTTCTGAGGCAACTTCAATGATGTGTCCATTTCTACTGCTGTTGTAGCAAATTACCACAAACTGAGTGGCTTGAAACAATACAGAGGGATCATCTTACAGTTCTGGAGGCCTGAAAGTCCCAATCCGTCTCTCTGGGATAAAATCAAGGCGTCAGCAAGGCTGCTTCCTTCTGGAGGCTCCAGGGGAGAATCTGTTCCCTTGTCTTTTCAGCTTCTGGGGGCTGCCCTACATTTCCTGGCTCACAGCCCCGTCCTCGAATTACTCTAACCTCCGCTGTCCTCATCCCTCCTCTTAAGGGCTCTGGCCCTCTTGGCCCCCCTCTTTTAAGAACCCTTGTGATTTCACTGGACCCACCTGGATAATCCAAACTACTCTTTCTAATCTCAGGATCCTTGATTTACTCGCATCTGCAGAGTCCCTTTTACCACGTACAGGAAGATCTTCACGGGTTCTGGGGATTAGGACGCGGGCATTTTAGGGGCCATTATTCAGCCTACCATAATTGGTTTCACTTTAAGCAGGAAGTGGGTCTCAGCAGAGGAGATCAATGCCCTCCCACCTCTCAGTGCAACTCCGCTGTACCATTTTGAGGGAAGAAAATCGATTTGGAGGAAGCAACCGAAATCCAAGATGGACAGGACCTCCAGGATGGTGCGGTCCCTTGAAATGCTCTGCCTCTGTTGGCTTTGTGAGGATGCTGGGATGTTTGGCCGTCAACGTCAGGCTTGAAACTATTCAAGGATTCGAACCCCAAGTGCCTGTCACTTTGAAGCATATCAATCTGGCTGCAAGTTTGATCATGACAGTACATCCTACTTGATACGTTTAACACAGAGTATCCCCTAGCGCCCTTGGTCAAAACCTTTCTTACGTAGCCTCCAACAAGTCAGGAATTTTTATTTCATCCCATTCTCTGCTGTTTGTGCAGTGCCTAAGACAGTGTCTGGCCCGTTATCGGCAACAAATAAAGATACTTATCATCTAAATGAGGGAGTGATTGATATTGAGGGCTTTTATAGTGCTTGGCAACTATAACTGTTTTTCACAAAGATGAAACACGTTGTCTATTCTGCCAATATTCCACCTGGAAAATCCTGGATTTCTCTGAATAGTATCATACTCTGTGGTCACCTTGAAGCTTCAAGTTTTTCCCACGTGAAACCAGAAGAGAGACTGGGAAACCACTGTTGCTTAGAGCAATGTCTGCTCATCAACTCTTTTTCATTAGAATAGTTCTCTTCAATAAGATTCTGGGCATTTTTGATAAGCCAGCATCCAGGGAACAAAGCTGTTATAAAATGACTTACTTAGAGGTTTCAGCCATAATTTTTGGCCTCAGAATATTGCTGGGTGTTTTTTTTTCTGTCAGTCTAAAATGAAAATGTAACATTTCAATTGCAATCCATTAGAAAGAAGCAAAGAAGGGGCTATTTGCATTTGATCCACAAATTGGACCAGAATAATTTTTGTCAACTTCTGATCTGCCAATACTCAGTTTTTTGAAAAAATTAAACTAAATACTCATTAATTCATTGTTTTCCCTTATTGAGTGAAAAGATTTTTTTTTCTGTCAACTGTGTTTTTATCCAGAATCAGTTAGAGAATATTTTGCATCATTAAAAATTGGGAGGTGGAAAGTGACATTTCCTTTGAACTCCAAACAAATTGCAAACTTCAAAAAATGTGTGACGAAACAACATAGCATTAGAACCCAAAGAGTCTACGATGGAGAAATAAAATGAAGGAAATGAAGATTTTTTTTTGCAAATAAGATCCTAGTGATACTTAACGCCAGTGTTTTAGTTTTAGTGTTTATAAGTATTAATTGATTCTCTGTCAAAAGAAGTATAATTTTAGGTCACATAAAAATTAATTCAATTATCATCAATCCAACAATTTGAAAGACTATATGTGGTAGGTAAAATTCTAAAGATGGTCTCCCACGATCCCCATCTCACGTTTGTTCAATCAAACACTAATCTAGGTACTGCAGTTGAGGGATTTTGCAGATGTAATTAATATCTCAACTTAGTTGACCTTAAGACTATAGCGATTATCTGTCTTGGGTGGGCCTGATCCAATCAGGTGGCCCTTTTAAAAGCAAAGCATTTTCTCTAGATGGAAGCAAAAGGAGACATCAGAGAGATGCATCCCTACTGGCCTCAGGGAAGGAAACAGGAAGAAAACTGGGGTCAGACAGATTTGAGTTCAAGTTCTCTGCTGTTGGTCTTAAGACTTTAGGAAACTTTCCTAATCATCTTATGCCTTAATTTCCTAATTTATACTACTAGCAATCTCATAAATCTATCATGAGGCATTAAGAGAGATAATATATATAAAATATATTAGGACACATACTAGGTGCACAACAAAAGGTAATGATTATTATTTTTTTTTAAATGTTCCCTTGTAAGGGTATCATTCACTGACTCTTTTGCAATCTGGGTTCTGATTCTAAAACAATATGAGCCCACCCACATGAAACAACGCAGAAAAGCATAATCTAAGTATGAAGCTTTGTATTATGTTGGGAGTGTGGGCAGGGCCAGCTCTTCACCCCTCTCTACATTTCCTTTTGGCTCCTCACCTAAGCTCAATATTTTCCCCCTGGATTTACTGTGTAGCTGACTTACCCTGTGTGTTTCCAGAAATCCAAACCTTTATCACCATGCCTTTCTCAGCAAAAACTAGCCAGCCTGGGTCCTGTTCTTCCAGGACCCCACAAAGGAAGTGGAAATAGTCTTACAAATTAATTTGTATCAACACCAAGTTGATAATGACCAATGATCACTTAGCTTCCCACATGCATTCCATTAGAGATTCTTGATGCCCTCACTCGAAGAAATAAGGTAGGGATTTCAGGCATCAGCTTCAAAGCTAATAGAAGAATAATTGGGGGGACTACAAATCCTTTTGGTGTTACTGGAAACTGTCCCATGTGGGCAACAGTCTATACCATGTCCAATAAATAGCATCTTTTCCTGTTGCCACCTCCTCCGCTCATACGGTTGCCCAGTTTCTCTACTTGACACCATAAAGATTTCCACAAGTTCCTTCTTCTCAATAACTCATTTGTATTACTTAGAAAAAAATCAAAGTAATATATGTTTCTTTAGGAAGAAATAGAAACAAAGAAAATCAAAATAGAAAAAACTAGAAATCAGCTATCATCTCTCCATCCATAGAAGATGATGATGTGGGAATGTCAGTAATAGAGGGTGGGTGGGTGAATCAGGGTAGAAGAGAGCCTCAAAGATTTGCCCTAAAGCTGTGTTGCATAGGAAGCATCCTGTGGTACCTGGGAGTATAAGTAAGTAGCTGATGGAGATTAAGATAGGGATGAGGCCCCGTCGTCTCCAAGCTATGCATGAATTTTATGGTATGAAATATTTATGGTATGTAAGTCATATCTCAATAAAGTTGTTGATGAAACAAAAAGAAGAAAAGGTGGACACAAAGAAGAGAGGCCTTTCTGAGGAGGTGACATTGAAGCTGACATGGGGGTGTATGCAAAGACAAAGATTGGCTGGAGTAGGGGAGAACATTGCGAGCAGGGAGAATCTGTACAAAGACCCTGAGATGAAAGAGGACTTGGCGTGTGTAATGAACTTGTGGAAGGCAAGGACGGCTTGAGTATGTTGAGCAAATGCAGAAGTTTTGAGAGAGGAGACTGGGGAGGCAGGCAGCAATAAGCTTATGCAGGATGCTCAAGCCTGATATGGAGGGTGTTCCATGTGCTATGGGCCACTGAGAGATTTGAACCAAGGGAGTGACATGCTGTGATTTATAGTTGGCAACATTTTTCTTCAAAAAGAGTAATAACAACCAGTACTGTGTCCTTACTGTTCTAGAAATTTTACATTACTAATTTATCTATCCTTCACAATAACCCTGAGGTCGGTATCCAAAGTAACTTTCTCAAGAAATCTCAAGGAGAGCTGTACGTCCCACACCAGAGCCTGAAATCTTAACCAGTACCCTACACTTGAAAGTATGGATGGACATACATCCTGTGCAGTTTCACATGGCCCCCTGCTTGGAAGGATCCCACACTTGGTTTAGTGCTCTGCCATCACCATCTTGAAATGTTTAATGAGGGCACCTGGGTGGCTCAGTCATTGGGCGTCTGCCTTCGGCTCAGGTCGTGATCCCAGGGTCCTGGGATCGAGCCCCACATTAGGCTATCTGCTCAGCAGGGAGCCTGCTTCTCCCTCTGCCCTTCCCCCCACTCGTGCTCTCTCTCTCTTTCTCTCTGACAAATAAATAAATAACATCTTAAAAAAAAAACTCATCAACCTTAAAAAAAAAAGAAAGAAAGAAATGCTTAATGATTTTTGAACAAAAGGGCTCTGGTTTTCAGTTTGCATGGGACCCCACAAATTATGTAGCCAGCATTTCTACACTCTAGAATTTTTACTATAGAAGGAGTCATTAACCCACTGAAAGTCATGGATGGGCTGGCCAGGGAGGAAGGCCAGACCCTTAAAGTTAAATATGAAATTTCTCATGCATGTCCATTTTGGGAGAGAGAACTCCCAGCTTCCATCAGATACTCAAAGGGATCCATGAATCCAAAAGGAATACAACTTATCGATTTTCCAGTGACCTCTCTTTCTGATTATGGGAAACAGTTAGATGATGGAGTGAACTTTGTTCTTATTTAGCTTCCTGTTATCTTGTATTTATCAATAGTCTTAGCATAGCAACACTCTTTCCAGAAAACAGAAATAATAATAATTATTATTATTAGATAGTATTACTGTTATTATTATTATTAATGAATGAAAATAAGTGGAAAAGGAAAATTATAAGCTGAAGATTTTCTTTGGTGTGTTTTTCTTCCTGAAGGGCACCTAAAATTCTGTCTTTATCTCTACCAACAGAGTTTTTTAAATCCTCCCCTCAAGAAAACAAAAGCAAAAGCAGTACTTCTGCATTTATACTAATGAATTCAGTTTAACGTTTTTCACCAGGTTGTCTGAATTCAATTTCTCTTTGTTCCAGAGACCAGCTTGGATTATATGCATACTTTTCAAGAATCATTATTACGTTGGAAAATATTCTGTACCCAGAATATATTCATAATAATAAATATGAATATCTGTATTCCATAATAAATAATGTTAATTGCTAGCTTTAATATTCTAATTAATTTATTCAATAATTAGTTATTACTATCATCTTAGAGCCTGGGCTTATTTATAACTAGAAGAAAAATAGATTTCAAAGGTAGGTCCTCAATCCCATTTAAAATAACCCCCAATTAATTTCCAAGCTGCTGAAGGCAAATGATAAAATTTTTATCTCCTGGTGCAAAATTTCCTGGAAGTTGTTTGTGCTCAGAAAACAATTATATACCCATGAAAAGAGAATTATCCACTTTAAGAATAATAAGAGTGAAAATAGGCCTCTGGATTTATAGTGAAATGGTTTCTTGTTCTTCCCTGTCGAGGCGCTGATGTCTCTGCACGCCTAGACGTGCAAAGCATGAGGTCCCCGGCTCTCTGAGCTATCAGACACGTGCTCTCTGCATCTCCTGGGGCTCTCCCAGGGCGACCCCACGTGGGGACCTCCCGACTCTGTTTATTCTTAGAGTGAGCAATTGCATACAAATGGAAGGTATTAGGACATAGGCCTCCAGCACAGAATACAGAGACAAGAGAGAAGATATTTCTCTGAAAACAAAATATTAATTCTACTCTAAACCCAGGATGGATTTTCCAAAGTTGAAAACCATTCCTAGAAAGAATCAGAGGGAGTTGGTTTGGTTTCATTTTCACATTTACCAACACAAACTCACGTCTCTTCCAAGGGCAGGAATGTACCCAAGGCACACAGACTATATCTTGAGACAAAAGCAGCGGTTTCTCGTTTGCCACTTAATATCCTTTTAATTTACTGGACAGTTTTCTTCTCTTTATGAAAGAAAGATAAGAAAGAGAGAGAGAGAAAGGAAGGAAGGAAGGAAGGAGGGAAGGAAGGAAGGAAAGAAGGGAAGGAAGGAGGGAAGGAAGGAAGGAAGGAGGGAAGGAAGGAAGGAAGGAAGGAGGGAAGGAAGGAAGGAAGGAAGGAGGGAAGGAAGGAGGGAAGGAAGGAAGGAAGGAAGGAAGGAAGGAAGGAAGGAAGGAAGGAAGGGAGGGAGGGAGGAAGGAAGGAAAAGAAAGAAAGAGAGAGAGAAAGAGAAGGCAGACCCAGCATGGCTGTTTCCATGCAGCCACTGAACCCAAGTAAACTGGAAGAAAACCCTAGCAACTGAAACCCAGTAGGAAAAAGTTCTATTCTTTTTTTTTTTCATTCCCAATCCTTTCATGGGAAAATCCACCAATTTGTGCATAAAATAAAATGGTAAATTAGACTTACTTGGAGAAATAAACTATAGAAACCATTCATCCATTATTTTTAATGGTCCTTTACCACTTGATGAAGCAAAAATAAAACTTCTCTCAGCTGGCAGATAATCCAAGCAAGAAAATCCTCCTTCCTTTCCTTATGAGATGACTGCTTTGAATGTTGTGTTTTATTTTAAAAGCCAAAAACCAAGTATCTATTGTGAACATATGTCTAGCTAAGAGCTACACTAACTCATCTTTCCACCATGGCATGCTTTTTTTCTGGCTAAAAATACTCCGTCTCTAATATTTTCCCCTGGTTGCTCTCTTAGCCAATATCCAGAGGTACTATTTATGGAGGGCTGATGGTACCAGGTGTTTTGTATGTATTCTTTCATTTGATCCTCCCAAATATTTCAGGAAGTAGGAGTTACAATCCTGCTTGGTAGATAAAGAAGCTCAGCTTCAGAGACCTTCATTCATACATAGGAACCCCAACGTGACTGGAGTCAGGCAAATGGGGTTCACACCTGGCTCTTTCTCACTGTGTGATTAGTCAAGTTATTTAACCTCTCTGTGCCTCATTTTCCTATCTGTAGAATGGGGAAAATAATACAGGACCACAATTCTTTGGCCATAATTCGGAAGTCCAAAATCTCTGAAAATTAAAGTGCTTTCATAAAGCACCATCCAGCAACAGTGGCTTCACACCAACACTAATTTGGCAAAAAAAAAAAAAAAGACAGAACAGTGCCGGCGTGAGATTATTATAATCTTTCTTTGCCCTGCGAGGTGAAGGTCTGAGGAGGGGAAGCCAACAAACACAACAATTCTGAGCCATGTGCCTGAGATATTTGAGAGATAGAAAGAAAAGCCCTGGGGATGGAACTGAAAGAAGGTGGGGGAGGCACCAGGGATAAAGACAGAAAGGGAGACAGAAGCCACATCACATGATAACGGTGCCATGCCAATAATGGTAAGTGGGCAGTCCAAGGTCCCACTTCGGGTGGGAGGCAAAGCCAGGACTCAAGCCTGGGTCAGCTCTGTCAGTTCATTGGCAAGTCTCTCAACACACATTATGGGAGAAAACTTATCTTTAAGGCATCATTATAAAGAGTCTCAGGCTCTGAGACTAAGGAAAAGATTCATAAATATGGCAGCCAGTTGGGCTCTTGGGTGGCTTAGTTGGTTAAGTGTCTGCCTTCGGCTCAGGTCATAATCCCAGGGTCCTGGGATTCATAAATATAATATAAATATATATAATATGTTGTCAACCCAATATAATAATAACAAAATTATTTAGTCTAAGACTGTACCCCTCATTTTATCCCTAATCTTGTACACTGCTTGTAACATATATCACCTTCTTTTATGTCCTAAGATTTAATTTACATAGGTTAGAATTGGTGGAATATAGTTATCTGGTCAGCCTACTGTGTGTTTTCTGCCCTGAATTTTCTACTTTTGTCAACCAAAGTCCAGAAACATTTCTTGAGCTTTTACTCTGCATCAAGCACAGTGCTGGCTCCTAGAGTCCTAGAAATAGAAAGCTATTGTCCTGAATTCACCAAGTTGTAGTAAGTACAATCTGTTTTCTTTCTAGCATGCCAAATAAGTGATATTTCATTGTCCCAAAAAGTTGTGATTTTTTTGTCCTGATTTTAATAATAATACCAACATTTTGCCAACTCTTACAATGTGCTAGGCACTATGTTCAGCTTTGATGTAGATGACCTTACTTAATCCCTACAAAGTCCAATATTTAGCATTATCCCCATTTTTCAGATGGGGAAAACTGAGGTGCTAGAGATTAAGTATCTTATTCAAAACCCAGTGCTTGTAAACAATGGACCTGGGGTATCAAACCTCAGCAAGTCTGACTCCAAAGCCAGCCCTCCTACTGTTGTATGATGATAAAATTTATATTAAAAACTTGTATGTCCAGACCAATGTCTGTAGTCAATCTCCCTTTCGCTTTAGCTAATACAGTCTTTTGCACATGGAGGCTCCCTCAAGCCTCTTCTTTGTCTTACCCTAGAGGACTAATTCAGGCTTTGCTTTTGAACCAATGAAGCATAGAGAATCCACATGCGCTGGATTCCCCATATTGGCACTGCACCCCCCAACCCCACCCACCCCCCAGGATTTGCTCAGCATGGCTGTACTCACTGGCCCTTCCACACTGTCACTGCTGAAGGGTTAGTAAATAGAGAACACACCCAAAAGCCTGTCAGATTCTTCTGCACTGGTACACACACCCCGATGATGAGCAAACTCCTCTATCACTTGCCCAGGATCTTTGAATTTAGATGCTGGGTCAAAAAAGAGTGACACTTTTGCAAGATGCTGTTCTTAGAGAGAAATGATATTTTTTAGCATCTTCCCAAGGCCTGCAACATAATAGGCAGGTATTGCCCTGGTGATAAATGATAGTTCCTCTAGAAAAAAAAAAAGAAATTACAACACTGTGGATCATAAGCTGAGGCTTCTCCAGCATTCCTCCCTGCTTTCACAGTGAGTGTGAATCTGGCCACAAAAGTCAGAGATACCTGCAAAACTAACTCTCTTTCCTTTAACTCAGCTTAGTTTTTATTTCAAATCTCCGTCCATTAGGATTAATGGATTAATAGGAAATTATGTCTCAGTCATTCTGGGAGGTTCCCATCCACTCCTTCAGTAGTTCATAAATGGGAATGATACTGCCCCTAGCAAGCTTTCCAGAAAATTCTTCTGGAGAGTTGGTTGTCACCAAGATTGGGAGGTGACACTGGTATTTAGTGGTCAGAATCTAGAGATGACAAATGTTCTTCAGAGCATGAGACAGCCCCACACTGTGAAGAATTGTCCAGGACCTCAACTTTTGAATGTCCACTGGACATCCATATGGCTAAAGCACCAGCATATAACTCTCTGAGCTGGACCCCAAGTCCATCGGACATATGCACTCAAAGTATCCTTACACAGTTTTAACACACACTGAATTTTATAAGAATGTGAATGCCATATAAATTGAGGGAGGGCTGTACTTTGTTCTGACCATACCAAGACTTGTTCTGCCCATCAGCAAATCATGTTGTAAAGTCAATACCATGAATGGCATTCAAGTCTTTGATACAACACACAGGTCTCGACCTGTATTTGTGGCTGTCGAGTTCAGTGTTTCGGTGTATAAGGCCAAGCATCTGAACGCCTTCTCATGTGTTTAGGTGTGTCAAGCTCCAGTATTTAAATGTGGACATACATATTTTATTATAAATATTTCCCTCATATTTGTCCTTTAAAAAATTATGATTGCAGGTAAAGAATTTTAGGTTTGTAGAGGGAATGTTTAGTACACTCTGCCAGTGTCCCACCCAATCCCAGAGCACTCATACCCACACATAGAAAGATGTCCTCTGCCATCACCTGCCATCCTCGGTCCCAGGGCATTTCCCTTGACCTTGAAGTGGCCCTTGACCAATGGCACATGGCAAGATGGTGGGTAATGCACCCGTCAGGTGAGATAACTCTGAGGCGTGTTCTGCATGTCTCCCAGAGGCCCCCAGTTGGGTGAGCCACAGCTGCCATAGTGTAACTTGCTCCATCATGCATCCTGAATTGGCTTCTCGTCCTTCCCTGTTTCATGACACCATTCCCCTAACAGCGCTTCTGGAATCACCTCCTATATATACTACTTCATCTCATGCCTTTGTCTCAGAATAAATTTCTGGAGAACCCAACCAAAGATAGGCTGTTCCAAAGTGCTTCTTTGGAAAGGGGACAATGAGTGTGATAACACTGGGAGCCCCTGTTCCCAGCTGTGTCGAAGTTTGGAGTAGCGTGCAACGCCAAGGAGTGTATCAGTGGGACTCTGACTCTCCCTCTGCTTGTGGCTCTTCCATGACGGAGACTCTCCCCTAGTTCTGGGCCAATCCTGAGGCATAGATACTTCTCCAGGGTTAAAGAATCCAGCCCCATAACCCAGCCTCTGGCATCTAGAGGTTGCGGTGTCCGTCCCATAGAAATAGAGCAGGTAACACGAATGAGCAAAACTGTCCAGGTGCAAGAGAAGTCATGCAGATAGAAACATCTTCTGTTTCCCACTGTTCATAGAAACGTGGGTTCAGAGAACATCTATGCTTCCAGTGAGTGAATATTTATTGAGCATCTATAATATGCCAGGCACTGGGCATACGGCAGTGAACAAAGCAGACAAAATCATTTCCCTTGTCACATTGGGAGAGGCTGCCTGGAAACAAATATGTAACATATGGACTATGTGAAATGATAATCATCCTATAAGAAAAAATAATGCAGGGAAGAAAAAGGAGGGCTAGAGGTAAGGGTCAGCGAAGACCTTGCTCAAGAGTGATAAATGGCAGCAGACACTCAGCCGTAACAGGGTTTGGCTCCTTGCAGAAGGCGTGGTGGGCACCACGGAGAGGGTCCCCCCTACCGCCCCCCGCAGAAGGTGCTTGCACTCGGCGGTAGCGAACGTTGCTATGTCAGATGCCAAAGCCCAGAGCTGCCAGATCTTCTGACTTTTCCAGGGAAACCTAGAGCTTTGTCATCTCCCTAGGGGGCTGCCAGCAAGCAGCACTAAGTTCTTGGCATCTTTAGGGTGTTCAGACTTTCCTTTCTTCAGAGTATGTTTCAACCAAAAGCCAGGCAGTTAGACTGGGGGCCTTTTACATCCACCCCGTTCTCCCACAGCCATTGCTCCTGGCCTGAAGGATGGAAAGGGGGAACGGGCTGCAGAGGGGAAATCGAATCATAAGTGAGAATTATCCATACCCACTCGCTTTCTCTTCTTCTCAACATACCCAGAGTGCTGGAGGCATCTCCTTGCAAAGTCAGTAATTAGGAAGGATGTGAGGTTTTTTCCTCTTCCAGCACTTCGGAATGGCATGTTGCTGGAGATCCCAATGGGAAAGCCCCAAAGAGGAAAGCTATGTTGGCTCCCAGGAGCTCCCGCCTTGGCAGAGTGGGGCCGACATTTAGAGGATGGGACTGCCAACTCTAGCGGAACTTCCAGCGGGAGTTTTACAACCCACTTTCATCCAAGCCGCTATTTGGGCAGAGGCCTGATTACTTCTAATGACTCCTCTTTGCCAGCAATGGCCAGGTCCTCCGTCATCCTGCCGTGGGCTGGAACAGCTCAGGTTTTCGGAAAGAGATGCTCCTTGTAAAGCATGGAGGTGCTAACGGCCGCTCTCTGGGACGCTGGCCCCGCGTGCCAAGAGGCAGAACGGCCAAGAGCAACAATGCAAGTGTGCAGAAACCATCCTTGAAACAGGCGGGATAATTAGTTTGCCCATTACTGAAGATGCCCTAACTCTTCGCTAGTCAAGAGAATCTTTGTCCTTGAGTGTTTATGTGTTTCTCTGGCTCCTGAAGAAGCCAAGGCCTGGGAATCAACGGAGCTTTTGTCCCGAAGAGTGATGGCTGAGCAAAAACGATTGGCCTGTTTTCTGGTTCTAAAATGTCCCCCTAAGTGCTCAGTTGGCTCTTGACCATAGGTTCCTGGCACGCAGCGGGCCCACATGCAGGGCTGTTGTTGATGGCTCTCCCAGGTTGGGGGTTCTCTAGCTGGTTCACACTCCTAAAACACACACATCAGGTCTCCACACTACCAGTTCCCTGGCTCTCCGCTCCACCCCCTCTTGGGGGGTCACAGTGTCTGGGGCTTTGCAAATGGGGATTTCTACCTAGAGTGAGTCAAGAGGGAACTGAGCTACGTCTTAGGGCACATGTGTGCTGCGTCGGACAGGGGGTGACCAGCTCAATGCTGGATTTGGACAAAGGGAAGGCGTGATGGCCCACAGGCAACAAGCAATGGTCCATGGTGTGAATATGCGGGGTCTCCACCACCACATGGCTTCTGGGGTTTTGGCCAATGTGCTCCATGGCTGTCCTTAGTCAAAGCCACCTGCCTAACGTCCCCCACGTATGGACTGGCCTCTCTTCTAGAAAAGCCCCTCCAGCTCAGATGTCTGGGAACTCCCCCTTAAGGAACTCACTTCCTTCTTCATCAACTCAAATCCTTTTTTTTTTTTTTTTAACCGAAACAGAGTTCCCTGTGGTCTCCACCACACACACAAACACACACACACACACAGACACACACACACAGAGACACACACACAAAAGCCTTTCTTTCTCTTTGTTCTTTCATTCTTTCCCAATTCCAGATCTTGATTCTTTAGGCCCAAAGCCAGAATCAGCCACAACTCAGTTCCCCAACGGCAAAAGAGGGGGCTCAGCACTTACACATGATGTAGCACCGAGACAGAAGAAGGAATAGCAGTACCACGTCTCCGCATTAGAAGAATCTGGACACCTGTGCCCCACCTCGCCCGGAGGAGAGTTTCTCAGCCCACTGTCCCAGGGTGTGGTTGTGGTGTCAGTCACAAGGGGTGACAGGTTGGCTGTGCCCAACACAGGCAGTGTCTCTCGGACTCCTTTATGAGAGCCGGGAGTCTGGCCAGCCAGGCACACGCTGCCCACAGCTTCACGGGGAGTCTTTCTGTAGAGCTGAGATAGTTGCTGTCTTTCTGTCCGTGTGTCTGCCTATCTGCCATGAAAATAGGTAGTGGGAAGGATCTTTAGCCTATTTAAAAACTCAATCCTTGAAAATATTTTTTTGCCTTTTTTTGCATGCAAACACATAGGTTGATTCCAAACGTGGTAATAAATATTTCGGTGCTGAAGTCCAACTGCCTGGGATCTCATGCTAGTTCCACTTCACGCCACCTTTTGTGGAAAGTGATTCAGCCTCTGCCAGTCCGTTTTCTCCTCCCAAGTACAGGTGGCAACAGGCTTTCCTTCTTAGACGGTTGTGGGGGTTAAATGAGAGAAGCTACGTCAAGGGCGCCACAAGGAAGAAGGACCCATTTCATACAAGGTGTGGCTATTGGGGTTATTAATAGGGGGAGGCAGGTAGACCATACTGTGGTGCCTACTTTTCCCCTTTGGTCAATAGCTTATGTTATTGCACATTCCTGAAAAGGAGCAGAACCACATGTCCTTTCAAATAATAATAACCATGGATATCCATATCCGCTCCTTAGGCTGCACCGGGCAATTTGCATGTATAGTCTCATTCAATCTTGGCAACAATCCCATGAGATGCCGCTACCATCAGCCCAGCTACGCAGATGAAGGGAGGGCCTGGGCTGCACATCTTGATCAGGATGTATAGCTCTAAATGTAGACACCAAGATCCAACCTGGATCTGACTCCATAGTCCTTCACTAGTACTCCATAGTGCCTCGCTTTCCAAATACCAAACAATTCAGAATTCTGCAGGAACTTTCTTCTACTTAGTCCAAATTGCACTGGCTTTATGTACATTTACTTTACGTGACGATCCTAAGATGGTCAGCCTTGCTTCGAGTAAAGTTGCAGAACAATATTTCGCTTCCTCCCCCTCCTCCTCCCCTTCTTTCCTTTCTTCTTTTTCTCCTTCTCCTCCTTCTCCTCCTTCTTCTCCTCCTCCTCCTCCTCCTCCTTCTTCTTCTTCATCTTTGACTTCTTCTTCTTCCTCTTCTTGACTAACAAATGACTAGAAGTGAAAACTAAAGACAAATTTATTTTTATAATTTCATGAACTTCAGCTATTAGAGACCAGTGAGCACTGATACAGTAATTCCCACGCACTTGTTTATACGTGGCATGACTTCGGTTTCACAATCTGGACTCATGCACTTGATTTCCCCCCTGCCCTGGAATGATGGGACTTTACAATCGCTTGTCAGAGGCCCCAAGAGGATTGCCATCCAGTGAAATGTCTGGTTATGATTTTTTTTAACGTGTGTGTTTTTAGTTGGAGGTGGGGATTCTTGTAGAGGAGGCTGAGTTGTCAGAAACTCCGAGATCTTTACACACAATGATGACTGCTAAAGCAAACCAAAATACTGACGGGGGTTTGGACCCCATGATACTTTTCATCACCATGGTGCTATCTAAGAGTCAATCCACAAACTGATAACAATATGGGATAACATTTCCTCCTCTCATGAGCAAAATGAGAGGGCATACAAATGATGTTGGGGTTTTTCAATAATTGAAATTTACGCCATATAGTGTGCTGTACTTTATCATTTGATCCAATTCAATAAAATTTGCTAGGTATCTTCTATGTGCCAGGCACTATTCCCAGCACTGAGGAACATGGAATTTTTGCTCTTTCTTCTTTTTATAACATGGAGAAATAATCAATCGATTAATTCGGACTATGCACGTAGTGACCAGTGCCACAGAAAAGCACGTGTAGGAGCATCAAAATGAGTGAGGAGACTCCGGGTTGATAAGGTGACATTTTAGTAGCCATTCGAGTCAACTGAGGAAGCAAGCTGCGGAGATATCTGGGAAAAAATGCAGGAAATGCAAAGTCCCTGGGGCAGGAATGGCCTCGTGTGTTCAAAGAGGGGCAAGGAGGCCAGTGCACAGGGCAGGTGAGCGTGGGGGCGGAGCGAAGGAAGGAGGCGAGGTTGGAGAGAACATCATGAAAGCCTGTCTGAGCCAACGCAATTTTTATTTTTACTCTGAGCTTGTGTGTTTCCTGCTTCATTGGTGATAGAATCACCTTTTTTTAATGAAAAGATGGTAATGGCAGTGTTCTTTTTTTTTTTTTTAAACATTCTTGGCAAAATAAAGTGTTGGAAACTCTTTGTCAATTCCTTGAAATTTGTTGAAATTGGTCTGTGAGATCTAGGAGTCTGGGATGTCTGCGCTCGGAAACATCTTGTGGCATTCTGTAGGTGGCGCGGGCATGGTGCGGTAGGAAGCGTGGGCACCACGCCCTCCTCTGTCGCAGACACACGGGGTGACGCCACTCAGGGAAGTTCTATTTCTGGGTTTCACTCTTCGAGCCTCTAAAATGAGGAGAGCGGTTTAAAGGAAGCCTGAGCCCATGAAGGCACACAGGACAAAGAGAGCACGTAAGTAGGATAGAATCAAGCTGACCTGGCCTCACGGAGGGACAGGACCCCTGTGGCTTCCTTATAAAGGGGCAGCTCCACTCAGCACCATGGTTACCACCCAGGAAAGATGTCCCGAGGTTACTGTCACCTCCTTGGATTTAAAAAAAAAAAAACAGAAATCATGGCTTTTATGTGCAATCTCCCTGTTTGTAAACATTAGCAATGATTTCAATGAAAACAACAATAACACTGTGTAGCCCACAGAATACATGGGTGCGCTGGGTTCAGCTACAAGATGGTAGATTCGTTCCCTAGGGCTGCCATAATGAATTACCACAAACTGGGTGGCTTAAAACAGCAGAAACTAATTCTCTCCCAAGTTTTGGAGGCCAGAAGTTTGAAATCAAGGGGTTGACAGGTTCATGCTCCCTCTGAAGGCTCTAGGGGAGGATGCTTCTTTGCCTTTTCCAGCTTCTAGTATTCCTTGGCGTTCCTTGGTTTACAGCTACTTCACTCCAACCTCTGCCTCTTCTTTGCCTGCCCTTCTTCTCCATATGTCTGTGTCTTCTCCTCTTCTCATAAAGACCTGTCATAGGATTTAGGGCCCATCCTAATCTAGTGTGACTTCATCTGAAATTGATGACATCAATTTCAGTAGGGACACCAAGACCCTATTTCCAAATAAGATCACATTCACAGGTGCCACCAGTTAGGACTCGATCATATCTTTTAGGGGATTGGATTCAACCCACTACAGCTGGATGGCCTCTATTACAAATTCTTTTTTTTTTTTTTTAAGATTTTATTTATTTATTTGTCAGAGAGAGGGAGAGCACAAGCAGGGGGAGCGGCAGGCAGAGCAGGCAGAGGGAGAAGCAGGCTCCCCACTGAGCAAGGAGCCTGATGTGGGACTCCATCCCAGGACCCTGGGATCATGACCTGAGCCAAAGGCAGACGCTTAACCGACTGAGCCACCCAGGCGTCCCTCTATTACGAATTCTTTAGGATGAAGATGCTGCCCTAGAAATCTGGGAGCCATGAAATGGTTAAAACCTGCTCAGTAAAGTTTAGGATGTCCGTCTCACTAGAAAGCAAATGATAAATGGAAGAGAGTTGGTACGGGTTTCCAAATAGCTTGTCCTGGCCCTCAGACCTGGGTCAAGTCAGGCACACTCTTTCTTCAGAACAGCGTTGGACCATTTCCTGGGGTTGCCATACAAAGTTCCACGCAAGGGGTGGTATAAGACAACAGAATTTATTCTCTTCCAGTCCTGGAGGCTAGAAGTCTGAGATCAAGGTGTCAGCAGGAACAAAGCAACCTAGCTCTAGGGAAGGATACTTCCTTGCCTCTCCCTAACCTTCTGGTGCCTTCTGACAATCCTCGGTGTTCCTGGGCTTATGGCTAGATCACTCAATTCTGTTTTATATGTCTCTATGTCCTCTCCTCTTCTTATAAGGTCACCAGCCACTGGCTTGCTTCTTCTTGGCTCTCAGTTCGGTGGAAATGGGGAAACCAGTTAAGAGGACAATGTGGTCAACCCAAAGAGAGATGATGATGATGTAAAGCAGGGATGAAGTCATGAGAAATAGTGGGATTTAAGACATAATCAGCACCCACCCTAATCTCATGGTCATGAATTTAGGGGAAGTCTATTCAACCCAATACAGATTCTGTTACCAGTAAGATCCCTCCCATCTGCCTGACTCTGTGATGAACTTTTCCTTGAGAATCATTGCTGATCTTTCCAACCAGCTACTTCCTTACGAAGCGCACAACCACTTCCCAACACCCACACCAATTTCAAGTCCAGCGCCAACTTGAAAACGTCATTAGTGGTAAACTATTTCGGTGGGAGGGAAGGCTTTATTTCCTCTGAAATTTTTTAACTTGATACCTCCTCACTTCTAGACTTGAAGCTCCAGTGGACCCCTCTGAAAAACCACCTCCAAGAACCGTGATATCGCGCATTCAGGGGAGGAAAACCAAACTCTGTTTTCAGTTTCTTTGTCCCAGTGAATAGAGAACTTTAAGAAAAGTGCTCCATGCCTTTTCCAGTCATATTCCTTTATGGTCTCTTCTAACTACAATTCTTTACGAGTTTCTTTTCCGTCACATTTCTGATGAGTCTTTTTACTGCTTTGCACGACAAAATACAGCAAACCCTAAAATATGGATGTCTTGTTCTTGTGAGAAAATGGAAAAGTTCACAAGAAAAGAAAATGACATAAGATGAGGGAGTCCATTCTTAGCAATGGTATTCAAGAGTAAGGAGATTAGATAATGATGCAATTAGAGCCCATTTCTATGGTTTTCTATAATTTTGAACATTTGCTGACTTTTGTGACTGGTTTGGTATTTATTCTTATATCATATCAATTTAAAATCACCCTGGATGCTATGTCCAAGATGGATGACAAATTATGAAGAAAATATGTTCAGTGGAATTTTAAAAGAAGCTCTTTGGTTTTGACCTGAGATGTTATTATGAGGCCAGCCAATCATTTTGGTCTTTTTTATTCCATCATTTGTGTTCCAAGTGTTTTAAATATTTAAATTACATTTCTTCTTATTTCCCTAATGAGAGTGTATTTGCATCCAGTACATAATAACTGACTAAAAATGACTTTCTTCTTTTTGTGTTTTCAGTCCAGTGGAAATGGGGAAACCAGTTAGGTGGTCAACTCAAAGAGATGATGCTGAGTGAAAGTAGGGTGGAAGTCATGTGAACTGGGGGGGGATTCAGGATATATTTTAAGTTTGAGCCAACAGGATTTGTTGCTGGCTGGGCCGCTGGTGTAATCTTACAGAAAGCACTGGATCAAGGAAATCTCTAGGATTCTCTGCGTGAGGTTTCTATAAAGTCAGAGCGACCAGGCTATTGGAACTAGGATCTGGATGGGGTTCAGGTGGAACCTGGGCAGGATTCTTCCTGGGCCACAGGTTACCTTTATAGTTACAATTCCAAGTTGGCTTCCTATTAAAAGGAACAGATCACTTGGATTGTATCACTGGTTCCCAAAGTGTGATAGATGCACTACCTATACTAGCAGGATTATTTTAAGTTGAAAAAACCCTACCTTGTAACATAGCTTCATCTCAAGTCATAATTCATGAAATGATGGCTTTGATGGGTATATTTTTAAATTATAATTTTCAAGCATTAATTTCACTGAGAATTATGTATACATGTGTGCACATGCATGCACTTCTGTAGACGCACACACACACACACCAGCCCATCAAACCCATAATCACATGGATCATGACTTAAGGGTGAGACTCACTTAAAAAAATAAACTAGTCCATTTTTTTAAGTATTAGGAGAATCATAATTAGATTCTAGAACATGGCAAAAATTATGAAGGTGGCCCACATACGAGTGCAGTTTGAAAACACAGAATTATATCAAGTTTTATCTGCATGCCTGAAAGTGACAAGAGAATAAAACTCAAATTCAGTTAGTGGGAAGTTCTTCCGATCCACACGCTATATACTTCCACAAATCAAGGCGACAAACTAGCATAAAGCAAGGAGATAAAATGACAGAATCTGAGGGGTGATATGAGTGGTACTTATTCCCCAAATGAAATAATGACTTACTAAAGGAAAGTTGAGTGAGGAAAAACATTGATAATTGTCCAATAAATCTTTCCATGACCTCCCATTAGTCATCATAGCATTTCTGTCTCTTTTTAACCTACTAAGGAAGGGAAGTAAGATGTAGCACATGGGCAAGCAATGACTAGAGCCACACAATGGAGCAGAAAATCCGCTGGTTTCCCCATCTTGGGAGACCTGCAGGTTTTCCCTTCCAATGGCATTAAGACCATCAGATCGGATATGAGCCCGTGTAGATCACCGTTCGCCCATGTTGGAACTTTTAGGAAATGCTCTTGGGCTTCCCAGAAATCATGTTTTCTGCCCCGGCCATGGGATCGGGATCAACTCATCTCCTTATAAGCAGCAGGATTTGAAAAGTTCGGAACATTTACACCTTCTCCCTCAATCTGAGACAAAAGCTGTGATTCTGGGTACCATATAGCTTTACCAGCTTGCCCTCATGTGTTTATTTATTCTTCTATTTACTGTGTGCCACCTATGACAAATATTGACAGGATAACAGCAACAGAGCAAACACAGTCCTCATAGGCTTGAATCCCACCATCTAACGGGAGAAGATGTTCGTCCAATTAATACGTAAATGATGCGCAATTGGGTTTGGTGTCCTTAAGAAGCTCAAAGTGTTGTAGAAGTCTAGATTAACAAGAGTCTACATCACCTGCATCACCTAGTCTTGAAAAATAGAGAAAGATAACAACAGGGGCTACAGTGACCTGAAGGCTTTACTGGGTTGAATATCTGAGAGAGATTTCTCCACTCAGATCTGGCAACTGAGCTGGAATGATTGGAGTAGCTGGGTGGTTGCTGGGTATCTCTCTCTCTCTCCCTCCCTCTCTCTCTGCACAGCTTCCCCATATGGCAGTTTAGCTTGCTCACAACATGGAAGTGTGTCGGGGTGGTCTGACTTCCCACACAGCAGCGACTTTTCCAGAGCCAGGATTCTAAGAGACCCCCAGAAGTTGCAAAGTTTCTTATGACTGAACTTGGAAGTCACTTCTGTCTCATTCTATTGGTCAAAGTGAGTCACAGGCCTAGGACAGATTCAAAAAGATTGGAAGTAGTCTCCTTCCAATGGAAGGGATAGCAGAGAACTTGTGACTATCTTCATTCTTCCAGAGATGCTCTGAGTCAGTATGCCTCACAGAATCATGGTGGACTCTCTTGGTGATAGGATATGCTTGGCTTCATGAAAACTGATGAGGAGGCATCGCAACTCTAGCTCAAAAGTGTACATTTGATCAAGGCATCTGTGAGTCAAGGCCTTCTCAGAGGGTAACATTTTATAGTCCCTTTCGAGAACATTACTCTTACTCTCTTCACATCAGCAAAACATCCCATGTGATGAGATAGAGAAGGAGCAAATCTGTGAAGGGAACCTTCCCCTCAGTTCAAAGGTATGTATTTGCCTTGAGTGCCTCATAATTAATTAGTAAGTACCTCGTAAGTAATTTTATTTTCTTCTTGTGAACTCTTAGCGTATCGGGAAGTCCTACATCCTCCTGTGACTCTCTAAAAGTAAATCCGAGCTCTCTCAGTAACTTGGGAGCAAGACCATTCCTTGGCTCTTCCTTGCTTGTCCAGAATCCAGCGATTATCAGAGGCCAGCAAACTTGTTCTGTAAAGGTCTAGATAGATACATGTTTTAGGCTCTGCAGGGTTTACAGGCTCTGTCCCAATTACTCAGCTCTGTCGTTACAGCCAAAGACAATACATAAATGAGTGCAGTGTTTGCATTCCAATAAAACTTTATTTGTAAAAACAAGCTCCTGGCCATGGCCCATTGCCCACTCCTGGATTACATGACTGCCTCAATTATAAATATTCTCCGTGCCTACTGGAGGAACTCTGAGGACAAAAATATCCTAAAATGGGAGAAACTCCAGCTTCCACTACGTGATTCTGTTTAAAAGATAAAAATAATGGGACCTGGATGGCTCAGTGGGTTAAGCATCCGACTCTTGATTTCGGCTCAGGTCATGATCTCAGGGTCATGAGATCGAGCCCCGCATCGGGTTCTATGCTCAGAGGGGAGTCTGCTTGAGATTCTCTCTCTCCCTCTGCCCCTCCCCCCACTCTTGCACACGTGCTCTCTCTCTAAAATAAATAAATCTTAAAAAAAACAAAACAATAGGACCTAATGCAAAGAACAAAAATAAAATAGTAGCCAAGGAAAATTTCACGCAGAATCTCTCACACCCCGAGCTGGAGGCCAGGAAGAGTCTCTTCAAATTCACATGGAATTTGCACCTTTAAGTCCCAACAGACTTTTCCCTGTTTCAGTATAGATTGAACATTCATAACCGAGTTAAACCTTGGAGAGTCCTTCTTTCCAGATCGGGGTTCAATTAGCACATTTGAAAAGTAAATCAGTGTTTTCCAAAATGTAAAAGGCACACCCCTGTAATAAGTGCGAAGACTTAAGGTAGTATGATTCATGAATACTTTTTATTTGAACTGTCCATTTGTTGATTATAAAATTTATTTTAATATATATTTCAAAAAGAGAGCTGCCACATGGAACCTATTACTTCACAGAGGCTGCTAAGGATAAGCTAAGAAGGTATTTACATTTTTAAAAAGTGAGCTGGTTAAATAAAAGTACTAAAGAAAAATAATATTAGAGATGACCAAGAATGGGGGCAGGGGGGCGGGGATTGTGAACAGAGAAAACAAATGATTCTGAAACAGTGTTTCCCCTCCCACCCTGGCTATCCCAACACTGGACTGACCCCTCGGTGAAGACAGCCACCGTGTGATTTTCTGTTTATTTGTTTTGTTTTTTTAATCTCTCACCTGGCACAGTGCTTGCTACATAAAAGGCCCTCGGTAAACATAGAACAAGTGAGTAAATTAATTAAGTTGTCATTCAAATTATTAGGTTAATTTTGAGTCGTGGAAAGTAATCTGACACGAACTCAAGGATATAGTATTTCAGATGCTCCTGAGCACAGTCAGAAGTTCGCAGAGCGGAAGAGATGAGCTTGTTTAAAATCAGTCAATTAGAGGTGGACAGTCCCTTGGGATGTCTTTGCCAAGAGAAGCCCAATGGTGCCATAAATCAGGATGTCTAATTGAAGCAGTGTTTTAGGAATTAAATAGCAATTAAATCAAATGGGAAAGTTTCTAAGGGACACCTTTGACACTATGGGGGAAAAGTCAAAACAACCCCAAGAGTCTATGGGAAAAAAAAAAAATGGCTTTCTTCCAAGGAGCTTGCTGGTTAATAATTATCAGAGGCATCTGTGATTAAAATCTTCTTCCTTCCAGATGCTTTATGATCTTGCCACAGATCTTGCCTCATGCAAGGTCACAAGCCAAAGCAGAAAAATCACCGAGGTGCCATAAGGTAGCAGAGCACTGAAAAGGGACTTGGAGAGGGACGGTGTCACCCAGAGTTTTGGCCTGCCGAAACTAGTTTTGAGAAACCAGTTCCCAGAATAGAAAGCATAATCTGTGTCTGTTTACCCAGTGAAAGTAATTCGGGCCATTTCAACATCAATGTCACTGACTTCAAGGGAAGCCCAATTTGAAGGCTGATAAAGTGTGTGTGTGTGTGTGTGTGTGTGTGTGTGTGTGTTATGAAAGGTTTATTGAAAACTATGGTCCATTTGTCCAGTGTTTCCAAAAGTGTGGGTCTCATCCTATATCTTACCATCTGCAAAAGAGGCAATTTTAGCTAATATTGCTGGGGGGGGCTTAATAATTGTAACTAAACAATTAAATGCATCCATGATATTATGAATTGTTGCTTAGAATGAGGTGCAGTTTCTTTAAAAAATGTGTTGATTTTTCTGCAAAGTCTATTTGGGAAATGATAGAACATGGGGATAGCACTCAGACATGGTAAATTCATAAAGGTTGTTTCCCAAATGACCAAGAGTTGTGAGCACTGTTGTACAGCAGAGCTGGGGTCATTTCCAACACACAATGCAAAAGAGGGAGTCCGCATCCTTCGTGTAACAGAACCTAATGAAGACAGAAATAGTAATGGCGGGGAGGGGCAAGTACAGACCGAGGATGCAAAATTCACTTTCCAAGCTTAGATTATCCAGGTGGTTTATCTAATCGATCAGTTTGATTATGAGATTGATGAAAACTAACCTTCATTGCCAACATTTAAGTGAACAAGTAGGCAAAGTCTTATATTTCAGGGGGATTATTTATGTGATGGTTCAAGAGAATGACAGTTGCGTACATCTCTACTTTTTAATAATAATGAATGTTATTATTTTATTATATAATTATTATATAACTAGAACTGAGAACTCAGGTTATCATTCAAGCCCACCCTATGTGGAATCTTGAATCTTGAGTTAGTGGCTCTAATCCAGGATCCAGGGTTCAATAGCTATGTGATTCTGTATGACTCATGTGTCCACTAAGTCTTGGTTGTATCGCCTATAACATGAAGAGAATGGTTCCCACTCGGAATAATGATTAAATCAGGGAATGTTGACAATTGTTATAAAATACCAAGCATGAAGTAGATCCACAGTGCATGCTGATGTCTCCTGGTTTTTCTTCAGAGAGAATTCGTCCATAGTAGACCCTTGATTATCTGAATGATAGATCACAAATCTTTAAGGACACCAGTACCACACAACATCCTCTCCATCAATCTTGGATTTCCCGGCTTAGAACTATCATTTTCTAGACCTTCCAACACTCTTTTTATCCCCATTGCTCACTTAGCTATCTGCTTCCATTGGGTAGCCATTCTCACAAAGGAACAACGTTTTGGTAACTTAAGAGTGACATGGGTCAGCCAGCAATTTCTTCTCAGCTGAACTCTGTGCCCTTCTTGGGAATAAGGGAAATGTTGACTTTTCTTGGGGACAAGGGAGATGTTGCTTGTTTCCAAAACCTTCTCTGAGGCCATGAAAATCAAGGCAGGGCTGGATCCCACCATGGTGGAGGATGGAGCTCTGAGGGCATTCCCAGTGCTGTAGGGGGTGAGTCTCCTTTTGACCTTCAAGTTTACCTAGGCGAATTTTTTCATTCCCCACCTAGACTTAACCCCAACTCCAGAAACCTTCCTCAGAGATCTGCCCCAGCGTCTTTGTCTCCTCTTTCCCGAGGCTCCTTCCCCTCACCAAATCCTGAAATTTCTTACCACCTCTGGTGCCAGGGGAAGGGATGAATGCGGGTAAAGCCTGGCTTGTTAAGCGTTTTATCAATTCTATTGCTTATGCCAGATCCTTGGGCTCCTTTGTGACTATCCCCCATCTGAATGGAGGACAGTCAAAGAAAAAGAAATCAACAAATCATCCCAATGTTTTCCCACCACATGAGCCAATGCAGCACGGGGTGCTGAGGTGTGGGTGGGAGCAGGGGGCCACCGGGGCACAGAACAGCTGTAAGGGGAAGTCAGATGAGACAAGAAATAAAAGGTTCAGGATAATGATATTCAAATTGCTCCTCTTGAGCCCCGGTGGCCTTTCTCAGGCACCCCGTGGGTCCCTAGAGCCTGCAATTTCCTGTCTGGCTTCTTTCACTCAAAGCCTACAGAGACCGGGACCATACAGTTGCCCAAGATGAATAGTAATGACACATTTGACCACCAAACCCGAGACTCTGGAGACCGGAGAGACAACCTGCCATGAAGGGAAGGACAAGTCCTACAGCTTGCATTCAAAACAGGACTTCTCCCTCTCCTAATTCTATGAGCTTGGGCAAGTCACTGCTCCTCTCTTGGCCTCAGTTTCTTTATCTGTAAAATGGGATACTAGCCCCTACTTTACAGGGCTTTTGAGAGATTATCTATGAAAACGCCTTGTATACCAAAAGCCTGTATATCGTTTTCATTTGTAGTCTGCAACCAGCTTCAATGCAGTCCCTAATCCTGGGGTGTACCCCAGGAATCTTAAGGGGTGGATAAATCTATGACTTTTATTTTACAACTGTTTGACCGTTACAAAAAACATGCACTATTTCCATTTCCTCCTAAAATACCCCGTTTATTTTAGCTTACTAGTTATTTCGATTCTGGAAGTTTACCATGATAAATGATCAGCTGTTCCCTTAATCTAATTTCAGGAGGTACCAAAAAGCTTAGCTTCCTAAAGAAGCCAGAGCTGACTTTTGCAATCTGGAGTGTTCCCAGAACACTCTTCAGGATGACATGGAAATTCCACCTGAGAATCTGCATTTCACCCCCTTGCTCTTTTGGAAAACCTAAACCAGTCAGAATGGTGCCCCTGGGAAGGCCCCCATGACCTTGGCCAAGGGGAGGTGTGAGAGCCAACCGGATTCCCCGAGGAGCTATGAGATGGAGGGATTTCTTCCAGAAATACAGGGAAATTTATGTGGGCAGCACACAGTTGGGAGCTGGGAGCTGGTCTTGCTTAGAGACAAATAGCAGGAAGGAACAGACGGGGGAGGAAGGAAGACATTCATTACGGCAGGCGGGAGATTTGACTGGGGCTGGAAACCCCAGAAAGAAGGCAGGCAGAAGTGCTGTCCCCAAAACTGCTTCATAAATAAAGCCCTTCGCTTCTAGCCATGCACAGACATATTTATTTAAATCAAATTAAGATTAGGATACAGCGTTTTTTACTATTTTATTATTTGGCAGTGTACATTTCATTATCGTCTTGTTTTCTGGCCTCACTTTTGTGACATTCCAGAAATTCTGCCCTAGCAGCATCTGTAAAGTTATGTGCTGGATTTGCCGACTGTGGTCCTGACAACCAGTCCCCACCTTACCACTTCCCAGCTGTGTGACTTCAGCAAGGAGCTTGACCTCTCTGGACGTGTGTTCAATTTTATGAAATGATGGCCATGGCTGTTTGACCCAGTTCTAAGTGCACATAAATACTCCTTGACTGGAAAAGATAAAGCGGTGATGGGCCATGGGGTACCTGCATTTCTTAGCATTCTCAAATCAGCTTTTTTAGGCATAAACAGGGGACACATCTAAAACTGCAGTTCAATGACATTATATTTTCTCATATAAAGGAATCAAGGAGTCAATCTAGATCTAGTTGCACAGGAAAAGTATTCCATGGATAGTAAGAATAAAATGGAAACAAAAAGCAGAAAGGTGATAAACCCTCCCTGAAAGGGATTTTTATCACTTCGGAACTTCATATTACTGCCTTGTGATAGTTCAGCTTCTCAGAAATAAAGAATAGAGGAAAACTCAGAAGCAAGTATCTCACGCACACCAGCGAAGGAGATATCTTCACCCCCACAAGAAGAAAAAGGCCAGCGGATGATAGTGATATACTGCTAAGGACCATTCCTGTCCTCCTCAGTGTGGAAAAGCAGATTACAGCCATAAACGATGAAGGACGAGCTCGGGGCTCGGCGCGGGGGGAGATGGGGACACCATTCTCCACTCGTGGAGCATGACAAGGCTTTCTCACAATTTGTCCCGAGTATTTTTTTTTACCCGCCTGGCACCACGGAGATGTTTTTAAGGTCACTGGTGGACCTTGAGTTTTAATCCAGAGTCCCCAGATGGAGTTCTACTCCGTTAGGCAGTAACCGGTCTGCAGGGAGCTCTGCTCATTCATTCCGATCAGTTTGATTTACCTGCTCCTCGGGCACCGGGCGCGGTGCAAGGGGTGATAGCCAGGAGGAGCAAAGCCCAGTGCCTGTTGGAGGTAGGAAGGAGCTTGGAACTTCGGAGGTTCCAAAAAGAAGGCTCTGGAGGCGAGAATCTAGCGAGCAGAGCTGGAGAGGGGGCTGGACCAGCAGGACACCATCGTGACACCCCCATCCCACCCCACCCCCAGTGAGGACTGGGGTACACAGTCGGCCTCGCCGTCACATTCCCACACCAGCTCACCCCCTGCCCCCCACCAGCCCCTACACGCCAGCCTGCGTCCACAGTCACGCAATTCGATGGAGCCCACTGCCGGGGTCTTAGGGTGGCCTGAGCATCCCAACTGCAGTGACAAGGCTCTGTATTTATATAACAAGTCTTGCTCGAGTATTTTTAGGCCCGCTGTTTAGAAACACACAGGGGGGGGAAGAAAGAGAATAAATATGGAAATCAAATGTAAAAACTTCTGGCTCTTGCAACCAGCTTCCTGGGGGAATTTTCCTCTGTGTTCTTTCCACTTCTTCCACTCAGCAGAATGACTGCTAGTCATTAAGGAAATCTGTGAGGAGCTCACGGTACAGGAATTGTACACCAAGGCTCCCATCCTCATTTGCATATCCGCTGTTTTGATTGGCAGCTGTACATGAAATGCCATATCAGTTGAAAGTATGTTGTGAGCCCGCACTAATGATCCGACGGCTCCAGGGAAGCCTGCCATATTGTAATTTGGCTATCAGGCATGAAAGAAATAATTCTAAGTGCCAGGAATGCAAGACTGAATAAATGTTTCGCTGCTGCAGGGCCGCCAAGGGTGACACTTCTGATTTAGTATAAACGAATGCCCCGTTGCCTTTGGGGTACCGGGAGTTTGCATTGTATCCGAGCTGTGTGTATAAAACATTAGTCTAAGAAAATGGCTTCAGTGTAAGATGGGAAACAGAGGCCTGCTCCCAGAAGGCTGCAGAATGTTTACAACTAATCACTGGATGAAAGGATTTTGCTACCTTCTATAATGACAGGCAAACAGGATTTGCTTTTCCTGAGATGGAGAATAATGGTTATGTTAACTCTGCCTCGCCTCGCCTTTTTTTTTTTTTTTTTAATGAAATGCTCTTTTGTAAAGAAAATCACATCTGTTTCCTTTTATATATGAAAGGGATATAAATTCTTTTCTTCCTCCCTCTGCGTGAATAGCCCGTTGGTGTACCTCAGAATTAAATAACCCTTTACGATGTCATCCGGATTTCAGTGGTCTGGGAAGATGGCTGTCACTTCCTTCTCCTTGGCTTCGGACTTCACACACTTGCCCAGAGCTTTAGAAGTGGGGAGGGATCACTTTCGCTTGAATTTTCACTAAGGTCCCAATGCAAATTGCGACCATATCTGGCTTCACGGGATCTCGCTTTCTGTTACAAGCACCCCATGCATCCACCACACGAAACGCAGACAACAGTTGTCTGAAGAACAGTGCCTGTCATCCTGGAAAAAGCGACACGGGGCGGGAGTTGGCTCCTGCCTGAGGTCTCACTCGGCCCTCCGGGTCCTGGCTTGAGGAGCACGTTAAGATGGGTTTTCTTTTCCCTTGATTCTGTGTGGAGATATTCTTCAGAGAGGGTTTCTACCTTTGGACTTCCTTCCTTGGACACCATTCAAGGACAGATTCGGGTACCCGTTTAGACAGGACAGGACAGCAATCATGGAAAATGCCAGGGTAGGCAAAAGCCAGCGGGGGTAAATCAGGTCAGGGTTGGGGGATGTCCAGACCTCCCGTATTCGCAGTTCTCCATTTGCAAAGAAACCAACCTGACTCTCGGGCTCCGCTTTTGAATTGAAAACTTCATCACTGCTCCTCGCCTTCATGCTGGTAGATTTGGCAAACGCAGTGGTGAAAAGCTAAGGATACGATAAAAGATCATGAAGAGTATGGTCAGATTTACTGAGAAAACTCTCTTCATACCAATCCGTTGAGCAGTTCTGTTGTATTTTTGAAACATTTTAAAGCTCACTAACACCACACCAAATGTCTGTTGAGCACCTCCTATGGGTGGAAAAGTATGTTATATGCTTGTAACAGAATACACAGATCCCATAAGATACAGCATTTACAATGTTTCTATTCCACAGGGGAAGGGTTTTTGAATTGGGAATAAGAGATGCTGAAGATGTCATTAATTCAAACTCACATTTTTTTATGCCTTCATTTGACATGGAAATTACTGAACATTGGCTCCGTGGCTGGCTTTCGGGATACAAAAATAAATGAGTCGGGGCCCCTGTCCTCGAGTAACTCATAGAAACACACACACAAACACACAAACAAATAATAAACAAGCCCTCTGTGATGGCCCAGGCACTCAGTGGGTCCTGAGGCCAACGGTCAAGAGCCGGATGGTTGTGGTCACAAGAGAAAACGCCAGTTGAGAAATACAGGAAGCCTGTGGCCAAGCTCTTGTCTGTCACTTTCAAAGAACACTGTAGATTTCCTTTTAAATTCAGAAAGCCTCTCCCTGCACCTACTCAACGCCGGCTACTCTACTTGGTACTTTGACATACGTTATCTGATTTAATTCTTCCAATGGCAAATTATTCAGCGATATTAAGATGAAAGAGGTTCAATATTAAAACGAAATGACGTGAACACTGCAGGCCAGCAAGAACAGACTAGAATGCTTGACCTTTTCCCCATTTGTTATCAGACATTTTCTAAAGGTGTAAATGTTTGAAGGTTCAGACATCTGCATAGAATTCCCTCAGATTCGATCCTTTAGCGTAACTCAAAACTTCTTAAACATGAGCAGGCATAAAGATGACTAAAATGGAGAGTTGACTCTATAAAACCATTCATACTGTATTGAAGGGGGATTTAAGGGATTTTCCAAGGGTGATTTTGTTCTGTGCAGTTGTTGCTTTAAGCACTGACTTAGAGCCCAAATCTTATATGATAGTGTCTCTACTACCTGTCCAGAGGGCCGTGAAAACCCAGAGGAAATCGTATCTCCCTCCGCATTAGGCCCGGAGGAGAGTTAGTCATGGAAGGTTTCATGGAGGAGGTGACTTTCCATAACAGAGAAATGAGGAGAGAAAATTCCAGGCAGAGTGTCCAGGACAAACAAACGCCAGGAGGTGACAGAACATGCATGCTCTGGGTTCAAAGGCTGGAAGGAAAAGAAGTGATAGAGATGAAGCTAGGAAGGGAGGCAGATGGCCATACTCTGCAATTTGGACATTATTAGGTTGCCTACCCTCTTGTTTCAAGATCTCTAGACCTGTGCTTTTCAAACGGGGGTGAGTTGGGAAGAGATGAGGAATGCTACTAATATCCAATGCTACACAGGACAGGCCCCCAGGACAAAGAATTATCTGGCCTGAAATGTCCTAGAGCTGAGGTTGAAAAAGCCTGCCCCAGACCCATCTGCTCCTAGACCATTGCTGCTTGTGTTCATGTTGTTCTGCTGTCTCGGAGGTAAATGAAAAGCTGGTTTAAACTTTGTATCCTAGAATAAGGATGTCTCAGGACAAATATCTATTTGGAATTCCTGTTTCCTTCTGAGCTAGGCCGGGGTGGGGGGTGGGAGGCAGGGGAGAGAGTGACTTTAGAGAGAAATATTAACCTTGCAAATGTGCACATTTTCAATTCACATCCTAGTGACAGGCTACAACTTGTAATCAGTATAAAATGATTTTCCGGGAGAGTAAATGCTTATTTTCACTGTCTTGATGTTGGCACTGGATTACTTGGTATTAATCCCAGGGTGACACAGTCACATTTGGAAGCCGTGAGATTTATTTGGATGTCTTGTGGGGCCAGGGGCAGCCTTCATTTTACATCCTTGATCTTGGAGAATTTGAATAATAGAGCTGCTTTCCTATATGCACCAGTGGTGTGAAAAGGAAGTCATCTACCCAGGACAATTCCAAGAGCCACACGGCCAGGAGAAGGGAGGACAAGATGTCACCATATTTGTTGTCAACTCCATGTTTAGCAGCCACAACAATTACAACAGGAAACAAAAGGCACTTATTAAACACCAACTGTATGCCTCTCCCCTAGCATAAGACAGCAAGAAATCTGAGAGCTTGTACCCACAGGTTCCAGCATACATCATAACAGCCTCTTCTCCGACCGATGCCCACACCATGAGGCTATGCTTGGTGTAATTGCTCTGACCAAACATCTGCCGTTGCTATCTCTCATTACTATCTCCCATAGCTTTCATCTAGAGCAGAGGCCAGCAAACTTTTTCCATAAAGGGTTATGTGGTAAATACTTTCAGTTTGCCAGCCATAGGCTTTCTTTTATAATTACTCAGCTCTGACATAGTACAGAAGCAGCTATAGACCATATGCAAACAAATGAACATATTTGTTTCCAGTGACTACCCTGTGTTTTAATAAAACTTTATTTACAAATAAGGCAGCAGAGCCAGATTTACCCTGGAGGCTATAATTCACCAACCCCTGACTGAGCGTAGCTAGTACCATATTTTAAAGACATTGCCTTCTGAATATTTAAGCAATACTATTAAGAATCATAAAACTATTCTTATGTTTTGACTCAATAATTTCACATCTCAGAATCTAGTCCTAAGAATATCTCTGGCTCTTCACATGCAAGTTTTTGTACAAAGATGTTCACTATGGCAATACTTATAATAATGAAAATTTGGTAATTTTATTGGCCAAAAACAGGGCGTAAGAGAAACCTTATTCCATCATGGAACAATGGAATATTGGGCAGACTTTAAAGCGATCATTCCGAAGTGTTTTAATGATATATAAAATGGGATGTTAAATCAAGAAAAAGTAAGATGGAAGTTGTGCGTACAGTTTGATCCCAATTAAGCTTACATCTGCATATTCACAGAAAATGACTCAAAGCAAATATACTCAATTTTTAAGTATGGTTTATCTCTGAAAGGTGAGATTATGGGGTGATTTTTCTTAAAATTAATCGCAGCATGGAGTTATTTAAAAAGGGCAAATGCGGGGCGCCTGGGTGGCTCAGTCGTTAAGCGTCTGCCTTCAGCCCAGGTCATGATCTCAGGGTCCTGGGATCGAGCCCCGCATCGGGCTCCCTGCTCAGCGGGAAGGCTGCCTCTCCCTCTCCCACTCCCCCTGCTTGTGTTCCCTCTCTCGCTGTGTCTCTCTCTGTCAAATAAATAAAATCTTTAAAATAAAATAAAATAAAATAAAATAAAAATATTAAAAAATAAAAAGGACAAATGCTGGCATCCAACTTATTTAGCTTTGCTATTTCACTGGCTGGGCAGGTCACCTTTGCAAGGTTACTTAAGCACTCGGAGCCACAGTTTACTTCTTTGTAAAATGTGTATAGCATCTCACTTGCCAGAGCATTGTGAAGATTAACTAATGCGATATATGTAAAGTGCCCAGCAGAGCGCTTGTGACATAGTAAGTACCCAACAAATGGTGGCTGATAATATCATCATTCTTCGTTCTAAGCAGTTTTCCACCTTGATTGTAGTGATGGTTACATGAATCTGCAATGGATCCAATTACACAGAGCTACACACACACACACACATTATCAAAACAAGGTCTATAGCCTAGTTAACAGTATAATACCAGTGTCAGTATCCTGGCTTTGATATTGTACCATAGCTGTATTAGATCGATGTCACCCCTGGGGGACTCTGGGGGAAGGGTACCTGAAACTCTACTGCTTTTGCAACTTACTGTGAGGCTATAAATATTTTATATCCAAGGGGCGCCTGGGTGGCTCAGTCGTTAAGCGTCTGCCTTCGGCTCAGGTCATGATCCCAGGTCCTGGGATCGAGCCCCGCATCGGGCTCCCTGCTCCGCAGGAAGCCTGCTTCTCCCTCTCCCACTCCTCTGCTTGTGTTCCTGCTCTCGCTATCTCTCTCTCTGTTAAATAAATAAATAAAATCTTTAAAAAAAATAAAATAAAAATAAGTATTTTATATCCAAAATCTTTTTTTAAAAAAATACATTAAATCTTTTAAAAGATTCCAGCTGCTTCCATTACATCTCACCCATCCAAGTGAAATAGGGAACTGTAACGAGGGGTTGTTTAGTTTCATTTGCAGAAGGTAACACTGAGATGCTGAGTGACTGTTCTTCTCCAGGTGAATCAGAAAGACAGCAGGAAAAAAAACAAAATCAAGTCACTGAATATCCTGGACTCTTCCCAGTAGCTGGTCCTGCCCCAGAAGTTGTCCTGTGTTTTACCGGGTTAATGTTCCTTAACAAGGAATGTGTCCCATCCTTTAGGTAAATGTGTGTAGAAGGTATTCTCTGGGTAAGGGTCTCAGAACAGAACCTAGAATTCCATGAACAGGTATTCCCAGGTGATGTTGGGTAGAAGAAGAGGCAGGGAGCAAGCAACCCTCTCAAAGAAAATGGTAATTGTTCAAGTGTTTTCACGTTGGTATTAGTTTTATTATTTTTCCATGCACTATTAAAACTGAAAATAGGTTTTATATAAATTAAGAAAACAGGCTTGGAGTTAGTAAAGTTACAGCTGTGCTTGCCAAAAACTCGATGCATGAATTCAACAAATGTCTGTTGACTGTCTACCATGGGCAAGCACTGTTCTTGGTGCTGGAGACGTGCTAGTGAGCTAGACTGATCCAGCTTCTGCTCTTGAAAAATGTAGTTTCGGTCAAAAAGCAATCGATTGTTGGGGTGCCTGACTGCTTCAGTCAGTAGAGCATGTCAGTCTTGATCTCAGGGTTGTAAATTTGAGCCCCACGTTGGGTATAGAGATTACTTAAAAATAAAATCTTAAAAAAAAAAAAAGCAATTGATTATAGCCTGAGCTTTCCCCCTTGCTTGCCACATGCCTTAAAAAGCTACCTGGACTTTGATCTCCTCCTCTATAAAATAAGTTTTTGGCTTTGTACAGTAATGACAAACACACACACTCCCTAACTCTTACCTCTTGTTTTTGAGGCAAACATCACTAATCAATCCTGGCATTCTTTCCCACTGAGTTTCAAGAAAGACACAGACTTTGCATCGCTCAGAACAAATTGTCTCTGTTGGCATTGCAGGTGGGTAAATCTCTGTTGTGGAAGGCTGCACTGTGCATGATAGGATGTCTAAAATCACCTGTGGCCTACACCTTCTCAATGCCAGTAGCACACCCTGCCCCCTCCCTGATGGACAGCCAAAAATGTCTCCAGGCATTACCAAATGTCCCCTAGTGGGAAGGGACTGTAACTCCAACTGAAGACGACCACTCTGAGTGGATGCTACCAGCAAGGAGAGTCTACAGCAAACAGATTATTTTTCATCTCAGGACCAGCTCATTTCTTGCCATCGCTTCTGACCGTTATATTCCATGACTCCATCAGTCTAGGAAGAGTCAACCATACTACTTGCTTACTTGCTTGCTTTTATAATCTAGGGGAAGCAAAATTTTTTGATGTGAAACAGAGGCACAAAGAGATTAAATAGCTTGCCCAGGGTGCATAGCTGTTGGAGGAACAGCTGAAATGCAAACACACAGCCTCTGAGCCCGTTGTGCCCTGTCTGCTGTCTGCTCTGGGTCTCTCCAAGTGACTAGCCCGAGCATGCCAATCAGACAGACCATCCACAAGGCTATTGGGAGCCTGGACTCACTGGGAAGCATTTGTCTCCAAAACATGGACAAATAAGCGTTTTTGTTTTGTTTTTGCTTTTTGTTTTGTTTTGTTTTGTTTTTTGCTGAAGAAACCAGTGTGGAGCAAGATCTCATGGGTAACAGGAATAGAACAGACACCCAAAGGCCTGCATTCAGGAAGCTTCCTGGAGTGTGTGCATGTTGAAGGAATAAAGAGATACATACGTAAATTCCAGTACAAACCTCAGCTCATTAAGGTCAGGCCAGTTCTGACATGTGTGTTATACTCAAGAGAAGTGCCCATCCATCATAAAAGATATTCGTAGAAAAATATATATCTTTACTGCACCCTCTCCCAAAATGCCAAAAGGGTGGGGCACCTGTTCATTAAAAATTGTTTTTCAATTCTTTTCACCCATCCACTTCCCCCAAAGCTCTATTCCTCCTGAAATACCAGCTGTCCCTAACAGCTCTCTCCAAAATCGCTCCCAAGTCCCCTCCAAACCAGCCACCCCCAGCCCTGTTGCTGCTTGCCCCTTCCCACCCACCTCCCGTTGTCTTTCCACATGTGACTTACCTGCTCTGGGATTGTAAAGGAATTAAGACAACACTGGCTTCACCAACAGTGTAGGAGGGTTCCCCTTTCTCCCAATCCCCGCCAACATCTGTTGTTTCCTGACTTGTTAATTTTAGCCATTCTGACTGGTGTGAGGTGGGATCTCATTGTGGTTTTGATTTGTATTTCCTTGATGCCAAGTGATGTTGAGCATTTTTTTATGTGTCTGTTGGCCATTTGGATGTCTTCTTTGGAGAAATGTCTGTTCATGTCTTCTGTCCATTTCTTGACTGGATTGTTTGTTTTTTTGGGTGTTGAGTTTGATGAGTTCTTTATAGATTTTGGATTCTAGACCTTTATCCGATACGGCATTTGCAAAAATCTTCTCCCATTCTGTAGGTTGCCTTTTGATTTTGTCGTCTGTTTCCTTTACTACTATGTGGAATTTAAGAAACAAAACAGAGCATCATGGGGAAGGGAGGGAAAAATAAAATAAGACAAAATCAGAAAGGGAGACAAACCATAAGAGACTCTTAATTTTAGGGAACAAACTGAGAGTTGCTGGAGGGGAGATGGGTGGGGGGATGAGGTAACTGGGTGATGGGCATTAAGGAGGACATGTGATATGATGAGCACTGGATGTTATATGCAACTGATGAATCACTAAACTCTACTTCTGAAACTAATAATACGCTATATGTTAATTAATTGAATTTAAATAAAATTAAATTAGATTTTTTTTAAAAAGACACTCTGGCTCATTTGAATACTCTTCTCCCTCATTTCCTAATAGAAACAGCAAGGCCTAAGAGCCATGCCGGTAGAGAAAGTTCTCTCTAGCATACAGGGAAGGCAGAGAAGCTTCAAATACCACCATGGGGAGGGAGAGCTCAGCCACACGAGTTAGATGGAGAAATGCTACCAAGAATATGGACAGGGTGCCTGGGTGGCTCAGTTGGTTAAGCGACTGCCTTCGGCTCAGGTCATGATCCTGGAGTCCCGGGATCGAGTCCCGCATCGGGCTCCCTGCTCAGCAGGGAGTCTGCTTCTCCCTCTGACCCTCCCCCTTCTCACACTCTCTCTATCTCATTCTCTCTCTCAAATAAATAAATAAAATCTTTAAAAAAAAAAGGAATATGGACAGATAACATTCAACCAGATTAATTCAATAATATCTGCAAAGGCACTTCAAAAAAGTGTAAAGCAAAATATAAAAATATTGTTTTGAAGAAGCAGTTTCTGGAATAAAGAAAATGTGGCTTTTAGATGAACCTTGAAGAATTGATAGGATCTGGACCTATGGAATTAACAGTAATGAGTGAGCAAAGGGAGAGCGGGTCCAGATGGCAGCACCAGCAGAAAAGATTCTGTCCAGGAAAGGGTTGGGTGTGTTCAAAGAGCCCAGATCGGTCTCCCAAGTCAAGCTCCTTAAGCTTATTTCCTGTCTGGGGCACTCTGTGACACATCTCCAAATGGAAAAATCATTCCCAGTTGAGCTAGCCAAATATCTTGAATAAATAATGCAGAAATTATGAAGACATTTTCCAGAGGACCTCAGCATTTCCTGTCTTGACAATGAGGCTGGATTTGACATCAGCTAACTCAAAAAGTTAAAAATAAAAGCTGTGGCCAATTCAAACTTCCCTTCCAACTGTTTTTCAATAATCTGAGATTGGGCTGTGAGACAGTACTTGTAACCAATTTCTTCAAACCATCTCAACATGATTCATAAATTCACGACCACGGCCAAGTGGATGTGCCATTGGTTAATCTCTGTCCTGGGCTGAAGGGACAGGAAGGAACACTGAAATGAATTATGACTTCATTGGTTGGGCCATGAGATGTTAAAGAGTCGAGGGGGCTTTAAGAAAGGAAATGTTCCAATAACGTGCCAGATGACTTAGGGTTAATCAGGGAAACAGAAGTTGAGAGGTACAAAGAATTTTAAAGGGAATAATACAAAAATATTAGCTCACCTGTATTCAATGCTTCCTGTGTGCCCAGTCTGTTCTACCTGGTCTCTTCCTGCCAATGACCCTAAAAGAGGCAGGTATGTATCCCCATCGTATAGATGAACAAACTGAAGTGGAGAAATTAAGCAATTTGCCCCAATTCACACCATCAGGAAACAAAAGAGTCAGCATGGGTCTTCCTAAGGAACGTCCAGAGACTGTGAGAAAGGGAGAACACTGAGAAAACCCTGCCCCCAACCCTAAAAATTACAGAATCCATAGTGCAACCACATCGTTATTTCCAGGAAGACTAGTTGTCCATGACCAAAAGTAGGCAAAACAAGGGTCTCTTGCTCCCAGGTATCACTCGTCCTCTTGGGCATCAGTGTTATCATCCGTACAATGGGCATCACAAATCTCCCAAATGATAGTGTGTCTAGGAAAGCTCATCAGAAAGTAATAGCATGCTAAAAAATATTTTATAATTAGGAGTATCTGAAGTCAGACAATGTGGTTTGAATCAGCACTACCAATTATTATGAGTTTTATCCATGGGCAATTTAGATCCTCCCCTAATTATCAGTTTTTTCCCTGATAAAATGAGAATAATAATCACACCTATCTTGCGAGGCTCTGGTGAAGATTAAATAATATTATGCATGCAAGGATAATATCCTTTGCACTATCCTTTGCACATAGTAAGTGCTCAATAAATTTTAAATAATAATAAAGAAATCATAGCTACAACATGTGCTATGCTGTGCTTAATTACAACAAGATTGCAACACCTATTTCGATGAACCAGAGCCGTATAGCTTGAGTAAGGAATAAAATAAATATGCAAACGACAGAACTTTAACCCAATAACGTGACCACTCCCTAAGTTGAGCATATTACTGGAAATCGCTAATGGAGCGCTGCCCATTATTCATGATACAAGCAGTAAGGAATCATGCATAATGGAACAGAGTCCCTGCTAACAGCAGATTCACGCACAATAATTTAAACTTGTTTGTATGGAAATAAAGGACGAATCTTTGAAGTGAGCCTTAATGAGATTCTGCTTGATCTTCAGTGTATCCTGGGAGAAAGAGTTCAATTTTTCCTCCAGCATCCGGCTCTTGTTGGTGGCGTGTAGGAAAGAAAGGGCCAGCTTAAATTATGAATGGCCCTTCTTGTCTTTGTGATAGCAGGTGAGGAGTGGGGGTGCTCATCCCGGGGCACAGGGGAGATAGAGAGAGACGAGCACAGTTCTCCTCCAAGGTGGCTTCTGAATCAGAAACTTACAGGAGGGTTTGGTGGACTGGAGCCTCACAGAAAGCATGCATCATGGAAAGCTAGAGTTATAGACCCTCCGAGACCAAAAGAAGCTGGTGGGTCCTAGTAGGAGATGCTGGTGTATTAGCAGGGCCGTGCACCTTGTCACATTCTGCTGATGCACAAAAGGGCTTCGGCTCCATCCCAGACCTGGCAAATACTGGACACTGCCAAATGCCTGCCGAGCGGGCAGCTCCCAACGTCCGAAGGCGTCTGGGGCTGGTCAACTTGACCTGACAGTCAGAAGATCCCAGGAAGTGAGTTTGTGCTTTGGTTGGCAGCCGAAAAGTGTGGGGCTGCTGAGTTTCTTAAATCACTGATTTTGAAAAAGCCCAATTCAAGCCGTGGGAGCCGTCTACTTCTCTGGGTGGTCGTGGCCAAGAAGACCCCATATGGTCCCGAGCACAGGCTGGCCACACAGTGCACAGCGCTCACTGTATGCAGATGCCATTTATTTTCCTTTCCCCTTTATCATCGATTTAGGGTTTCTTCTTGTCTGCGGCCTTTCAGGCTCAATTAATTGTAACTAAGCCTCTGAGACCAAGTGTTCATTGAACTCCTTCTGCTGTCTCAACACGGAGACACAGCGGAACCTGCAGTCACCTCGGATGGCGCGTGTTGAAACTTTTCTCTGTGCCAAGCCCCTCGCTCAGGATGCCCCTTACGTGACTGCATTTAATACATTAAATTTAACTGCATTTACTCAGTGCAGCCCTATGAGGGAAAATATGCTTTTTAGCCCCGTTTCACAGATGAAAAAACAGAGGCACATAAGGTGAAGTTACTCACTCCAAGTCACAAAGCCAGTAGGCGGTGGGATCTGGGACTTCGAAGCAGACACCTGTTTGATTCCTGGGTCCACCTTCTTAATCACGGTCAATACAGCCTCTCCCTCGATGGCTTCCCTAACCTTCACTAAACTCTCGGCTAGGCTCAGTGAAGGGAGGAAGTCCACACACACTAAGGAGTTTATCCCAATCCCTCCCCAATTTACAGATGTATTATAAAACTTCAGTGTCAGGGAACTCCAGCACAGAGCAGAAGGCTCACCTGACCTCAACATCCACCTCACACAGACTCAAAAAATTCAGTTCCCAGCCTATTTTGTCTTGATTTTCTAAAAAAAAACCCTCTCATTTTTAAACCAACATATACTGAGCACTTGTCATGTATCAGACACTATGCTAAGAAAGTTTCATGCGTTCAATCACTTAATTCTTCAAACTCTTATTCCCATTTTGCCAACAAGGCAGCTACTGAGGCCCCTATAAATTAAGTAACCAGCCCAAGGACATGCAGCTGGGGAATGAGGCACCAGGACCCGTTCCTGCATCGTTCACGTGATATGTGCATGTCTACCTCTGGGTGCCTGAGGCTGTTCTTAGCTTGGGATATGGCAATGAACAAGACAGAACAGGCGCCTGCCCCCACGGAGCCTACATTCTAGAGGCAATAGACAGGCTCTGAATAAATACACATCTGAGACAGTCTAGAGATCATTTCCATGAAAAAAATCGAAGCAGAAGAAGGAACTAGAGAGTAAAAGATGTGGGAGGGGGTGCTGGTTTAGAGCAAAGAAGGATGCTGGAGAGGGTGATATTGGAACTGAGACCTGAACAAAGTAAGAGAAGTGGGAAAAACACATTCGGGGGGAGGGGAGATCATATGCAAAGGCCCTGGGGTAGGAATGAGTTGGGGATATTAGGGAAACATCTAGAAGACCCTTCTGCCCCCATTGAGTGAGTGGAAAGACTGAATCATGCACGAGCATGTCAGACTCAAGTTAGAATCCAATTCTTGTTCTCCTACCCACTACCCTGTCTTTTGTGTCCAAGTCTGCCAACTATCAACTCCAGTCCTAACATCGGCTTTACCTAAGGGTCCTCCCCTCTGCCGGTTCTCTGAGTCTCTCTTTCATAAGGTTTAGATAATTACCAAATAGAGATGCTCTGGAACCCATTCTCTTTTTAAATAATTTGAATTAAAGTAGGATAAATGTCCACCAAGAAGTGAGGAACAGAGAGGGACTCTCTGAGAAGCACCTGTGCACGGTACATTCCTGGGTGTGTATGTGGTGAGAATATCATGTTGGAGGAGTATCAGTGTGGCTACTCCAACAGAATTGCTTCCATCGCTGAGGGCTATGGGATGAGATGACACATCAGGATTTTCAATACCAAAGCATATCAATAACAACCACACTAGCCTCAGAGCCAAGCATGAGTCTTGTGTATTTCCAGCTGAAGGTCTGAGGCTCTGAGGTTCCATGTGGCATCCCACCCTCCGATAGCAGTAACCTTGGTCTACTTTGGCTATTTCCTTCTGCTGAACAGATGCATTCTTTACACGTTTAATTACTAACCATAGCCGTGAGCCCCCAAAATTATATTAAATAAAATAAACAGGGCACAGGATGAGTACTTGAGGAAATGGCAGTCTTTTTCATAATCAAAATCTTTATGCATTTCATCTCCTCATTATGCTAAGATGCTGACAGAACCAGATTTTTAGAACATGACCTGGTCTTTGAGCTCAGAAAAAAAACACATTTCATGTAGTCCAGACCTCGTGTCTACTCAATTACAAGTTCAAGCTAACCACCCCAACATCTTAGGGATGGCCTTTTTTATCTTCCTTTCTTTAAAGAGCAGGATTGGAATTTCATCATATTGAATATAAACGGGAAAAAGTACATTGCAGAATAAAACTCAAAATGCTTTTATGGAATTTTCATTGTAAGACTGCCTGTAATAGAGTTGACCTCATATTCACCTAAGATTTCTCTGGCTCCGAGTTCAGATTTCATGCCAATTAACATGTTAATGACATATATCATTTAAAGAGCTCATCATAACTTTTATCACATCATGTTACATCTATTTCCTTGTAATTAAATCAGAATTACAGGGTGTAATTACTTTTCTTTTCCTGAATACCCATTCCATTTCAGACATTTAAATTCAAGTGCAAGTACTAAAAGACACTCGAAAGTAACAACCTAATAAAAATATTATCAATTAATGAAAGTGTTGGGTTTCTCCTACTATCCAGTTTCCTTTTTGACAAATTCCTTTTTCCTGTTATACTTTGAATAACACGTAATGAATGGTAGTATCCAATCAAATGCTTCTTAAGTTCTTTAAATCCTCAGGGCCCTACTTTCCATGAATATGCAATGTTCTCACACGTAAATATAATTACATACAATTATTAACGGAAAGGGATCAGATAAGATTTATTAAAGAAATACCTATAATCACCCCCAAGTCCAGAACCTCCCTTTATGTGTTAACTCAACCATGGTCTGGAGTCTGCAATCACTCCAGCTGCAAAACAGCTATTGATTTTGACATTTGGGGAAGGCAGGGCTGATGGCAGGACCAAAAAAGGGATCCACCTTTGCTTAAAAAACTTAACTATAGGGGAATGCCTGGGTGGCTCTGTTGGTTAAGCATCAGACTCTTGGTTTCAGCTCAGGTCATGACCTTGGGGTTGTGGGATGGAGCCCTGCACTCAGCACAGAGTTCGCTTGAGATTCTCTCCCTCTCCCTCCCGCTGCTCTCTCTAAAATAAATAAATAAAAATATTTTAAAAAATAATAATAATAAAATAAAAGACTTAACTAGGACAATTCTGTAAAGACCATGGAGCCAGAGGTTATTTTCTGACCGCTGTCTGGACTTCCAGACCTTCCCAAACACTGGCTTTAAGACTTAAAGCTGCAGCACACTTAATTTTTGAACCTCCTTGTAACTTCAACATAATAGTTAAGAAAATGCAAGTAATTTCCAGGCATGTGATCTTCTATGATGACCTGTAAGAATTATGTGGCTGGAACTACAAGGGACCAATATATATTATTCGTGGAACTAGGCACTAGAAGATGGGCAGGAAAGCAACTCCTTTGTTGTCAGGAAATTCTGTGTACATAGATCAATCCGCTCATTCATTCAGCAAATACTTATTGAACACCTATAGTATGCTAGGTACTATTCTAGGCCTTGGTGATAAATAAGATGATCAAGGTCATGGCTGTCAAGGTGCCAATATCCATCCCATCCTGGGAAAGGAGGAGAGACTATAAAGTATAAACAACAGAATAAATAAGAGAATTAGAGCTGGTGATGAAGAGCTAAAAGGAAAAGATAACGGAGCTAGGTGATGAGATAAAAAGTGATGGGCTGTGGTGGGTTATTCCAGACCAGATGGTCAACGGAGGCATCTCTGAGGTGCCTGATCTTTGAGCTGGGCCTGAGCGGACATGAAGGAGGCAGCCAAGGGAAGCTCAGAGAACAGAAGCGCCAAGTATCAAGGTCCTAATGGGAAGTGAGTGTGATGTTTTGGAAAAACGAAGAGGACGTGGGTGTTGCTAGAACAGAGTGAGCAAGAATATAAAGATGGCAGTAGAAAGATGGACCCACTTAGGAAGCTCCGTGGGCCATGAAAAGTGGTATAGATTTTTTTTTCTAAGAGTGACAAGAAGCAATGAAGGGTTTTAAGCCAGGAAGTGACGTAATTCAAGTTACATATAGAAAAGGATAGTCTGTGGTGTGGAGCCTGGATTTGGAGGGGACAGGAGTAGAAGCAAGCAGACATTTAGGAGACTATTGGTGCCTTTCGGTGGCTTGAGTTAAGGAGGTGCCGGCGTATAGATAGAACACACAGTTTGGCAGGTGGACGAGCAGGTGCTACCCCGCGGTCTCGTGGCAGCTCGTAGGAATCCCTGCATCCTCTGGAGCATTCGTTGAACAAATGTATCCTATTTACTATATGCCAGGCATTGTTCTAAGGCATGGGGTTGCAGAAGTGAACAAAACAGACAATATCCCTTGCTCTCACGGACCTTAAATAAAGGAGAAAAACAACCAGTGCAAAACCAAATAATTATATAGTGTGTCAAGTGATCATAGGCATCTTGAAGAAAACTAAAGCTGGGCATGAGGGTGGGGAGGCTAGAGAATGAGGGAGGGGTGGGCTACTTTAGATGACAAGCCCAGTGATGGCCACATGCCCATGGAGGGAGGGCGTGACAGCGGCTGGGACCTGGGTGAGGTGCCCTCAAGAATGTCAGCTCTTCCCGCGTCTTCCTCGTCCCACCATGTCGCCCCCTTTTTTTCACTTGATGCCAGCCCCAAGCAGAACTTGGAACCACTTCAGTTTTCCTCAAGAGAATCCTCTCCCACCTAAGTGCCAACAAATAACAGAGACACGGGCAAATTTTCACAGGGGAAACACAGAAGTGGGGTGACATCACGCTGCTGCCGGGCAACACCCGATAAAGCCTCTCACTATTTCTCTAAACAATCCCAGAGAGTCCTTTCTCCTCCTCTGCCTGTGGCCCAAGCTCAGCTTTCTTCTTGATCCCTTCTGGGCCCATCGATGTCCCGTCCTGCTTCCCTCCACTAAGCAGGTGATTCCAGTCACCCCTGGTTCCTCCCACAAACACCCGGACATGTTCAGTGAAACAAAGACCTCTGCTGAAAAGGTGCCGAGTGACCATTTGGCCCTCAGGAGGCTTCATCTCCCTGCTCCCATCCCACAGGGCTCGAGAAAGCATCCCCCCAACCCCCAGACACTCCAAGCGTTCTCCGGGGAGGACGACTGCTGAACCCAGTTGTCCCCCTGCAATTGGGTTGTGGATTGGCACACCCCTCCAAGCTCCCTTCTCGTTAAGCCCAGGCCGTAGAATCTTCTGGAAAATGAGCAGGAACAGAAACCACCTTTGCACAGCTCCTTCCTGTCCATGGTCTTCTATGTTTTCTCTCTTGCCTCACGTCAAGCCAGGCCCAGAGGAGGAAGTAGCTGAATTCCTGCCATGCCTTTAAGGATTTTGGTTTAAGTCAGAGTTTGGCAAACTGTGGAAAAGCCAGTGGAAATGTTGTGCTGGAAAACAACCCCACCCATCTGGTTGCAGATCATCCGTGGCCGCTTTCGTGCTGCGGCGTGGAGCTGAATCATGACACAGCCCGAAAGAGGCCATGTTCGAGACGGATGGGTGCAACCATGTTCCAGAACATCTTTACTTCTGGATGCTGAGATAACACAAACATTATTATTCTTTTGGAGCTTTTTTTTTTCCCCACCATTTACAAATGTGAAAGCCGTTCTCCCTTGCAGGCCTTACAAAAGTAGGTTGCAGGATGAATATGGCCTGCAGGCCCTAGTTTGTCACCCTGATTGAAGGGGTTGCTGGTAAACATCAGGTTCTCTGGCTTCCTGAGTCAATCTCAGCGTGGCAAGGTCTTGGCGTCCTCCTGGGGAGAACACAGAGCCGGTGTCCAGTTATGCCCAGGCCCTGTGCCTCCAGATCACCAGGGCCCAGAATGCTGGTCCTCCCCCAGAAATGTGGTTCCTTTCAGTTGGCCAAGTCTGGAGTCTGAGCTCTCTAAGGGGAGAGCCTGCTCGTTCACCCCGTTGTCTCCAGCACTCAGCCCGGAGTCCAGCGCCAAGCAGGGACACAAACCACATTAGCAGAGCGAAGAAACCAAGGACCAACCGTCCAAAAGGCAGAGCAACACTTGCGCAGTTCTCAACCCATTCTCTAATCATGTGGATGCGTATGATAAGATAAAACCATTACTTACTAGCAAAATGAATAATTAACCATTTCTCAAAACCTAGTGCGATGGACAACAAGGAAGACTGGGAGCCTCGAGTACCTGTGAGTGACACCTCTAAATGACTTCTTGAAATCCAGAGCCCGCAGCCCCCACTCTGCAATATTTCCATTGATTTCCAAATGAGTGGAGGCCATTTCCTGACAGTTTAGGGGAAAAAGGCCAAACCGTGAGGCTCCTCTTCTGGCTCCAGCATTTTACAATTAAGAGCTGGCCTTGTTTAAAGCTCAACCTGTCATTATCATGAATATTGAGATAGGACGCTTTGATCCAAATGGAATCTGACTGCCCGATACAACCCAAAGTTAAGCCGCTTCCAAACGCATCTTTCACTCTGTGCTTCATCCAGGCCGCTGATGTCTGTTTCAGCGGAGCGTTGGGCTGTTCTCGGGATGGCGCAACGGAGAGCTGATGTTGCGTAAACTTTTCTGCTGTTGTTTCTTCTCCAAATGACAGCTTCGCCCTGCACCCTAAGCCTGCCTGCTCATCTCACAGAGACGGTCCCTGATTCCCTCTCTTCCGATTAGCCTGGGCAATGATTGGGATAATTTAGGACTTGCACGGCTTGATCATCTGTACAGTTACAACAAATAAAACATTTTAATATGAGCAGTCACTGCATGTTTACTGTATCATATTGCTGAGAGCTGAACGGATGCCAAACGCTATCACACGAGGGGGGGTGTGAACTCTAGAATGATGACACAAATAAGGAAATTACAAAAGGCCCGACAAATGGCATTTGTGTTAAATCAATAATGCTCTGTTTGTTTTTTTTAATTCTAATCTCTCTTTGAAAAAAAATTATCTTTCTAAACAGTTGGCGATTCCTATTCTTGTTCGTCTTCCTGAACATAATTAAAAACATGTTGTGGCGTCTACTTAAGACATCAACTTTCCCAAGGCTGTCTTGTCCACTGCGTTTTAAACAAAGACACTTGTTTTGGCATTGTGCCCTTAATTAATCATTTGAGGCTTTATTGCTGTACCAAAAAAAAAAAAAGTGTCTTTGTTCAATGATTCATCACAAGCCCAGTTTCTGCAGAACTTAATCAAATACAGAACCAACTTTCTAATCAGCTTAAATATTTTTTAAAAATTAATGGAGGTCTTGTTTTCAGTATGTTATTTGATAAAAGGAATATTGATATATGACAGCCTGCTGCTTAGGAATTCTTAGGAATTCTTTCGTGGAGAGGGGATGGACCCTTTGCTTTCAGAGTTGAGATTGCAAGCCCTTTATCTACGAGGCAAACAGAACCTTTGATGGCTCAGTGAATGTCATGCAGCACTGGGGGCTTGCTAAGGTGGAGGCAGGGCCTTGAGTTGCCCATTTGAACAGGGCCTGAAGAATTCACATCTTCGTTTGCGGATTCTACGATTCCTTCCAGCAAACGGTGCATCACAGGATGAAGATGACTCCAAGAAGTACAAAGCCTCCCTTGCTGACCCCGCTCACTCCAGGCAGGCCACCAACTCTTCCCACTTTCAGTCTGCCCGGAAACCACTAGCATGCCTCTTCCCCACACTCCCCTGCTCCAGACACATCCTGGAGCAGACTCCACTGAGAAGCCTCTGATGCAAGAGAAAGCCGAACAAACTGAGCCATCTCTACATGACGCCAACTCAGATCTAGGATCTTGAGCAAGGCTTCAACAGGATAATGAAATTGCTGGACGAGAGGTACTCATTGCAATCACCGGAATCAACTTACACAATGCATCGCTCTCTGAGCCTAGTGTCTGGGACACCCTAAGAAGAAGTTGTGAGCATTCTGTACTGTTAACCCTTTAGAGTAGCACTATCATCTTTGCAATATTTGTGAAAATTTACAATGTGTGCTGTTGATCATTGGTACAGTTTTGAAAGCATGTTAATATGAGCATAACTCAATGTTTCCTGGCTTCCAGTGCTCTGAATCAAATATTATTGTCACTGTCATTTAGGGAACACTTTCATCATGCCAGGGACTGTGTTTAGCACTCTGGGGGCACTTTCTCCTACAAGATAAGAAATACTGCCCCCATTTTACAAATGAGTAAGTGGACGTGTCATCTGACCTGAAGTTCCTCCATGGCCAGGACCTTGGCCTCGGCACCCCCTTGACCCTCCAAGTCTGATGCCGAGTCCCAGCAGGGCTCCAAACTCAAGTCAGCCCAGACTCGACAACAACTGATGTAAGCAGAGGAAGTCCCGAGCACCTCCCTAAAACCTATAGGCAGCTTCAGGAGCCTTGGCCCAAGAGAACCCTGCATCTCAACCGTCAGGTGGCGATTGGGATCAGTGGGTAATAGCAGGGCTTTAGAATCTGAGGGGCCTAGCCTCCGATCCCTGCTCCTGCATGGGCCACTGGGAGACTTACATAACTTCTCCTTACCTTAAATGTGACTAATCATAGTACTTACCTCACTTACCTCATAGAGGGATTAACTGAACCAATTTGAACAAGAGCGTTTAACAAAGAGCCCACACATAATAAGCATGAAGAAATGTTAAAACATGTAACCCTTTGTTGAATAAGCATATTGCCCGAAGAGGGATCAAAGCATCGTTTTACTTCTTTCTCCACTTAAAAATACTCAGAGGGAGTAAACGTCCCCCCCGCCCTTGGATAAAACCGGAGACTTTTCTACTCATTCCTGGGGAAGACAGGCCCATGGTCACTTGAAGACTCAACTCAGGGATATGATTCTGGAGTGAGCGCATCCTTTCTCTCCTTTTGCAAGTTCTTGCTGGGGCTGGGGTCCTCTCTGCATGTCCTCCAGGCTCCTCCCCCCTGTTGATAGCAGCTTCAGTGTCTCCAGGACCCCATGTCAGGGGTAGTGCAGTGGGAAGTTGAGAAAGGGATGAACCAAGAAGGGGGTTCCCTGTCTGGGTGGCTCCCAGTCTGTGCTCCAAGCCAACTTATAGCTGACCCTTTTTTTTTTTTTAAAGATTTTATTTATTTATTTGACAGAGAGAGACACAGCGAGAGAGGGAACACAAGCAGGGGGAGTGGGAGAGGGAGAAGCAGGCTCCCCGCGGAGCAGGGATCCCGATGCAGGGGCTCGATCCCAGGACCCTGGGATCATGACCTGAGCCGAAGGCAGATGCTCAATGACTGAGCCACCCAGGCACCCCTATAGCTGACCCTTTTATGTATTTTTTATTGGAGTAAAATATATGTAACCCAAAATTTCCCAGTTTAACTAGTTTCAAGTGTCTAGTTCTGCGGCATCAAGTGCATTGACCTTGTCCTACAACCATTACCTCCATCTAGCTCTGGGAAGAACCTAACTCTTTCTCTCTGGGTGTCTTGGTCCATTCAGGTGGCTATAACAGAACAGATAGACTGGGTGCATTATAAATAACAAAAATTGACTTCTCACAATTCGGGAGGCTGGAAGCCCGAGATCAGGTGCCAACACGGTTGGGTTCTACAGAGAGTTCAATTCTGCTCACGGACGGCAGTCTTCTTGCTGTGTCCTCACCTGGTGGAGAGGGCAGGGAGCTCTCTGGAGTCTCTTTTATAAGGACACTAGTCCCAATCAAAAGGGCTCCCAAAGGCCCGCCTCTTAACACCATCACATCGGGGGTTAGGATTTCAACAGAAGAATTTGGAGGGAGTCACAAACATTCAGTCCACAGCTCCTGGGTTTTCCTGGGTCCTTTGGACGGTTCTCTCTCCTCCGGGTCCCCTCTCTTGCAGTTCCCTGATCCAGGCAGCTGTCTCCCTCCCCCAGGTATAAAACTGCGACTCTCCACTCTGCTCCCAAGTGTCAGGGTTCCCTGGCCGAGGGACAACCCCACCGAACATGCCTCGGCACCCCCCACAGCTTGCTCCTGCATAGCCCTCCAACAAACACTCCCCAGCCCTCCCTGGATAGATTCTCAGAGGTCAGGTTGGTCCAAGCAAGCAGCTTCTTCCTGCAACACAATGTGAGCAGTTAGAAACCCTCTGCTCTGGGCGGGCTCTAGACCTCTGCCCCCTCTGTGTCAGCTCCCCGGGTGGGGGCCAGGTACCAGGGCTCTCTGTCTCCCAAGGTCGGCCAGGACATCCTCCTGGCCACCCCCCACCTCTGCCCCAGCTAGGCTTGGGTTTTTATTAGTTGGGGTTCACCCAGAAGCCACCACTGGGAGAAGAATTCCTGATCCCGGGAAACACCAGTAGGACAGTGAGGAGGTGAGACAGGGAAGGGAAGGCAGCCGACACAGGGCACCTTATCCTAAAAGTTGTCACGTGGGCCATTGGCACTTAGTCCCACAGAGAATTCTGGGAGCCAGTGGAGATCAGAGGCCGGAGTTACTCCACCCATGGAGGAGGGAGCTGGGATATTTGCAAAGCAACACTTGCTAGTTGGGGGCCATGGGGTGTGTAGTTAGGTGGCAATTGGCCATTCATTCCCCCGCTGCCAGGGTCCCAGTGCACACTGGTGGCCAGAGGATGCCCTTGGGCAAAAGTGTGCAGCACCAGCCCCTGGAAATCCTGCAGTGCACACAGGTGGGAAGGGTGAAGGGATGGGACAGCGCATCAATACCACCACTCCTCCCCCCACCTCAGAGCAGGATCACAACTCTTTCTCCAAGTAAACTGCCCCCCTTCTCCTCAGGCACTCGCTCCTTTTGAGCGCTTGTAAACCCTCCTGCAGAAAAGCCCCAGCGAAGAATCCACATCCAGATGGCCTTGGTTCAACCCCAGCCCCACTCCCCCTGAGCATGAAGATTTATCCCTGTTCTCCGTGACGCAGTGTTCTCAAATGCAAAATTAAGGATAGTACACAGAGTACGTGAAACGCTTCCCCACACCTTCTCTCCCGTGTGTTTAGATCCCCTGCTGGACTGTCTTCACACACTCTGCTTTTCCCTCTTCCCACTTGAGAAAGAGTAATTAAGTAGTCTTCTGTGGGACTGTCTTTTTAATGAGGCTCCTCTCCTTAGTGGGGAGCCCTGAACTGGGCACCACAGTGGTTTTGTTCTCCACTTAACTCCTCAGCACAAGGCCTGGCATATAGTATGTGCTCAGTAAATATTAATAAAACGCACATAGCCATACATACATGCATTCATGCATGCATGCATAAATGCTATATGCCAAGAACCTAGAGCAGGGACTCTGAAGTCATACACCTCTAGGAGCCAGACAGAAATGAATTCAGAGCCAGCATGGGAGACAACAGGGAGTGGTGGGGAGTGTGGCAAACTACAGAGCACTTGCCCAGTCCAAAAGAGGTAACAGCTAGTCCCTTCCATGCAGAAATTTAGACCCAGAATTGCCAGTTGCCAGATCTCCCTTTTTTTTTTTTCCCATAAGAAACTGTTATGTGAAATTTTCTGATTTTTAACTTGTTGGCAACCACTCCGGATTTTTCAAATCCCCTGTGCAGTTCAACAAAACATAACAAAACAATAACAACCAAAAAAAAAACATATCCTCAGGCCAAAGTTCTCCAGTCAACAGTTTGAGGCCTCTGGTATCAAGCAACACTTGAGATGGAGGATGTCTTTGTCTCGCCCGTCTTCTACGGCCTGTCTGTTGATGCAAAGCCAGAGTCGGGGATGTTAATTGCACCAGTCGGTGGGCCACCTAGAGGCAGGTGGAGGAACGAGATGAACTCAGCTGGTCTTCCAAATGCCATAGGTTCTGTTCATCCCAAATGAGACGCGGGTTCTCTGAGCACAGATACAGCAGAGCCCCGCTGCCAGCAGCCTTCCTCGCTCCACATCAGCCCCTCCTTCCCCATCTGCTTATGCCGTCAGCTAATCAGTGTGACTCAATGGTCATAAGAGGTCCAGGTGTCTTGACAGAACTAAGCACCTTATGAGTAATTAGGTGTGTGCTGGTAGAGTTAATAGGCAGCTAGCAAATGTGCCTTCCTGGGGACAATACAGGAGAGAGGCGTACGGGACGAGCTTGTTCGGCCAGAGGATGATGAAATCGAGACACTTAAAAGTCACCCAAGATGAATTCAGGTGGTTTCTGTTCTAGAAGGGGAGACACACTCGTGGGTAAGACAGAAATCCACTCCACTTACCCCATGTATTAATAAAGGAAGTAACACCTTCAGAGAAGGGACCATGCCCTGGTGATGGGAGCGTAAATGGTTTTACCTCTTTATAGAGCAATGTGACAGTTTTTGTCGGCTACAGAATTTTAAGCATTTGTTTCCTTCAACCTGCAAGTTCATGGCTGGAAATATACCTTTTACACGGAAATGAGCATGTGCATAAGGATATGTTCGTAGGAATATTGCCTGCACATACAGGGCAGCAGTTAAAGCCATAGACTCTGACGTCAGACCACTAGGCTTGAATCTTAGCTCTCCCACTTGCAAGTTGTGCGACCTTGGGCAAGTCACTTCACTTCCCTATGCCTCAGTTCCCTCATCTGAGAAATGGGTCTACCTATTTCATATGGCACATAGGAAATTAAATTAATTAATATAGGCCACGTACTACTTAAAAATGGGGTATTTTCCACCCATTGGAATTGCAGAAGCATTTTTAGTCTTTCATACCAGGAGATTCGATATAGCCTTTAAAGAGAATGAAGGAGGGGCGCCTGGGTGGCTCGGTTGGTTAAGCATCCGACTTTTGATTTCAGCTCAGGTCATGATCTCAGGGTCCTGAGACAGCTCGTGCTATCTCTCTCTCTCTCTCTCTCAAATAAATAAATAAATAAAATCTTTAAAAATAATTAAAAAATTAAAAAATAAAAGGAATCAAGTAAATCCCCATGTGTTGATGTAGAATGATCATAAGATTTAGTCTTTAATGGAAATATCTAGGTCTATAGTATTCATCTTTGTATTAAAAATATATAAATTATACTCAACAAAGTTGTTTCTAAAAAATAATTCTCTTTGTGTGTGTGTGTATAGGCACTTTTGTTTATTTATGTAGAAATAGTTCAGGAAAGATCAGAAATGAGCCCTGGGGTTGGAGGTCTATCTTTTGTGGTGTTTGAACTTCTTTACCGAGTTCTTGTGCTATTTTTTTTTCCAGGAAAAATCTCGTTTAAAAGGGAGAGTCAGACTAAGCTCAGTGGCTAATAGCAGTAGACAAAACCAGGGCCCATGAACTTGAATTTGCAAGTAGATCTTTTTGATTTATCTTGCTGATAAAGCTGCTGTTCTCGGTTAAGTCACCTAGGCGCCCAAGCCGGGGAAGACCTGCGCTTAGCCCTGATTCTGCCACCTCCCAGCTGGCTGACCCAGGACGACAAATGTCACCTCTCTGAGCCTCAGGTTTTTTCAGATGAGCATGAGCAGCTTCCTAAGGGTTTTTAGAGGACTGATGGAGATAATGTTTGTAAAATGCTGAGGACAGGGCCTGTCATATATAAATAGAGGTTATTATTATATATGGTGGCTGATTTCCAACTACAAGCTTTACAAAGGTGGCAGCGAATCAAGATGTTCACTATTGTCATTTATGCAAATTAAGAAGACAACACCTAGAGAAGAAAATCTCTTTCCTGTCTCTCTTCTTCCTTTGTCTTTAACATACCCCATTACCAAAAGCCCTTAAGGCTTCTGTTGATAACTTACACAATAAACACATTAAAAATCAGCGAAATGCCAGGTTGGCGATCGTCTAAGATTCATTTTTTTAGTCCAATGCACAGCTTGGGAAATGCCTGGGGGAGAGAAAATGAAAATATGCAACGATAAAATGATCAATATAGTTGATTCTAGAGAAGCAGGCACTCACTGCTGCTCACACTGGTGGGCCCTCACCCGTGGCCCCTGGCCCTGCGGCCTGCTCCCACATGTTCTTCTTCTCCCTTTGCTCTCCACCCTTGCCCCCGCCCCATGCACCCCTACCCACACAGGCCTCCTGAAGAACGCACTCTTATTATCCTAGTAACATACCTATCTATACTCACTTATACAATCCCCCTAAAATCCCTATCATAGCTTAACCCCATAACATCAATAATAAACAAAAAGAAAGTGCATAATAGTAAAACAATATGATACGTATGCATTATATGTGCATGTGTGTGCCTCTTATATGTGTGTGTGTGTGTGTGTGGTGTGTACGTGTGCTTTAGGAGACATAAGGGAAAGTCTGGATTAAGAGAAGAAAGACAATATTTAATTGACAATTGTTTGCACCTTTTTGGTTGTGTGTGTGTGTCCGTGTGCGCACGTGTGTGTGTGTACATCATCGTGAATCCAGCAGCTACCAGGAGGGCAAGGGAGCCAGGGAAGGGTTTAAACAGGGGGCCCACACAGTCAGATTTGCAATGCAGGAGGGCGCCCCTGGTGCCCACGGAAAGGTAGGTGAGCAGGAGTGAGAGCGGGAGGCTGCCTGAGTACATCCTTGTGAGTGACAACGAGGATCAGAGGGAGAGGAGGGGGTGAAGACTCTCAGGGGCTCCACCCCAGTGGCGCTTTGGACATTTGTTGGAGGTCTCAGTGGTCATCAGGATGATGGTGATGGTAAATAGAGCAATAGAGATCCAAATATGGAACATGCTTCATTGACAATCCCAGAGGCCCTGGACATAAGGATATCCAGAAAACCTGCTCTCTGGCCTCATTTCTTCGTACTGTAGTCAGCTTTCATTCACTTGGAGATTTCCTCTGGACGGTGAGCTCCTTGGGAACTGGGTCTTTGCTCTTTTTACCTCTGTGGCTTCAACATTTAGAACAGGGATTGGCATCCTAGTCTGGGGCCAGATCCCGCCCATTTGCCATTTTGTGTAGGTGAAGCTCCCTGGGACACAGCTACGCCCGCTCATTGCCGTGCTGCCTTGGCCCTACAACAGTTTAGTACTCGCTACAGAGACCCCAGGGCCTGAGGGATTCCAAAATATTTACCACCTGGCCCTCTAAGAAAAAGTTTGCCAGCCCCTGATCTAGCATCATGCAGTGAATAGAGCCCATGACCCACAAATATCTGTGGGTCACACAATCGACCTATAAATGTGAATAACAGTAATAATAAGACTTCCTTTTGTCATGCAGAGAAATAATCTACTAATTCGTTTTTGGCTCTCACACCCCCTGAACTGTATCCCCAACTGTGAATTTTTTTTGTAACCGAGTCACACTGATTCTCTCAGTTGAGCCAGTCCTTTGGAGACTCCCTGAGCAGAGCTGGGTTCAGGGGGGGCCCTGAAAACAGCAAAGGGAACCACCTGGAGCAGATGTTCTCTCAACCTTAGCCAGGCGGGCATGCTGAGCAGGGGCCGTCCTATGCTGGAGGGTGCTGAGCTGCAGCCCTGGCCTCCACCCACTAGATGGCAGCAGCACTTCCCCTACGCCTCTGCGGGGCCATTACAAGTGTCCCCAGGAGGCAAGAAGGCTCTAGGGAGAGAGATTGCACATAAGAACAGAGTCCTGGGGACATTACACGTATAAATATACCTGAGGATTTTCCCTATATTAAAAAAAAAAAAAAAATTTACTTACCAGGAGTTTTGCACAGCTTCCCTCCAAAATGCATTCTAACACCCCAACTCAGCCCAGCAGGAAATTCCTGACGTCTAACCTAAGTCCCTTATGCTGCAGCTGCCCCTTTTTTCTTACTCTGTCATTACTGGAAAATAAAAAACAGAACTGGTGCATGCATTCTCCCTAATAACCCTCCTTCTGTGATAGTCTCGCTGCAGAGAAAGCTGGGACATACGTAATGCAATCAACCACTCAGCCTGCAAATGCTCCCGAGTCCCTACCACCTCTGCCCGGCACTGCTTCAGAAGTCGGGAATAACACAGGGAGCAAGACGAACCAGTTTTCCGATCTCATACAGCCACATTTCAGTGACAGGCACAAATAAGCAAGGGAATAAACAAGATAATATCAGTTACTGATGAGTGTTTGATGCCCTAGAAGTGAGTTATATGTCAATTACACTCAGTAAGGCTGGGGGCGGGGGAGAACGTGAGGGGGTGGCCCCCTAGCTAGGATGGTAAGGAAGGGTCTCTCTAGGGAGAGGAGACTTAAACAGAGGCTGGAATAACACTGAGGAGCAGCACCACAGAGACAGAAGTGGGTGGAAATGCCTGGTTTTGGTGTGTCACCCGTTAGGAGTCCGTGTTCTGAAGTGGGTGTGCGGGAGCCTCTCTCTTGATACTCCCCACTTTCCCCTTTCTTCTGATGTCAGGGAAAGGCCCCGAATCTGGATTGCATTACAGAATGCAATAGAATGCATCACAGAATCCACGGGCCTGGATTCTCTGAGCAGCTTCACGAAACAGCCCTCTTGATTAGACTGATGCTGCCTGAGGATCCCATATGGATTTCTAAATGACTAAAGTCAATGCCAAAAGCAAGGGGCTCTGGGTTCTCAAGGAGATTAACCCGAACCTGAAGTCTTCTCCTCCCCAGCCCTCCCAACCCAGCCCAGTCCCCAAAGGCACCAACAGAAAGACAGCACAGGGAAGGGAGTGAACGAGGTTAGGATGGCTAAGAGGAACTTCAAGTGGGTGAGGTCCCTGACTCCTCTAGGCTGGAATAAAAATGTCCAGGGCTGTCCTCCTCTCTCCGCCAGGCCTCTGCAGTCAGTTCCCTTCTTTCTCCCAAAGGATGAGCCATCTTGTGCAGGAAGCTTAATGCCACAGGGGAGGAACTTGAGAAAAAGCCAGACTTGTTGAAAAGTTGTAGCTAATTTGGGAGCCAAAAGGGAAAAAATCAATTATCTCAGGGATTTAGTCAGCTTTTATGGACCAGGCTGTTTTGTTCTACTTATGACCCACATCCGCAGACACACAGTAGGTGAGAGGGTGAGGCTCTGGAATCCTGTAGACATGATCATAAATCTGGGCTGCCCTTACTAACTGCCACACCCCAAGGAAGCCACTTAAACTCTTTGGACCTTCGTTTCTTCCTCTGCAAAATGGAAGCTCTACTTTGCAGGGTTGCCATGGGGATGAGCAATAAGGTATGTGCTAAGGGTCATCATCGTCCTCCCCGTGATGCATGGGCTTCCACTGTGCATGAGACACTGTGATCATTCTTTACTTAATCCGCACAGCAGCCCTCACTGGAGGGTCCAAAATCACACACCCTGCTTAGCCTGATGGCCAATGTCATCACGCAGTGATCATCCATTCACCTCTCTCCTCTGGGTCTCTGTCCATATGTAAAGCAAAGATTTGTAAATTTACTCGTTCATTTATTCAACTTGCTTTGACTTATTAAGTGCCCACCTGGGCCAGGCACTGCTATGTAGTAGAATGCATAAGATGGACATAGACCCTGGTGGGGCTCACACTCTGGAGGGGGAAGGGGGCCAGAAAGTAAAACATATAACATGTTTAGGGACACACAGAAACAATTACCTGTCTGTGATGGTGGGGAGGGAGGGGAGGGAGGTGAGTGCAGGAAGACGCTTCGTTTACAATAGGGGTCGGAGAAGTCCTTGCTGAGAGGGCGGGCAAGGTGAGAGAGTGAGCTGTGCAGATAGTTGGGAAGGAAACTTCCAGGCCGAGGAAAAAAAGCAATGACCTCAAGAGCCCCAAGGCAAGTCAGCTGTTAGAGGAAAGTTCTGCAGATTGCATCCTTGGAACACCAATCCCACCAGATGCTCACTGGAAAAAAACTTATGGGGTCCAATAAGTTTTGCAAATACTGCGTGCTGCAGATGCCATTTTTGGAGTTTGCATTACCCATTAGCATAAAAAAAGAAGAAAAAGAAAAAGAAAACACCAGGCCAAGTCCTGCAATGGAGTCTTGTTCAATGCAGGTTCACCCCAATATACTTCACTATACAGCCATCCCTTCACATAACACCTGCCGGCATCCCACAGAGCTATGTTTCCATGGAAACCAGTTTGGGAAACTGCAGTTTAAATGAAGGGCCCTTTCTCTACAATGGTGCACAATGTTTTGATTTTCTGGCCCTCATGGGATCATTGCACAAAGACTCGTTGAGTTCCTCCTTACTAAGTGTAAGTTAGGTCTAGTTGGAGACGGGGCAGGGACGAGACCCGCTATCTCCACTGCAAAAGTCACACCCACAGAGCAGGCGACGTGGGCCAAGGAAGGTCAAAGTGTGTGGATGCTGTCGTCTCCCTCGGAACTCAGTGACCCAAATTTACCAGTGGACAGTTTGGGGGGAAAGAATGGAACAGACCTATTGCAAATCCTGGCTCTGGTCTCTTGTGATATATCAGCCCTCTATGGAGAGAGCACAAAGATGATTCTTACCAGATCTGTGTGGTTTTACAGGAAAGGAGTGGTGGTTACTGAGGGATGAGACAAAAGGAAAAATGCTCAGCTATCTGTCCCATCTCAATATCTCCTCAAAAAGAAGGGAAGCGGGGCGCCTGGGTGGCTCAGTCGTTGAGCGTCTGCCTTCGGCTCAGGTCATGATCCCAGGGTTCTGGGATCGAGCCCCACATCGGGCTCCCTGCTCAGTGGCAAGCCTGCTTCTCTACTCTCCCACTCTCTCTCTGTCAAATAAATAAATAAAATCTTAAAAAAAAGAAAAAGAAAAAGAAAAAAAGAAGGGAACCCTATACTCTTCAGAACTGCCCCCTGCAGGGACGCCTGGGTGGCTCAGTCAGTTAAGCGCCTGCCTCCAGCTCAGGTCATGATCCCAGGGTCCTGGGATAGAGTCCCACGTAGGGCTCCCTGCCCTGCGGAGAGCCTGAATCTCCCTCTACTCCCGTCTCAGTGCTCGCTCCTTCTCTCTCTCTCTCAAATAAATAAATAAAATCTAAAATAAAGAAAGAAAGAACTGCCCCCTGCAGATCCAGTTTCAAACATACACACACATACAACCACCCAGCCTCAAGCAGCCTCGGAGTTAGAATGAATTGACTTCCACTGCGATAGACACATTGGCCGGTTAGATCCCTCCTTAACCACTTGCATAGGATTAATTTGCAAAGGCTTTCCTAGTGATGATCTAGAGTCCAACGGATAGGAAGCAATGCTGGGAGGAGGGGAGAACAAAACCGCATTGTTTCACTTGTAGAATATATTTATTGTAATCACTCCTGAATGCGCTTGTATTTGTTTCAGAAATTGTCTCCTTCCATTTACCGTCAGGACCTGGGGAGCAGCATGACACGGTGTTAGGAGCATAGATATAAATAATGACATGTACAGTTAGTAGTGGTGATCAGAGCTCCTGCTTTGGGCCAGACCCTTAGTAAGGGCATTGCCTATTGAACCCCTCAATGCAGTCTTAGCTCTATTTTACAGATGAGAAAACAAAGTCCCGGAAAGGTGCAGTGATTTACCCAAGGTCACCCAGAAAAGCACACGGCCAGATGAGAAACCCAACACCGTGTGTTGTCTCCTTATGGAAAGTATGTATTTGGATCTTGGCGTGCTTGGACGTCAGCCCCAGCACTTTCAAGCTGTGAGGCTTTGCGCAAATTCTATACTTTTTCTGAGTCCCAGCTTCCTTGCCTATGAAAATGAAGATCGCCTTCTCTATACCCTGGGCAAGAGGAGCCCCTTAGCCCAGAGGAGGGTCGCAATAAATTCTGCATTCTTGGAGTGCCTGGGTGACTCAGTCCGTTAAGCATCTGCCTTCGGCTCAGGTCATGATCCCAGGGTCCTGGGATCCAGCCCCACGTCGGGCTCCCTGCTCAGCGGGGAGTCTGTTTCTCCCTCTCCCCCTTGCTCTTCCTGCTTGTTCTCTCTCTGTGTCAAATAAATAAATAAAATCTTTAAAAATTAAATAAATAAGTAAATAAATAAATTCTGCATTCTTGAAGTGGGAGCAGGTAGGGGAGGGGCAGGCCGCCTGGGAGGCCTCTAGATGGAGGTGGGGAAATTGAAAACAAAACAAAAAAACATCTGCATTCCTTCCTTCCTTCAGTGTTTTCTTTAGTTGAAGAACATTTGCTTTGTTTGAGAAAATCCCCCAATATCGATGGGTTCTGGAGATGCCCTGACAACCCGCGTACATGACCTCATTCCCTACATGAAATCCGCACAACAATATGGAAAGGGGCATCGGTTCCCCCTTCCCTTGACCAGTCATCCAAAACGACCAAGCCAGCAAGTAACCAGTTCAGACTCTAAACCAGTGGTTCTCAACCTCAACTCCTTGGCCCAGCAAAGGACATTTACAATTGTCTGGAGACGTCTTTGTTTGTCACAGCCAAGGGGTGGTGGTACCGTTGGCATCTAGTGGGTAGAGGTCAAGGATGGCACTACATGCTCTATGGTGCACAGGACAGTCTGCCATCCCACGACAAATAACTATCCGATCCAAATGTCAATAGTGCCAAGGTTGAGAAACTTTGTTTTAAGTCTAGGTTTCTCTTGCTCCAAAGTTGATAACCTTGCTCTATTTTGCTTCCTTAACTGAGGGTTTCTAAACCTCAAAAGTATTGATACTTGGGGCCAAATGATTCTGTTGTGGAAGGTGTCCTGTAGGGTATATATAGGGTGTTTGGCAGTATCCCTGGCTTCTGTCCATTACCCACCAGGAGCTCTGCACCTTCTGAGAGTCGCAACAACCAAAAATGTCTCCGGACATTGCCAAATGGCCCCTGTGCCCTCCTTGTACCCCAGGACTCCTCTCTTCCTTCCTGTGCGAGAGGGCAAGTCACCCCCAATTGAGAGCCATTGCCCCAACCCAAGGAGAATCAGTTTAGCTATGAAATGAGAGTAACAAAACTGCCCTGGAAAATATTAAGGGAACATTGTGAATAACTATTATTTAAATACGGGAAAAAAGCAGATGAACGTGCGTGTAGATATATTGAGTACCTGGGCATGTCTGGCAGAAAGAAATATTATCTCTTGTGATCTCCTGCCGTGGTATTGTTGAGGCAACAAATTGACCAACCTCTTTATTTCCCAGCGTATGTGTTATCACTTCCACCACACTGGGTCTCTGGGACCATGCACCAGAATAGAAATACAGAGTTGCGTTCCCTTTTTTGTTATTGTCAATGTTCTATTTTTAGAGTACCATTATTATTCCAAAATGAATTAGATCCTAATTTGAAGCAATGTTACCGGGGCGAGGAGCAGCCAGCAGGACCTGAGGCTCCGTGATTGACCCCACAAGGAGAGACACTGCCTGTCCCCAACCCTGAGGCCACAGAAGGGGTGGCCAAAAGCCAGAGAAGGCCCAAGGTCTAGTACACATGGGCAAGGTGCTCATTTCACTGCAAGGAAGCCCGTCCTTCCCCAGTAAACTGAACATTGACATCTGAAAAAACATGAAAAACATGAGGCATCTTCACTGGTGTTCATTTGTTTAAAATGTCCATTACATGGGGAACATTATTCAGCCAAGAGAAAGGAAGAACTACTGCCCTTTGTGACTACATGGATGGACCTGCTAAGTGAAATAAACCAGAGAATGAGAAATACTGCATCATCTCATTTATATGTGGAAACTTTTTTTTAAAAGTTGAACTCACAGAAACAGAGTAGAGTAGTGGTTTCCAAGGGCTGAAGGATGAGGAAAATGGGAAGATGCTGGTCAAAGGGTAGAAGGCTGCAGGGGCACCTGGGTGGCTCAATCAGTTGAACGTCTGACTCTTGATTTCTACTCAGGTCATGATCTCAGGGTCGTGAGATCAAGCCCTGCATCAGGCTTCACGCTCAGTGGGAGTTTGCTTGAGTTTCTCTCTCTCTCCCTCTGCCCCTCCCTTGCTCACTCACTCTGTCTTCCTCTCTCTCAAATAAATAAATCAATTTTTTTAAAAAAAGATACAAACCTTCAGTTATAAGATGAGTCCGTTCTGGGGATCTAATGTCTAGTACAGTGACCGTAATTAGCAATATTGTGTTGTATACTTAAAATTTGCTAAAAGAATTGATCTTAAGCATTCTCATACACACAAAAAAGGTAACTATGCGAGATGATGGATGTGTTAATTAACCAAACTGTGGGGGTGAGTGTTCCCCAAGGTATACATATATCAAATCATCACACTGTATGCTTGAAATATATACAGTTCTTTGTCAATTATACCTCGATCAAGTTATTGGGAAAAAAGAATTTCTAGGGCAGGGGAAATTGAGGTACAGCCAAGAACTAGCAAATTTTCCATGATAATATAAAGCAGTGGTCAGGAAACTTTTTCTGTAAAGGACCAGACGGTAAATATATTGGATTTTGTGGGTCAGACAACCCCTATTGCACCCTGCTCAGCTCTGCTGGTGCAGCATGAACACAGCCATGGAAGATCCATCCTTGAATAGGCGTGGTCAGGTTCCAATAAAACTTCATTCGTGGATGTGGAAATGTGAATTTCATGTACTTTTTATATCAAGAAATCTTTTTTTTTTACAACCTTTTAAAAATGCAAAAACTATTCTTTGCTCCTGGGCCATCCAAGAACAGGCAGTGGGCTGGATTTGTCCCATCCACCTCTCACACGAAACATACAAAAGGACCCCCAAAAGCCATACATTCCCATTTTTCTGTCCTTAAGATGAGGGAGACCACCCAGAACCTTTGGAACTTGGGGTGATTAGAACTACAGGAATTAATCTTTCCAATACCTGAACTTCTGAAACGTTCTATTTTTATAGGACTAGATAACCATTGTAGGACAATGGTTACTCCAAGGAGTAACGTAGTGCTGGCTTTTTTCTTTGCCTGTTTTGATTCCGTGAAATCGGTGTTTACAGTACAAAGTCATCAATAATTGGATTTCTTTAGGACCTTCTGGTTAAAAAAAATAAAATAGAGACAAGGAGAAAAAAAAAAACACGTCAGGTTCTAAGCTTGGTAACACACAAAGCTCTCTCAGGTCTTGTGTAAAAGGATAGATGAAAAAGATCTCTCCAATTTCTGATTTCTCTCCCTAAGCACAGTCAAGCTTCCATGCTGAGGGGAGAGACGCTTGGCTCAGAACTTCTTGATGATTATAAATTCTTCATCAACGCTGGATTAAGTTTTTAAGAGGGATTTTTCTTCTTCTTCTTCTTCTTCTTCTTCTTCTTCTTCTTCTTCTTCTGAGTTACCGTGATCATAATTTTCAGATTTTCGACTACTTACAAAACTCTTTTTTTTCCCCCTCTCACAGCAAAGGTCAGTCACTTTTAAGATATAAGAGAATTTGAGAACAGATTAATGACAAAGACAAATGATGATTTTTATTTTAGCGGAAGTTTCGGTGCGTTTTCTGCCCAGCCTGGGTACTGATAATAAAGTACACTTGACATATAACTGCGTAAGTTCTTTGCTTTAAAGTTCAACAATGGATCAAAAGAATGAATTCTCTCTTTAAAAAGAAATGTCCTGGAAGGAAAAATAAAAGGAAGGTTGGGGGGACCTCATCCATCCCTTTTGTCCTGTTCTCTTCTCTTTGTGGCCCAGAGACAGAGCATTGAGTGACTTCTTCAGAAAAGAGATCAGTGAAATTGTCAGTTGATTACTTCTCCTTGATTAGCATTTATAAGAGCCCTGTGATACAGTATTTGCATTCCTATTTAGCCGTGATTTTTGTGGGGCACCAATGATTAAACTTGTCACGGGGCTTGATTGACGGGGTCAGATCTTCACTTTCTACTCTTTTGAAATTAAAAACAAATGTGTCAGCTCCCTTCATGGGCCGGAGCGCCGTGAAGCTCGCCTGCCTTGTCATTGCAGATAGGTCAGGAATGTTTTAATTTTAGGGATGGATTCTGCTTGTCAAGTAGAGTGTGATGGCGTGTGGTTCTGGAGATGAGATGTGAAGGGTGTAAAACAAAGAAGGGGAAGAACAAAGACAAAGACACTCACATTATTAGACAGATTTAATTAGTCTGAATGGATATTATGCTAGATGAAGCAGTGAGCTGTGAAATTAACCCTTGATTACGGATTGGCGGATCATACTCATAAAGAGAATCGAACCTTTGTGGAGAGACGTGAGGTGTGATTTCAGTTTTCTCTACCCTTCTGGGTTGCGTGCCAGATCCCCACCCCCACCACCCACCCTTCTGTACTGAAACACAAGAATCTGTACGAGAAAGCATGCAAGTTCACCTTTAGCTCATGCCAGCAGGTGTGCCCAGAGAAGGGGTTCCATCCAGCTGTCCCCTCTGCAGGTTTAGAGAAAGCCACAAGCCGACAGTGGTTGCGGGTGAAGCTAAGGGGCTAACAATGATTCAGATTTCCCCTGCCAAGATAGAGACTACAGATCGCTAAGTCCAAAGGAGAGCTGTTTATTTGGAGCATCAGCACTGAAGAGCTCTATGAACTGCAGGGGAGGGCACCTCCTAGGAACATCTTTGATATAGTCTTCCCAACATGTCTCTACCTCTCTACAGTCTTCCTCAGCAAATCCCAGCTTCATTGTGACTCCCAGGAATTCCGGGCAAATTAAAAGAGAGATGCGAGGCCGAGATGCCTGACCCAACATTGGTGTCCAGTTGAGCAAAACTCACCTATGCTAAGGACTTCAACAAGGAAGGGATGGTTGTGAGGGACAATGCACAGAAGAAGGTATGTGGGTCCAAGATCATGTGGCCCTCCAGAAATCCCTTCATTATCCAAATTATCAAAAGGGTATGAACTCTGCTGAGAAAGGCCTTGTGTAAGCTGCACCAACTGATATCTCAGCCTTTAAGCGACTTGGTCTAGTTCATTCCCGAAGCACCAGTTCCAGGAATGGGAAGGCTCATGGGGCATTATACAGAGAAGGAGTGTCTGTCAGGCTGCCCGGAGTCATGTGGAAAGTCAGCAAATCAGGAACTGAGGAAATGGAGTTCTAGAACTTGCTTTGTGGGCCTTCCCCAAACCCAGCCTTCTTGTTGGCTAACAGGGAGGACAAGTCCTTCTCTAACAACCTCTCATGATTGTGCTAAGGATGAAGTCTGAACCGTGTCCCTAAAGTGCCAGAAAGGCACCATGTGTTATTATTATAGCTTCGTGTAGAAAGCATGCTGCCATGTTTTCTACACCATGTCTCTGGCTCCAGCCTTTTTCATTACAACCTCTCCCCTTGATGTGGAAGTGACTCCATGCCAGGAAACTCCTGGTTGAGGAATGCCCTGGACAGGTGGTGCACAAATGTGGTCTGGGGACTCTGAATCAATTACTATCAATTGAAAATAATTTATTCCCAATCGTTGTTGAAGGCTGAGGGTGGTCAAGGAACTCACTGGCATGACCCTGGAATTTTTGGAATGTTAGAGACAGAAGGGAAATGGTAGCTATTACCCTGGCTCTGCTCGTGGGAATTTGGCACACACGAGTAGCATTCCTCATAGGTCAGGATAGGGAAAATATAAAGAATCACTGCTCTACCAGGAAATGTGAGGGGGCCTTAATTAGCACGTGCTCTGGATGACCCGACTGTGGGGGTCACATTGCTCCAGGTAGACAGCTGTATCTCAAGGTCCTTTGGTTTATGGTCTCTGAAAATTCAGGCTATTTCTACATGTCAACCCAGTGACGTTTATAACTACTTGGAAATGAGAATTGTTTTCTTCCCAAAGATGATGTTCTGTTTCTGAAGAAATGTCTTTCTTCGCCTTGAGTAATAAGAGAAATAACCTACTGTCTCCAATTTGACTTCACTGAGTTTTAGAGGAGGAAGGGATTTTAAGAAATCAGCTTATGAGGGGATTCCCAACTTTTGGTAACCTTGCTCTTGAACAGAGACAGAGTGATTTAGATAATACTTGGATAAGCTCTTTTTTTTTTTTTTTTTTGGATCGTTATATATTTTTTTAAAGCATATTCATCTGTGTGTATGTGCGTGTGCACATGCATGTATGTGTGTGTTTCAGGGTTTCTCAACTTCAGCACCATGGACTTTGTGGGCTGAATCATTCTTGGTTGTGGGGGCTGTCCTGTGCCTTGTAGGATATTTAGCAGTATCTCTGGCTTCTACCTACTAGCTGTCACTACCATCACTACTAAAATGTCTCCAGACATTTCTAAATGTTCTCTGGGAGTCAAGAACACCCGCAGTTGAGAAGCACTAATAGATACCTATCATCGCATGGATGTTATTACTTAGGATATGGCTAAAGAAAAGAAAAGAAAAGTGACTCAAATTAAAGAAACATATTAGGTTAACACAAACAGTAAAGCGAATACAGGTGCTTGTGATTGAGAGAATACAGCTTAAAACAAATAGAATACAGGCAGAAATCAGGAGGGTTGTGCATGACAGCAAGAAGTTTAGGGAAGACTGGTTTAGCCTTAAATCCATGTTTGACAGATGGGGGTAACTGACATCCAGAACATGAAATGGATTTGACAACAACCACTCAGCTGTCTGTCCTTGTGTTAATCTCACCAAGATAAGGCAAGAAAAGCACTTCACACAGTGCCCGGCACAGGGCAATAATAACGATCCCCAACATATATTGAGCACCTGCTATGTGATGGGTAGGGTTTTAAGCTCTTCCCATCTAGTAGCTCATTTGATATTTACAAGAACCTTGTGAACCCCTCAGAAAAAGATAGGAAATATGTGAGATAAGTCTATGGTGGAAGGAGGAAGATGATAAGCCATTTGGTGGAGCTGTGGATAGAGCGTGGGATTTGTCATTTACACTGATGCCACAGTTTAACATTTTCCCCTAATGCCTACTGTGTGCCAAGCAGTATGCCCCATCTGACCCAGAATAAATATTTAATTCACATCAGCTATTATTATTAGCTGTTCTGCCCATGGGTTTGTGTGCTGTTGCTGCATTATTAGAGGAAGTCGACGGCTGCTCTTTCTGCATAGTATTCATGCCAAACTGGAGATCTGTTTTCTCAGTTGGGCTTCCAGGGCTCCCCTTCCTGTCAAAAAAAAAAAAAAAAAAAGCAGGAAGGTTAAAATTTAGGAATGCTTTAGGCTGCAAATAAGAGACTACGTACAGCAACTTAAATAAATCACGATTTTCTTCTCACCATCACGACATCCAGGAGGAGACCGCTGTGGCATTAGGCCAATGGGTTAGTGATGTTAGAAGGTGTCTCTTATGAGTCTCTCGATCGTTGCCTCCCTGCGGCAAGATGACTGCTACCACTAGACACCGTGGCCCCCTTCAAGGTAGGAGAAGGAGTGAGATAACTGTGTACTGACCACCTTTGTCCCCTCTTCTCAGGGGGCAAGTCTTTCCCAGAAACCCAGCAGAATTCCACTTCAACTTCCACAGTCAGACTGTGTAATTTTGTCATCCCTAGCTGCAAGATCGAGTGACATGAGTATTTGGCTGGGCACATTGCCACAGAAAACAAAGCCAGGATTTTATCAGCAGGGAAGAAGGGGGGATGGATATTGAGTAGGCGACAGTCGTATCTGTCCCAAGGACCATCCCCATGGCAGGGAGGCACCATCACCTCTCTTCTCCTGCCTCCCCCAGTCCCTCTTTCCCAGCAGCCAGCTCAGGTTGGAGACCAGGTTTCCAGTCCAAAGGACCATTCATTAATCACCAAATGCGGACTAAGTGAATATTGTTGGCCAAAAATGTTCCAGGTGCAAGGGGCTGTATAAACAGTATGAGATGCTGTCCTCATCACCATTATCACCACCACAACAAACATGACTATCCGAGCACCGACCACGACCACTAGGTATTTCAGATACATGGTCACATATAATTGTCACAAGGACCCCAAGGTGTTATCATCATTCACATTTTACAGAAGAGGAAATTAAGTTTGCAAAAGGCAACATGGCTTATTGCAACTCACTCAGAGAAGTAGCAGATCCGGGCTTGAACCCAAGCTGGAGGAACCCCACAGCCACTGTCTCCACCCTCAAGATGTTAACAATACAACAAAGATCGCCGTATCAAGATCAACCATCATGAGAAGTAGCTTACCAGCCCTGCAAGACAAAATTATAGCAAGTGTCAAGCTATGCGGTCCTGGAAATAGGGGTCGGAAGACGACCAAGGAAGATGGGTTTCAAGAAGGCCAGATGTAGTCAAGCAAGACACTTGAGCTGCCCCTGAAGAGAGATTTGACTCAATTTCCCCACGGTTATTAAGGTCGGTGCCAGCTCCCGGCTCCAGCAAACACAGACACGAACGGAACTGGGGAAGTCTGGACAGCCACAAAGCAAACAGAAGCCATTATGCTCCAGGCAGATGCAGTTGGAGTTTCTGGGCATTTCTGAGGTTTCTCAGGGTCCACTCACAATCCTGTGACTGTCCACGTGACACCCAGGGCTCCCGTTTGCTCGCCGTGCTTTGGCCAGGCTGCGAGCCGGCAGATGGGGAAACCCAGGTGCCGGAGGGTACACCTCTGCTTCTTGGGCATGTTCGTTCAAACCGGTCTGCCTAAAGCTGACCCCAAATTCCCCCAAGTGAAAAAGCAGAATGTGTGCTCTCTCTTCACATAGTATTTCTAAAATGCCTGTGAGTATAAAAGAAACAAAACCAAAAAAAGCCCGGGATATATGATATCCCCAAACCACCAAAAAGACAGGAAACTTTCTGAATCAGGAATCCAGCCCTTTTTCTTAAGGGATTTCCCGTTTGGTTTGGAAACCCGACTGGCTATTTAAAAACTTAGATAAGAAACTATTTTAATTGAGTGCAAATCAGCTTGATCAACAATTTCTGAGTCCTGACAGAGTGCCAGGCACCGTTCATGATTCTAGAGCGAGATGCCGGGAAACGCACACAAGTCAGACCAAGGAAGGAGCTGAAGCAAAGGAAGCAATAAAGAGCTCACTAAGACCAGGACAAGGGGCCGATGTGGAGCACCGATGCGATGGCCCTCTTCTTACCTGTTTCTTCTTTTCCAGCATGATGAGCATATAGGGCAGAAAGAACATTAAACAAAAGTTTAAAACTGATCCATACTAAAAACCAAAATAAAGAAAGGCATTCACAGTATGGTGGCAAAGAGCGTTGATTTGAGAATCAAATCAAATTCCTAAGTTCTAGACCCAGTTCCCCTGCTTGCTGATTGTGTGACTTCGGGTGAGTCACTTTACTTCTCTGAGACTCAGTTTCCCTGTCTGTAATACTCTCTACCTCCCAGGTCCACTGTGAAAATTGTATTGAGATAATGCAAGAAAAGTACTCAGCACAATAGCTGGCATGTAGTAAGTTCTCCATTAATTTTTGTTTGCAGTAATAACAGTGATGGTGATGTATTATTTTCATCATTAAGCTTATTGCAGTGTCTGGAACATAGTACGCCCTCGATTATGGTCTACTATGGTTGTTTTTGTTGCTGCTGCTGTTGAATTACGTAACACCGTGTCTGGCAAAACATAACCACTCAACCATCGTGCCTGCCATTTTGTAGAGCCCAGATGAGCGAGCATGAAAATGTCACTGTGGGACAATCTCTGGGAGACGGATCCTACAGAATCCCCATCCATGGTAAATGGTGGTCAGTAACGTGCCTTCTTTACTTTCACCTCCAGAAAACCACCTAGTTATGCCAGTCCTGCCCAAAGTCATCATGAAGGCAAAATTCACAAAACCAAAGCCAGAGTCTCTGAGATGGCCCTGGGCAGGGCCCACTCTACCCAATGGTCTGTCTATGTGTCTACACCTGACATCGTGCATAACAAACACCGTGCATAACAAAGATGCCAAGAGTCTGGCCCCAGGGTTTATTTTAACTGGGATTTCCCTCCTTCTCATGTGTTCTTGGCCCAGAAACTCTGTCGGATCCTGCTACAAGGCCCAGTCTTCCCTTGGAGTCCCATCTTCTTGCTCCCTGTCTCCTTGCCTCCTCCCATGTAAAGCCTTCCATTACTTCCAAGCCCAGCTGACCCACCACCTCCTCTAGAAAGCCCCCTGTTATCCTTTGTTTTCCCAAACTAGAAAAGATCCTCTCCTCCTCTGGGCACCTACAGAAGTTTCTGGTGTGACATGTATCAATCCATATCTTGGTTTATAATCACGCATGTGTAAATCAGGACTACATAGATTACATAGGAGAGAAAATCCACTGAAACCAGCTTAAGCACAGAGCACTTTACTGGCTCCTGTGAAGGTCAAGGAGGTCACCAGCTGCAAGCAAAGCGGGATCTCGTGCTTAGATGGTGCCATTGGAAATCTGGCCTGCTCCACCCCTCACATCTTGCTTCCTCTGCAGTGGCGTAATTCCCAGGCATGTTCTCTGCAATGCGGTGGCTCAGAAACCACCCCAGATAGAGGAAGCCCGAGGCTGAGACTCTCCAAAGAAAGGAGTTCCAGCAAAAACCTTTCATTGGGCTGACTTGGGTCACATGCCTATCCCTGGACCAATCACTGTGGCCAGGAGAACAGAGCACAGGGATTGGCCGGACTGGAATGTATCTCGGAAGTGGGGTGAGCATCTGGCTTGAGAACCACGGAGTCGTGGTTACCCAAAGGCAAGTCAGCGTCACTACCCGGAGGGGACAACAGTTACCTGTGGCAGGTATAAAATCCCTGATGATTCATTTTTTGGTACCTCACAAAGCCTTCCATGCTGTTCCTCATCAAATGAATACTGAGTAAAATTAGCAAATGAATGAATGAAAAACACAGTTAGGAGGCTAAAGAACATACCGACTGGCTTTTGCATATTCCTTCTTCTGACACACTTGTACTGGCCACAGAGATCACGCATCCGTTGGAGGATTTCTCCAACTAAGTCTTTTAAGGAAAATCTCAGTAAACCAGACATCACAGAGTCTTCCATCTAGAGGCAGAAATTATGCAGGCGATACTAATGTTTAATAATCCAAACTGCCTTGCTCACTATAAAAAAAAAAATGTTGTTTTTAACCTAATAAGAAAGAATTCACTTTGACCTAGTCCTTGACCTGTCTGTTTGAATCTTCTTTCCAGCCATTTCTGGTCATGAAAAATGGGCAGGATTTCTGGCATCCTTTATGCTTCTGTTATTAAAAGCAGGATCAGTTAATAAATAATTATGATGCTTAGTTTCTAGGGAACAAGGAGATAAGGGCAGAACACTTGAGTCTCACAAATTACATGCTATGGTATAGATTTTCACCCAGAGTAGAGAACAGCCTAGCGCTCTTTTTCTTTCCTGTGGCATGAATTGTTCTAATTATATGTGCAAGATCCTCTATCCCCAAAGATATGAGTTGGAAGCACTGTGTCTGTTCTTTTAATTCCAAGAAGCATTTGCAGTTACGTGTTCCCACCCCCCTTGTTTTCAAACTGAATTGTTTCGGTGGTAGCTTGGTGTGTCAGCTTGTAAGTCTATAAAACAGTTTTATACCAGCTGGAGATTCAACATGCTACATGAATACATAACAGTGCCTAACCAAGAAGGTTTGTAATTCAGTAATTAGCTGTAATTAATGAACACAAAGTGAAGACTCATTTACAGTTTAAATTATCACATTAGCTCCTGTCACCCTCTATGTACACAAAACAGCAGGAATTCAATTATTTTTATTCTTCAAAGCTAATTTAAAATTTAAGGGATGCCATTACATGAAATAATAGGTAGGAAATGTAATCGAAATCACTGGGAACAGTTGGCCGTCCTCAGAATAAAAAAAAAAAATGTGATCGCTGACGATTTGGAAATGTTTTTTCATCTGTGAACAGATGAAGGATTGAAATCTCTGCTCTTTTCAGTATATTTAATTTAAAAGAGAAAGCAAGTTCGGTGGTTGCTGAATCTTTGTGCAGGGAGAATCATTGTGCATAATTGTAAAAGCAGTTGATAACCGATAATGCTGTTGATAGTAACAAGACAGCCCGGGAGGCTCACATTCCATTATCCTTAATGGGGGCTGAGTCTCCTGCAACCGCGCGGGGTTCCTGGAATTGTCACCCATTTTTGATGCATAACTTCAGCTAGGGAGACCCTACGTCACTGTCACATTGCTGTCGTCCTCAATTCTTTGTACGTATAGATGATAAATATTTTTTAATTCATCCATCGAACATTGAGCCGGCAGCTCCTCTGTCGCAGGCACTGTTCTCAGTGCCAAGACCACAGCAGTGGGCAAGACAGACCACATTCCTGATCTTGTGGAGCCAGCATTCCATTGGGAAGAGACAGGCAGTGGCCAGGGGTTCTCCAGCTTGGCTATTAATAGAATCATGGGGGAAGCTTTGAAAATATATGTATGGCAATGTCTGGGTCCCAGTCCCAACTAATGGAAATAAATTCTCTGGGAGTCAGGCCTGGGCATCAGTATTTTTAACAGCTCACTGGGTGATTCTAATGTGCAGCCAGAATTGAGGATAAAGCAGCTAATAAATTAGCAATCACTGGGAATGAGTGTGATGACGGAAATGAAGCAAAGGAGTGTAGAAGGTGACAGGTGGCCGCTCTAGAGTGAGTGTTCAGGGAAAACTCTGGGCGGTGAATGGTAAAAAATAAGCCAGCTCTGAAAAGATCTGGGAGGATGTTGTTTTAACCCAGGTGTCACAGAACTTCCCCCCACCCCAGTCCTCCTCCTCTCCTTCCTCCTTTCCCCTTCTCCCTTCTTCCCCGTTCTTTTTCTTCTTTCCTTCTTTCTTTCTTTCTCTCTTTCTTGGCACCTTTAACTCTTCAAAATGTAAACACCTTTTTTAGCACAAGGGCTATACAAAAACAAGCTACAAGCCGAATTTGGGCCGCTCAAACCACGTTCTAGAAGAAAAGGTCACGCAAGTGCAAAGGCCCTGAGGCAGATAGGAATGTAATGTGTTAGAGGAGCAAAAAGAAGGCCTGAGTAGGTGGGGCTTAGTCGGAAAGGAGGAAGGGAAGATGAGGCTAGAGACATGGGCAGGAGTCTAGATTTTATTTTTATAAACGATGGAAAGTCATTAGAAGATTTTAGGCAGGGAATGAATGAGTGTGTGTGTGTGTCTGTGTGTGTGAAGGTGACAGTTATGTTCCCATACGCACCACAGTGAATCTCCCCGCAGCGGCCACTAATGTCCCTCTGTGGCAGTTTCAGGAAGGAAAAAACAACCCCGTGTGGAGAGAATGCTGTGTCTGTTCCTTTCGACTTCTTCGTGAATGCACTTTCTCCCTCCTCTTCCCACGTTCATTTTTCTTTCTCCTTTAAATAGGCCACTCGAAGCTGCACTGTCTAATTTTTCATAGGTGACCGACTGCTGAGTGGGGGTTTAGGTAGACAGAGGGAAGGCGCTGATAAGCCGGTGTGCAGATTCTATTAGGGAAATGCAGTGGTAATTAATGAATCCTGCCAGTAATTGGGAAGGTGTGAGTCCCCATAATATCGTAATGATAGTCATCCGTCTGCGCACCCCCGTCACTCTGAGCCATCCCTCACGGCTCTCTGATCTCAGACTCTTAGCCATGCAAATCTCCTGACAGGACGCTGTGTCTCTGTCTCCCTAATTGGGCAGTATAGAGTTGTTTATGGATATTGTCGGCATTTAGGCCTCGGTTGGAGGTTGTTCAAAAATCGTTAGCAAAGTTGCCTTAACAGCGTTGTCAAATATGTATTCCCCTGTTTCAATATCTGTTTTTAAGCCGGCAGAGGTTGGCGGTGAAATTAAGCTGTGCATTGTGTGGACCGGAGTTCCGTGTGTGATGGTTATTAAACCGTTTTGGAAGTAAAACCCAATTTACAGTAATTTCTCATCCCGCTTCAGATAAAACTTCAGTTCATGTGCAGGAATGGGAGGGCTTTTTAATAGCAAGTCCTGGGTTCTGGAGAGGACACTGTGTAGGCGAATGCCATCCTGAGACATGACCATTTGCAAACATTACCATTTGCATCGAGATGGGTTCCTAAACATCCATCACTGTTTAATTCCAAATGGGCACCTTTACTGGAAGCATTTGCCACATTTTCTTGCCAATATTTTTTTCCTGCACGCAAGTGGCCACCCTTTTGTGTCCCCCAACCAAATGGGAATGGTGAATTATTCAAAGTGCCATGAATTTTTTTTAAAGCCATTATATATCTGGTAAGTGAGCTTAATGTGTCTGTCATGATGTTTAAGAGGGATCTTTTAAATATTTAGAAAACATGGGAAGTATCATTTTAATATATAATCAACACACTTTAAAAATATTCAAATATGAAATAGTACAGTTCAGATGGCGTCTTTATCAATCCCAAAGAGCAGAGCAATTTAAAAAACTCTGGTCTTCGTTTTCTTCTCCACGGAGGAACACAGATTTGCAAGTCTTCATAATGGTGCTGTGTGGCCTTGATTAAATTACCTAGCCTCCCTGAGCTTCTGGTTTTTCATCTGTCTCCCCGGTGCTCGGACACTGGGCATCATTCTAAGGCTGAAAACAAGTTAACGGATAGGAACGTACATAATACATGGAGAGAGCTTTGCAATCCAATCTAGTAGCTCTGCCAAGAGGCTGGCAGAACTTGGACAAATCACTTAACCCCTTCTAAGCCACAGTTGTCACATCTGTAAAATGGGCCACATAATACAAAGTTGGTAAGGTAGGTCTGAGGAGCGGAGATGAGTTGAAAGTACCCATGCTGAGTGGTGGCTCATGCCCACTGAAACTCGTGGAGATCATGAAGGGACGCTCAGGGAACGTGATGGAGGGAACGGAGGAGCCGTGAGGCACCATCACGTTTAAGAGGTTGTTACCACTGTTTTGCCTGCCTCTGCAGTCTGCAAACTTGACCTTCACGTTGGCTTACATAGCCATTCGGGAAAGTGTTAAAGCAGCAGCACCAGCAGTGTGAGGACCCAGGGAAGGACTGGAGTGAGGAAAAGCATCCCTGGAAACCTTTACTCTGGAGTTTAAATAAGGTAACCAACCACCCCAGTTTGCCTGGGACTGAGGGCTTCCCCAGTACTGCACAACCCCAGGCAAACTAGGAGGTCACCCTAAGTTTAAACTCCTCTTCCAGCTTCAAGCCTGAGGCTCTGGCAGGTCATGGTTTACTAAAGCCTCAGGTGCCCAGAAAACCTTTTCTATTTCTAACTCTGAAGTAGTTATGTTTCTCTGTAGAACAATCTGGAATGTTCCAGACACTCTCATGAAACAGAAATGGCTGCTAGGCAATGTTCTCCCTCCACAGCGGGCTCTACCTCATCTCCTCCAGAAAGTTCTATGGGTACCAGTGACAGAACTACTTACGGGTGGCTGTCCCTCTTACCAACTGCAGTTCCGTTTAGCGTGTGGCATGTCCAGAGCAAGCAGGAAAGGGCCAGGATGAGTCCCTTGGTGTCAGCATTGCAACGTTCCACTGGGAATCACCAAGAAGCAGTTGAGAGAGGTTGACATGACTGGGAGGGCCCTCTAGGGAAGTCAGTTTGGCAGGAGTTAATCAGGGAGCCCTGTCAGCATTTCAGGGACCGGCTTGTGGTTTCCCGTCCATCCACAATTAACACTGGCAGCCGCCTTCCCTGCCCAGACCCACTGAAACTGCCCTCTACGGACATCCCAACCAAGGAAGCATCTAGACAATGTCGAAGGGTCCACCCCCCCATCACCTTTGGTGCTCCTATTGCAAATCTCCCAGGGTGGTCTGGTTCCACAGCCAGGACTCTCTCACAAAAGTCTTTATTCATCACAATAGCCAACCAGCTGGATCATTTTTCAGTTAAAGGTTTTATTTTGCAACTTGGCCCCCCCAGCCCTACTGCTGGCTCTTTTCCTTTTTTTAATCACTGTCCCTTGCTCCCTTGGATCTGAACGAAGAGCTGCACCGAATGTGTCTGCCAGGAGGCCTCTGTTGTGAGCACCGAGGCCGCCAAGGTTCAATAAGCCAGCCTCAAACTGAAATAACACACATGCCAGGCCCTCCAGCCTTGAATACGAATGTGCTGGCATTTCACATCATAAAAAAGAAAGGGGGAGAAAAGGAAAGGGGCAAGTTAAAGTGTAAGGAACTTCTCCGAATGTAGCAGCTACCAACTCTGGATGCAAACTGCTGTGGAGAATAATTGTCAAAAGCTTGCATAAACATATAAATAAGATAAATTTATTTTCATTATTCATATTTGGTGCTCTTTCCTTCCACTTATTTATGCTTTAAACAACACTTACAGTAAATATAACGATAAAAAAGTGCCTACAGTGGCCAGGAAGATGATCAAGAAGCCCTGATATACAGCAATTCATGTTTCTTCTTGACAATCACTAACGAATCTTAACTGGAGCCATGTTACGTTCCCATGTGAGTGATAAGCAATGATTTATTATGAAGTGTCATGAAATCGGAATGCCATACAGTGAGACATGAGCTAGTGGAAAATGTTTTCCCTGTTTCCCAACCTCATTACTCAAAGATGCAGTGTCCCTTTACCAAGCCTAATTTAACTGACTTTTTTTGAGTACTCTACTCATTGGCGATGGAAATTGGCCAAGGAGAGGATGTCCAGCAAAGTCCGATGCCTCATGCCACAGCTCCAGTGTAGGGCTGGAGCCAGGGCTGGCTGGCGACCTGGGAACTGTGCAAATTGGCCAGCCTCCAAAAATATGATCCCAAGAATCATCTCAACCCTCTGCTAGAGCGGCAAGGATACAAATGCACTCAGGAAATGAAACCCACAACAAGAGAAGAAACCCAAAGAGCAACTTTGATGATTTTGGACCTTGTATTATCCCCATGTCATGCCGTCCTCCTTGGAACACCTGCCTTGATCAATTAAGACTGACCCAATGGTGCAAGGGAGCCAAGCCGAGCCTAGAGAAAGAGCACAGCCTTTAGAGCCTGATTGAATGTGAGTTCAGTCCCAGCTCTTCCACGTACCCCCGTAACTGGTGTGGTGGATGGCACACATGACCCCCGGTCTTTACCCTTCCCTATCCACGCCCTTCACCGTGTGACTTTGTAGTGCCCCCTCACCCTGAATCAAGGCTCAGCTGCATGACTTGCTTTTGCCAATCGGATCTTAGCAGATCCAATGCCAGCAATGGGCTGACAAGCATCTGTGATGATTGCACTCGCTTACTCGGTACCTAGGCCAGTGCTTTGAGAACAGCCCACACTAGCCTCCCGGAGGATGAGAGAGACATGGAGCAGAACCAGGTCACTCTGGTTGTCCCAGCCTTAGTACAAGAAGGGAGCCCAAGGTCAGCTCTTCCACTCTTTCTCTACTTCCTCCCCCTTCTTTCTCTAGGCCCCTTTTTTCTTGGCTATGTTGAATCTTGAAAGGAGGGGGAGGGGGGACAACTTCTTGTATTAATGAAGTGTCCTCTCTGGTCAGCCAGTGCCTCCTGCCGGGCAGGCATCTAGTGCCTGACTCTCTGGTGGGGTCCACAGAAGTCCCAGACCCTGATGTGGGAGATGTGCTCCATTCAGGATGACTTCTAGCTTCCTGAAACATTTCATCTGCCCTCTCATGGTTCACTCTTCATGCTCTTGCCACCAAGGGCCTCTCTCCTGTCTAGGACGGGGTACCAGCCAGCAGCAGGAGAGCTCTTGACTTACTGACCACTAGCACATCTTTTTTTCTTACCGAAACAATGAGAGTGTAAGCAAGCTGCTTGTCCCTCTTTTGCTCCGCCCTCTATCCCCGATGTCTTTTGCTCCGTCTCAATAGTCATGAGTATAGACCAGAGAGTTTGCTGCATAAGTATTGCCCAACAAGAAATTAGGTGATAATCTTCCCTCCTCGCTGGAACCCACTCCTTCAAGTGCTTCTTGTAGAGTTCCTCACCTGGCTTGTGTGGCCCCCTCGACAGCTTTTCAATGAATTCCTCTAGTCTTTTCCTAGGTGGGTTAGTGGCAGGTAGGAAAAATGGCGATCGATGGCCTGTTCTACCATTTAATAAATCCCGTGAAAATAAGTTTCTCCACTCCCCCTTTACGTTTTTTTACTTTTATTTTGAAATAATTTTCAACTTAAAACTTGCAAAAATAGTAGAGAGAAGCTTCGCCCAGCTTCCTGTCGTGTTAACATCTTACCTAACCATGATGCAATTATCAAAACCAGGAAATGAACATTGGCTCAATAATATTCACTGAACCATAGACCTTACTTGAATATCACCCTAATTTCCTCTTGCAGCTCTGAAATTTTGCTGATTTAGGCTCTCACATTGGATTTAGTGGTTGTGTCTCCTTCTCCTCCCATCTGTGAAAATCTCTCAATCTTTCTTTGTTTTTTCTGACTTTAACACTGACCGCAGCTGGTCAGGTAGTTTGTAGAATGTGTCCCAATTTGGGTTTGTCTGATATCGTGTCATGATTAGATGGAAGTTATATGTTTGGGCAAGAATACCATAGGAACGATGTGCCCTTCTTGGTGCATCTTATCACAGATTCCACAATGTTGATATGTCATTACTGGTGATGTTAATTTCATCACTTGGTTAAGGTGGTATGTGGCAGCTTCCTTTAAAATATGAAGTGGGCAGCTCCTATAACCCTTAACTTTGTGGCATTAACCAAAGTATCATAAAACAAAGAAATTCTATTCAATTTCCTATTACCCTAGCTGTGTGATTTTGCACATACAACTTAACATTTCTCTGGACCACACTTTCCTCACCTGGAAAAGGAAAACAATAACAGTCGCCTTGCAAGATTGCTGGAAAGATTAGTGATCATATAAAGCAAAATATTTGACAGATGGCCCAGTAGACCCTCAAAAGAGGATCCCGCTAAAAATTTTTTGAGCAATTTGCACACCCTTACAACACAGTGCATATAATCATCACCTATTTACAGAGAAGATGACTGGCACCGCCTTTATCACATTATTCTCCTTTGTCGATTTCTGATGACTCATCACTTCCCCAAACACTTTGCTGTGGTCCTCCCCAGATCACCCCAGACCTCCTTTTTGATGTCAGTAACCACTCCTAACCGCTGGGCCATACTGGAAGGCAGGATTGCATGGCAGTTAGATATATGGTCCCCAGAATCAGAGAGCTCCTATTTCACATCCTAGCTGGGATCCTTTGGGCAAGTTGCTAAGAATCTCTCTGCCCCAGGGTCTTCTCCACTCACAGGGTTGTTGTGAGGGTTAAATAAAAAGTAATAGCTCTCAGCAAGGTGCATAGCACATAGTATGCTGCAATAATTATATAATTATCTGTAACTACTGTTTACTCATTCAGCAAATATTCACGAGGCACCCACCATATGTCAGGCACTGTTGAAGGCTCTGGCTATAGCCACTGAAGAAGGTAAGCAATGTCCCTGGCCTCACTGAGTTTATGTTACAATGACCAAAAAAAAAAAAAAAAATACATAGACAAAAAAAACCTTACATAGACCAAAAAAAGAAGGAAATAAATAGTGTCATATCACATCTTTTAAGCAATGTGTTGGGTAAATGAACTTACCAACACTTCCCCAAACAAGCCTGTGTCCTTATATCTGGCCTTTCCCTCAATGTAGAGTATTGCCTGCCCCACCTTCCCCTGTTAAAATTCTCTCCTCTTCTTCAAGGCCTATCTCAGCTTCCCTCTATTTCCTTTTTTGTTTCCTGATTCTTTAATTATATGTGATTACTATCACATGGGACCCACCTTGTCCCCCCACCCCCTGCATTAAGAGTGTCCCAGGGTCGGCTCTGTAATGCTTTTATTTACGTGCACATTAATTACACCCCTTATAAGCCTCCGGAGCAGCCTAAACTTGCCTTTGGCAACACTGATCTGTTTTTTGTTACACGGTTTGTGTTCTACCTTTTTCACCAGACTATAAATTTGTTCCCTGTGGGCAGAGACCACATCTGCCTAATATACTTGCCGAGCCCCTCTTACTGAAATCAGGGCCTGACATGAGTAAGTGTTCAAATGTTTGCTGATGGAACAAATACATCAACAAATGGCCATATCTTAGCCCTCTTGCTAAATTGTGGCTACGCCTTACTCATTTAACATTTGTTGAAATGAACTGAGACGTAGCAATACCGGACATATTTGCTCCACTAATTATTTCGCTTGTGCTTTTGACCTCCCCCTTTCACCATCTTTAAAATACATCTCTGTCCCGCTCCTTGGAGAGTTTTTCGCTACATTGCAAAGTTACGTGAAGGTAAAGAAAGAATACGTGTAAGACATTTTGGTTGCCTTGACAATGAAGTGCTTCAAAAATCACAGGGACTGCTTTTTGTTGCCGATGTGTAGTCTCTGATTTTTCTTGAACTTATACAAAACCTGTCTGTCCTTATCGTATTATCATTGATGATTTAATAAGGGCTTATTACAAATTTTACTGGAAAGGAAACTCTGAAGACCACATTTTTCTCTCTAGTACTCATGGAGGCTGTCAGGAAAAGAAAACAGAAAGTGCCAAATTATGGCTTTGAGAGTTTATCCTCTCCCTACAATGTCCTTCTCTTCTCTCCCCCCTTAACACCACTCTCCAGTCTCAGAAGCCAAAAAAAAAAAAGACAATAAATCTCACTTCCCCAGTCTGAAGTGCACATCTTGGGAAACAGATTGGAAAATCTTTCTGGAAAAAGTTGACTGAAATTTGAAACCAATACATCATATTGTTTATGTCATTCGTGAAAAACGTTATAAAGCTATTCTAGATACAGGACTGTCTCCAATTTTTACTGCACACACAGAGTGTGAGGGTTGTGATGATTCCTCTTTAGTGACAGAATATAATCCTATTTCCTGGTTCATAACCATCTAGATCTAAAAGTCAACCAACTAAAACACTCAAATGTGCCATGGGGAATAAAGCCTTCATGTTTTTATAAGCCATACATCCCAAATTTGTTTTGGAAATAGATTTATTAGATATTCGAAATGCTGGGCCAAAAAATAATTATTTTGTTGAAAATGTTTGTGCTAACCTCAATGACTTAGAATGCTTAGGGATATCTTACCTCTACACCCCAACCACACTGGCTTTCTTACAGTTCCTTGAACAAGTCAAATTCCTTCCTGCCTAAGGGCCAACGATCTTGGGTCTTTTCTAAGAATTCTTTTTCTTCAATCCTTTATCTGGCTGGTTTAATTTCAACTAATTCTTCAGATCCTGGCATAAAAGACCCTCCTCATAGAAGCCTATCGTGACATCTTCTCTCTTCTCCATGATATACCCAAGCACACATGCAGACTACATTAGAACCCCCTGATATTCTCCCTCATGAATCCTCATGTTTTTCAGCATAATGTTTGCATCCGTTGTAATGCTTTTATTACTTGTGTTTGTTTGCCCCCAAAATATTTTCCTCCCTAGACCATAACAGTAGGGATCATTTCATTCTTTTTTTTTTTTTTTTAAAGATTTTTATTTATCTATTTGACAGAGAGAGACACACAGCGAGAGAAGGAACACAAGCAGGGGGAGTGGGAGAGGGAGAAGCAGGCTTCCCGCTGAGCAGGGAGCCCGATGCGGGGCTCGATCCCAGGACCCTGGGATCATGACCTGAGCCGAAGGCAGACGCTTAACGACTGAGCCACCCAGGCGCCCCTGGATCATTTCATTCTTGATCATCACTTAGTACAGTAAGCACACCGTAGAGACACAATAATTAATTGAGTGAATTCATTATTGGATTGAGTTAATGAATGGTTTGCTAGTAGGGTCTGGAAAAACCTAGCTGAGGAGAGCCTAAGAAGCAGGTCAAACCTGAAGATCGATAGACTTTTGGTTGTTCAAGAGAGCGTAATCTGAAAATAAAGACCCAAATTATAGGTAAGCCATGACCAAGAGTGCCTCGTCCAGTGTGAAGAACAAAAGGAAGTCAATGACTAAAAGCCTTGGATAAGTAATGAAGAGGATAGGAGCGGCTTTGGATGCAGTTCATGCAATGGGTCAAGGTAAATGGTTTAGAACTTAAACTGTGAAAAGCTTGAGGGACTTTGAGACCCTGCTTTATATGACCCAGAGGCCAGACCTACAGCTGAAAGAGACAGTGAGCCCTCCACCACCCTGTATTAGCTATATGAACTTGAGCCAATTACTTCATCTCTTTGAGCCTCAGTAGCTTCACCATGAAATGGGGATACTAACACCTACTTCTACAATAGGATAGTGTATGTATAAAAGAATATTATATATGGAAAGTTTCATATCAGAGTTCTTTCAGATTCTTCTACTCAGTTCTTCTAAGAAGCTTCTACTCAAAAATGAGCTCTGCCTCTCTTTGGGTTTTTCTCAAGATATATGTTGTAGTTGTATTGCTGTTAGCTGTGTCTGCCTTATGAATCCTCTATAGACTAGAAGCTTATTGAAGGGAAAAGACTTGTCTTATTAGCCACAATTCTGCTCGGTAGATTCCTGGTAGCACACAGGATGGGTCAGGAGACAGAAATGCTAGCCACCCAGGGGTCCCATGCTTGAATGAAGACCACAGGGTTATCAATCAGCTCCAAGGCTGTATGTGACCCTTCCATTAAGTATCCATTCCTTGGAAACTATCTGACATCACATAGGAAACACTTGATAAACATTGAATGAATGCATGAATGAATGAATGAATGAACTTGCCTTTGGTTATGCATAGCAATAAAAAAAAAAGAAATTTAACTTTGTCTTCTAGACTTTGAATGCCTTTGCCAGCAACTATATCTCTTCCAGGGAGGGCAGATGGCGGCCTGTACAATGAACAATTTAATCTTTAGAAAATGGAACAACTTTGCCAACAAACTCCATTTTTCTCCACGAACACATTGTCAATAACATGTGCTCTCAAATATGTGGTGAAATTGATGACTGGGCCCTGATTTATGGAAACAACAACAAATTAAATGATTACCTTTCTCTTTCCTAGCTTGGGGTCCTTCTGACCAACCATGAATTTTTTTTCCTGGTTCTAATAATAGAGGAGGTCTAATTAAAATTCCTGGCTGTCTGATTGTGTATGTGGAGTAGAAGAAAGAAAGGAGAGTGTCCAGAGTATCTTAATTTAAAACCACGGGGGGAAAATCCACTTGTGTGATAATGAAGATTAACTTAGGGAGCCGCTGGTGCCCCCTCTGCACATAAAAGCAGATATTGAGGGAATCTTTCATACAAACACTGTTGTGGCCATTTATTTAGCTCCTTGTAGGAAATTTTCTTGGTTTTGGATGAACTTGAGGCTTTGGGTTTGGCTAAAAATAGATCAGGGTCAGGGAGTGGTATTCAGAGAAATCAAATTCCCCAGATAGTTAAGCCATATTGGCTATTTGGGACTATTCCTGAGCCATTATTCCTGAATCACTCCTGGTTCAGAAAAAGTCCCCATCCTAGGACTCCTCATTCTAGCATAGTGGTTCTAAACTTGTATTTGGACCAAGAACTTTCTTGAGAATCTGATGAGAGCTACAGATCCTCTCTCCAGACAAAATAAATAACAAGTGTGTGTTTACAAATGCATACACACACATACACAGAAAAGCAAAATTTTGCTTACAATGTCATCTCTCGTCTTTGCCATAAACTTGAATAACTTGAATAACAATTGCTACTCAAAATTCCAGGCATCACCAACCTTCCCATAATGCTCATCTAAGGTTAAGAATCACTTCACTTAAGGAGCCCTTGGTTTCCTTGGGCTATGAAAATTTTTCATTGTTTCAGGCTCTGAACTTCTTTGGCCCTCTGGGGAAGCCCATGCAGCCCTTCTCAAAACTAATGCTTTTAAAGGCACAAAATAAAATACTTAGGATTTTTAAATTTTTTTAAAAATCATGGAAGTACAATTACCAAATACTAAAGAAGCCAATGTATCACAGAGTAATAAACAAATTTATGTACATCAAATAGCATGACCAGCACTAAGGCTAATGACCACTGTGATTTCAAAATAATGGTAAGTAAATACTGCAAGGTATTTTCAACAACTGTAGTGTGGCATAAAAATATCTATGATGTTTTGGTGAAAATAAGGGTGATGCAGCTACTACTATTGTGATTTGGTGCCTACATTCATAAATGAAGGAATTCAGTTAGAGGTGTGTGAAATCTTCTTTCCCATACGAGTTCATGGATCCCTGAATTCTATGCATGGGTGTCAGGTGGAACAGCGTGAAAATGACTTCATGCATGTTTCACCATCTTATTTTTTCCCACTGTTGGTTGCTGAAACATTGTCTAACTAGCAGAGCACTGACGTGAATATGGCAGACATTTAATTGGGTTGACTCTGAAGCTGTCAATCAAACACCTACCGTGCCCATGGTTGCAGAGGCCGCTAAGAGCTGAAGAAAGGGCTGTTGAAAACCTGTTTCACTAGAACATAAACTGCAAGAAGACAAGGACCAAACCATCATGTTCCAAGTTGAACATCCAGCACCTAGCCCAGTGCCAGGCACAGGAAAATCTCTCAGCACATATTAATGCAATTAAGGAGTACATACCAGCAATCAGCAAAGAGTAAGGTAGACCTTCTCAGAGTGTTTAATGCAAGGAGCCAGCATTTCATGAATGTCTCTGTCTAGAGACCTTTGAGGAATAGGGACCCACTGTTAAGTAGAAGGAAGTCATGTCCACAGGTATTCAAAACGAGCTATTTCCAAAAAGAACAAATGATGGGAAACTTTTTCTGTACAGGCTAGATAGTAAATATTCTAGACTCCGCGGACTAATACAATCTGTCCACAACTGCTCAGCTCTGCCCTTGTAGCATGAAGGCAGCCATAAATAATATGTAAACAAATGTGTGTGTCTGTGTGCCAATAAAACTTTATCAATGGACTCTGAAATTGGAATTTCATATAATTTTGGCGTGTCCTGAAATATTATCCTTGTTTTGATGTATTTCAGTCCTTTAAAAATGTAAAGATCATTCTTAGCTCGTAGAACATACGAAGACAGGCCACAGATGGGACTTGACCCCAGGGCCACAGAGTGGGGGATGCAGCTCTGGTTTTACTCTTGGTTGTTAGTGGGTTTTTGTTAGTGGTTTTGCTAGTCTGGGCTCAGCCTCCACCTTTGCTGTCTTTGTTACGTCCCCTCCGATGGCCGCAGCCCTCCCTCACCTTTGGGGATTTACATCTGCAGATGCCCCCCCCTGGGTATATACTCCTCTAGCACACTCCCCACCGCGGGCGGCCCTTTCTCACCTTTCAGGTCTTCACTCAAATACCACTTTCTAGAGAGGCTTCTCTGGTCCCTTCTCAGAGTGGACATGCTGCCATTCACACCAAGAGGCACTCGCTTTTCCAGCACCCTGCCTCATCGTCTCCACGTCACTGGCCTTACCTCCTAAGGGCTTGTACCTCGTCTTCTCTCCCTCCACAGTTCAAATCCCCCAAAGACAGAGGTCCTGTCTGGTGTGTTCCCTGCTGCAGTCCTTGTATCAAGATAGGACCCGGTGTCCGGCACCGAACAGATGTTGTCCCAAGATTTGTGGAAAGAATATTATCAAGTGTTCACCAGTAAGGCAAGAGCCGAAAATGCACAGCCAAAGTTTTGCTACTTCACCTGGTCCAGTGGGCATCAGGCTTTATCATCGTCATAATATAAATTAGTAGTAATAATTTAGGGGAGCAGTTGAATGTTTTTCAAATATAATCTTATATGGAGCCCTGTATACAAAATGATAAAATGAAGTTGCTTTGATTGAAATGAGGGTAGGAAGTCCCAGAAAGACTCTTTCAGGCACACACACTCCTGGATGCCCCTTCTGGAAATTTCTACATTCTACATCTCTTCTGCAAAGCTCTTTGAGAGTCCCTGTGCTGGCCTAAAACTAATATCTGAGACAACTCTTCCCTAGTTATTCCAAGGTTACTAGGAAGCTCTTCAGGTGTAAGCTGAAAGGATTATGGGACCAACAGTTTCTAAGAAACTCCTTTTGAACCAACCAGAGGATTTCCTTTCCCAAAATCATATGTAACCCGACTCAAAAATTAAATTCTAAGAGAGAGCTGTGGTGCCCCATTGGCCATCAAATTGCTTTCTGATTTTGTGGAAATGTGCTAGGCCTCAATTTACTTTCTTTCGTAAATGGCCTTAGTAATACCTGCCCTTCTCACCTCACACCACAGGCAGGAAGGGGGAAGAAGAGAACAAATTTGAATACACTTTCCAGGACGTGAAAGAATGGGCTGCCTCCAGGCCGGAGTAACCAGCTGCAGGCTTTGGACACTTATTCTTCCTTCTCTGGCTCTATTAGTCAGCTCAGGCTCCCGTAGCAAGGTACCATAGATTTGCGGGGGGCGGGGGGAGGGCTCAAACAGCAGAAATTTATTTCCTCACAATTCTGGAGGCTGGACGTCCAAGATCAAGGTGTCGGCGGGGCTGGTTTTCTCTTTGGCCTCTCTCCTTGGCTTGCAGATGGCCGCCTCCTTGCTGTCTCTTCACATGGTCTTTCCTCTGTGCCCATGAATCCTTAGTGTCTCTTGTGTGTCCTAATCTCCTCTTCTTAGAAGGACATCGGTCAGATTGGATTAGGGCCCACTCTAACGGCTTCATCTTACCTCCATACAATCTTTCCCTTAACTTTCCTGATGCAAAAGGTGAGAGGTCCACCCTACTGTTTCGTCTATAGCTATGCTTCAAAGGACTGAAAGCTTCCTAGTAAATTTTATAAGTGAGACATTTAAAATCCGTATTATTGCTTCTCAACAGCTGATTTGCGGGTGGAGGAAATCGTTGAATTCCTTTGAGGAAGAGTACCTAGTTCAGTGTTTTTTCAGGGCACAAACAGGATCACAGGGCAGAGTCTGAGGAGGCCTCTAGGAGACAGTGTGGTTAGCCATGATGGCACGGGTGGGGACAGGGGAGGGGTAAGTAGAGGAAGGTTCAAACCCAGAATCCACCTCTTACTAACCATAATGACCATGACTTCATGAGCCAGTTGACCCTTTGTGGAACGGTACTGCTGATAATACCCACCTTGGTTTGGTTTGGAGGGGTAGAGGGAGGCTCTCTATCCCCCACCAGCCTCACACAGCCCCTGGCACCGGGTGAATCCTCATTTTCTGATAATAGCGGTTGTTGTTATTACTGAAGGGCAAGCAAACCCCAGGGTCTTGAAGGTCTCCTGTGAATTCTCTGTTTGCATGGAAGTTTAGCTGCTCACTCTTTTATTTGAGAAGTAACTAGACCATTTTGTCTGGGATCTGTAAGTGTGAGCCTCTGTCTTTATAAACAGTCGTGCATTGTGGGGTGATTTTTCTTTTTTTTGTAGGTGCTGTGAAGGAATTTAATCTACGTAAAAATGCAGATTTTGGAGTGGGGAGGGGAAAGAGAGAATGGGGAAGAGCAAGAGAAAGAGAGAGAGAAACAAGGAATGTTGTAGTAGAATTGTACAAGTCATGTATTCTACTGAGTCTCCACAAGAAGAGCAGTTGATTAAATGGCAGTAATCAATCAATCAATCAATCAATCATACATTAGAGCAGTAGTTCTCAATCTTGGCAGCACATCAGAATCCCCTGGGGAGCTTTTAAACACCCCAATGCCCAAACCATGCCCTGGACCAATTAAGGCAGAATCTCTGAGAGTGAGCCTAGGTATGAGTGTTTTAAAGCTGTCGGGTGACTCCCATGTGGAAGGAGGCCAGCGTGCAGAATGTGTTCGGAGGCACAAGGCACAGATCATTCTGTGCCATTTATTAGCTCTGAACATGGGCAAGCTGCTTAACACCTTTAAGCCTGTTTCCTCATTCATCTTGAGGATTAGACATATTTGGTTAACCAGGTGGGCTCCAGGTCAAGAACATGCTTGGTTCATAAATAACAGGTATTTCTCGTTACTGTTATCATTGTCCAATGGATGTAAAGTCTGGGCCTCCAGGTCTCCATTTGCAAAATGGTGAGTGCAGGGAGGATCTCTGAGGTCATTCACTTCCATTTTCATGATTCTACAAAGGTAGAGCAATGGGTGAAGTAGGAAGAAAAACTCATGTTTCTTCACTGAATGACACCCGGGGCCCAGCACCGAGCCGGCACTTTGGAGACCTGTTGAACAAAACGGTCAGCATCCCTGCCCTCCTTAAGGCTAGTAGAAGAGCCATGCATTAAATCAGTACTCACACAAACATTATTAATGGCCAATTGGAGCTAGGAGGAAAAAAAAAAATCTGGATTTTTTTCTGGGATAAGGAGAGGTCTAGATTCTGGGATAAGCAAGGGTCTTTCTGAGGACATGATACTTAAGCCAGTGGATGAGTGATGGAGTGTGGAGCAGGAATTATCCAGGAAGGGTCATGGGGAGGGGGGGCATTCTAGGTAAGGCGTACAGCAGGGGAAAAGCTTCTGAGGCAGGGAGGAGCATGACACTTCTGAGATTTTGTTTAAAACATAAGTGAATGAGTAAAAAAAAAAAAATCTTTTTTTTTTTTTAGAGCATCTCAAGGGATTCAGGCGTTCCATAACATACTTTGGAAAACATTGGTAGAGTCAGATGAGGCTGGGTAAGAGATCCAGACAAATCTTGATTTCACTCCAGTTTCACTAGGAAACAGCTGTGTGGGTGGAGGGGACAATTTAACCTCCTGATCCCCTGGTTCTTCGTTTGTAATGAGGAAATAACTCATATTTTCCAAATCTTCTGTGAGGATTGGTAATTAGTGGTAGCAATCGAATGGGTAAAGGGTACTAGTTATCATGGTACTTTGGTGACAGAAAGACCAGCATTCACATCATGTTCTACCATCCTGCAGGCACCTGATCTTGGTCCCATCACTCAAAGCTCTGGCTCTCAGTTTCCTGACTCCTGAGAAGGGGTTCATAAGACCTACGTCTGGAGATTATGGAGGTTATCATAAGAATTAAATAAAAGACAGCAGTCAAGCTTCAGGCAAAGAGTAGGTACCCAATGAATGAAACTATCACTAAGAGAAGGGAAACTCTTCTTGGAAAGTGGGAGGGTTTACCTGAACTATCTAAACAGGGATTCCAACCCACTAACCCCCTTTTCCAATGTAGGCAACACCACAAACAGTGTTGCCCTGGGCTTAGACACATAATCACAGTTGTTAAAAAAAAAAAAAAAAAAATTCTTCCCTGTTTATTTGTCATGTTTGGGGGGCATGCCGTTCTTCCTGAATGCCAACAACTCACATTTAGGCAGCAGTAAAGTCCCTTTGCTGTGTCCCTGCCGTGAATCTCGTTTGGTTGTAAGTTAGTTGTAATAAATCACTTTTGGCTCTGCACTCCACTTAAAGAAGATAGGTTCCATTGTGAATCATGTCATTGGTGGTTTGGACTTTAAGCTGTCTGGGTTGTTTATGGTGGTGTTTGCCAGCATCTAGCCCTCTTCCAAACAATTTAAGTGCCCTTTTGGAGTATATGAATGTGGCTCAATAAAAATGGGTACAGGGAAATTGCTTTCTTTCTCTCTTCTATGGCCATGTACCAAAATCAACCATCGACGACGATTGTCAAATGTGAAATACATAATTGCCAAACATGAAATTATAATTAACATTGAAATCACCAAGGACATTTTCCCTTTCTGTTGTCAGGATGCTGTCCTGATCTTCGCCATCCGTTTCATTCATTTCTTGAAAGGATTACAACCGCTGAACAGTTTTTCATCCTTATTTTTCATTATATAGCTTTACTGAGCAATGTGCCTTTAAAAGATTCTAGTGAGTTCCTTTGACAGCAATAAATATTGGCTAGAGAACAGGCTTTGAAGCCAGACAGACCAAAGTCCAAATGCCAGCTCTACTACTTGCTACCTATCTGAACTTGGTTAAGAAATTTAACCAAGTTCAGCCTCTATTTTGTCATCAATAAATAGGGACAATGAGATCTACTATCAGGTATTATTGTGAAGTGCAGAGCTTGTAATGAGCACTTAATAAAATGGTAGGTATTATGACTGCTTTCTACTTTCTTCTTCTTAATAACCACATCAAATGTTTTGAAATGCTATTTTATCCTTTTTTTTATAAAAGGGGAAAACTTTTCTGAGCTCCACATCTGAATTGACAACTGATTTCTTTTCAACATTTAATGCATGAACTAAAGAGCCTCTCTTCTACTTAGTTCTTCAAGTTTCCAGAAGGAAAGAATAATTCACTTTCCAAGACCTAATGATTACTTATTTCTAACACATAAGCAGAATTTTATGTATGTATTTTCTTAATTTATTCCATATCTTATTCCACAGCACTTTTAAGGTGCTTTATTGTATGCAAGGAAATAAAATCATAAAAGAAAAGAAAATCACTTTTTAAAATCTACATTTTTATTATGTACCCAACACCATGTGTGGAAGGTTCTATTATTAGCCTGATTTTGCAGATGTGGAATTTAGGCTCAGAAAGGGTAAGTCATTTCCCCAAAGATCACACAACCAGTAAATGACAGAGCCAAGCTATTAACAAATGTGCCAAAAGAAAATGAAGAGTGAATATGAAAAGAAGTTAATGGGTATAGACTGGAGTCCCAAGAGGCTACACAGTCACTAAAGTTGGGCCACCAAATGCACTCTGAGCTTCCTAGTAGTGAAAGCAAAAATGGAAACCTGATCCACTCCAAGATTCACCTTTACCATAAAGAAAATGTAGACTGGGATTTAAGAATAAGCAAAACCTTTCCTGATACTGAATGTCTGGCAGAAATCCATGCATAACTTTTACAATGGAGTGCAATCAAGATAGTAGGAAGTTCCCAGGGTAAAACCAAACATTTAAAACTGAAACCATTCCTTTCTGCAAAAAATATGTTTAACTTAACACTGGGCTCCATCTCTTCTGATAATTATCCAATCCAAGCTTTGTCAAAGCATCATACTGAGGAGAGATTTGTGTTAAAACGCTAGCTGGCAGGAGGGAGAAAGCCCCTGTCTGCCTTATCATTTTTATTTAGATTGATATACCTTTGGTTATAATTAGGGATAACTATACAGCAGTTAAGACTCCATAATCCCATTATTAGTTGTCAAGAGATTTTCAGAGGGCAAACCCCCATGCCTTTATGTTCATTTCTGTTTCTTAACTACTCGGGTAGTCTGAAGTTGAAGAGTGTGCTTTAAGGAAAAGATTTTCTTCTGCCATTGAAATCTTTAAGCTGACACACAAGGAAGGACACAAATGACGCCTCGTGACAGCATCTGCGCCACTCTCAGGAGGCCCCGCGTCTTCTTGCCTGACATTTTTGTTGTTGTTCTCCAAGATGTCACCCTGTGTCTGCCAGTTCCATTCCATAGCCATCTCATGCACGGTGGTGAAGAGATTTTAAACCATTTCAAGGGTTGCCCATTAAGTAGACCAAAATGGAATTTTTTAAAAAAACTATTTCCAATTCACCCACTCTGTTAGACACTCAAAGTTGGTGGTAGAGGGTGGAGGTCAGCTTAGAAAGTGTTTACTCTGGCGCTGATAAAAAAAAAAAAGAAAAGAAAAGAAAAAAACACACAGAAAAATTACTCTTTAGCTTTAAAGCTGTGGGCAGTTGGCTGTCTGGTTTGTGTCATGGAGCATACATCATACATTTGAGACACATGGTTGATTTATCACAAGTTGTGCTTTAAAAGAGGAAGTTCAAAAGTTGAGATTTTCCAGTGTGTCGATTATGACCTGCATGTCATCTGTATTTAGATGTTCCAAGGAGAAGACTATCAAGATCAACAATAGTTTTGTGTCCTGTTCTTCAAGGATCTAGTCAAGCGGCCCTCTGACAACGAATCTGTGGTCTCATTGGTACAGATCCAACATCAGGCACAATTCTTTTGGTGGTTAAGAGTAAAGGATCTAAAATCCAGAAAAGATACATTCCGATTGAATATTGGAATATCCATTTCCATTCACTGTTATGTGACCTGGGATAAGTCACTTTGGTCACCTAAACGTCAGCTTCTTCCTCTGTAATACTGGACACGCCCCCTGGAGTGTTGAGATGATTCATGGAAATAATGCATAAGCAGGCGGGCCTAAAATTAATAGTTGTTACCCAGATGTGACTGTTCTATTTTAATTATTTTATTGACTCAACCTCTCTGCAATTTACGATAAGAAAGCTAAAGTCCCTCTCTCCACTCAGAAGCCCAGCCACTTTGTTCTGTCTGGCTTCTTTGGTGGCCTCCCTTTCCAAGAGCAATTTGTCTCAGTGTCTGCTTCCAATGGTGGGAAAACTACATGGAAGAAAGAAATCAAGAAAAGGCAAAAGCACATCAGATAATATTTGAAAATATCATCCACCTACTTACGTGGTACTGTGTCTGGCATATGAAAAGCATTCAATACATTTAAGCAATTACTTTATTCACTCTAAAAATTGAAATTGGTCCACCCAAGTTTAAGGGTTTCTGCACACAGAGATTTCTCTTAGGAAAAATTAGGTGAAGCACTAATGATGAAATTCAGCAATGTAGGTGAGCCAATTTGGATTTTCTAATGGTAAAATCAATTTGAAAAAATATTAACTGCAGGTTTCTCCCAGGATTACAAGGTTAGGAATCACATGTCTCCACAGCCACTTTGCTTTCTTAACAGTTTTTTTTTTTTAATAATACATTTTATATATTTTCAGCATTTATATTTCACTTTCTTTTTTTCATTTTTAACCAGTTTTTAGAAGCCCAGAAATAGGAGTCAGATGTCCTGATTTCATCACTGATCACTATGGGAGCAAATTATTTAAACTCCCATGGCCTCAATCTTTTTATCTTTGGGGCTACTAATATTTATCCAATATATTTCAGAAAAGCATACACATACACACACACACACATATATATACATTGTATATAAGAGTGTGTGTGTGTATATAATATATATACATATATGTATATATATATATGTATACACTTGAAAAGTTTCCATTGAGCACTTGAAAAGATGTAAATTGTTTCAAAATGGCAAAATAAATTATTCTTTAGAGTTGAAAGTACCAAGTAGATGGTAAAGCTTGTTCATGTCCATTTATGTTTCCTTGGACTAATTGTCCTAATCTCTTCTTTTTTCTTTACATATTCTACATTGTCTCTTTCATAGAATTAGAGAAGTAGGATTCCAGGCAAATCTATTGTTTGCTTTTGTATTATCTTAGTATAAAATTCTTTAAAATTCTCTTTTCATGTTGTCTTTAGGGCTTCATTCACTCAGCAAATATGTATCATGTACATATTATGAGTTAGACATTGGCTTGTCTACCTGGGATATTGTTATGATCAAAAAGTGCACAATCGGGGTGCCTGGCTGTCTCAGTCCATTGGGCCTCTGACTCTTGGTTTTGGCTCAGGTCATGATCTCAGAGTCCTGGGATCGAGCCCTGCATCTGGCTCCATGCTCAGCAGAGAGTCTGCTTGAGATTCTCTTCCTCTCCTTTTGCCCCTCCCCTTGTTTGTGCGCTCTCTGTCTCTCCCTCGCTCTCAAATAAACAAATAAATCTTAAAAAAAAAAAAAAAAGCACACAGTCCCTACCTTCCTGGCATTTACAAGCCAGTATAGGAGGCAGACACTTAATTAAAAATTACAGCTGTGTGGGTGCCTGGGTGGCTCAGTTGGTTAAGTGACTGCCTTCGGCTCAGGTCATGATCCTGGAGTCCTGGGATCGAGTCCCGCATCGGGCTCCCTGCTCGGCGGGGAGTCTGCTTCTCCCTCTGACCCTCCCCTCTCTCATGCTCTCTGTCTCATTCTCTCTCTCAAATAAATAAAATCTAAAAAAAAAAAAAAATTACAGCTGTGAATATGCTTATAAACTGCTATAAGTCCCATAAGAACAACATATAAGGTGCAAGATTATATCAAAAGAACTTAGTCAATATAATGTATGGTGATTAACATAACAATAAAAATTAAAAAAAAAAAACAAACAGAACTTAGTCAAGCCCCAAGGGCAAGAGAAGACTTCTCTGAGGAAGTGACATTTCAGTTAAGACTTTAAGATTGAGAAGGTGCTTGCTAAACAAATAGGAGGAAGAACATTGTAGACAGAGGGAACAGCACCTGCAAAGCCCCAGCCATGTTTCAGATGCTGTCAGAAGGCCAGTGTTCTTGGGACAGATTAGCAAAGGGCCGAGAGCCCCAAGTAAGGTCAGATAAGTGGCAAGGCCAGATCAGGCAGAATGTCTTAGAAAAACAGGATTTTTCCTAAGTGCGGCAGAGGTCACTGAAGGACTCTAAGCTGGGAGGAAATAGGGAGTGACTGCTTCAATCTAATTAAAGTTTTCATAAGCTCACTTTGTTTGCCGTATGGAAAATGATGGGCAGGACGCCAAGCAGAGTAAAGCAGCCCAGGGAGAGAGAGGGTACCATCATCTGGGGATGACACACACAGGCTTGAACTGGGGTGCTGGGGAAGGGCATGGAAGTAGATTCTGGCGAGAAATCTCATGATGAGGTGTCAAGGATGACCCAACATTCTGGCTGGAACAATTGAGCGGCTTGAGGTTCCATTTCCTGTGAACAGAAACATCGGAGGAGAAACGGGCTGGGGGCAGGGGAATTCAAGCTCCCTGCTTTTGAAAAAGTTGCCTCTGACGGACTTATGAGATATTCACATAGAAATGTCAAGAAGGCAGTTGGACGTGCTGATCTGGAAGACACAGTCATCAGCGCACCAATGATCATTAACATCACAAACTGGATGCAGCTGCCTACCCGGGGCCCATGCAGGGCAGGGGTCCTCACCCTTCGCAGACCCAGTGTGGACATTTCCCGACAAACAGTTTATGATTTCCCCTGTATGATCCAGAAATGAATTCATAGATCACATGACCAACCTACACACATAATTTCCAAAAGAAATCATCTGATGCGGTGAGTGTACAATGAGAAACAAAAGGAAAATGTTTGGGCACAAAAGTTCACTCGAACAGGACTTCTGAAACATGAATAGCATCGCCCGGCATCCTGTGAAATACAGATTTTGAGTCAACAGGACTGGGGACAGGGGTTCTGCATTTCTAACACGCTTGGGGATGATGCCAATGTTGCTGTCCCATGGGCCACACTCAGGCACGAGGTCCTCGAAGAATGGTGAGGGCGTCTGTTGTGTGTTGCTATACGTAGACTCACCGTGATCATGTCAATGACACATGCAGGTCAGTTTCGGGGCTGTTGAATGGGCATCCCAAATACCATGAGTGGGCATCCCAAATACCATGAGTGGCAACACCAGAGGTGACTTGTTTTTTTTAAAATGGCCAATAACTCCCCTTAAAATTCCAAAGAAAACAAACTAGTTTCTCTTTGTTTGCAAGGTAGCTTTATTTCTGGACAATGCAGTGTATATGAAACTGTGCACCAAAGACTTTGTGTTTATATGTAAAATGGAATTAGGGTCTAGGCTAAAATAATTACAAAAATGTTTTCCACTATGTCAGCGCTTCAGAACCGCTGTGATAGATCATTTTGCTCCCTGCCCCACGGATATTTGGCAATGTCTGGGGATATTTTTGGCTGTCACAACTCAAGGGTAAGGGGGCTGCTACTGGAATCTAGTGCGTAGAGGCCAGCGATGCGGCTAAAAATCTTACAATGCCCAGGACAGTCTCCCACAACAAAGAATTATCCAGCCCAAAATATCAATAGTGCCAAGGTTGAGAAACCCCAACCTACAGAGACATTTTCAAAAATGGTGCAGGGTGAGGGACAACACCACCTTGTGAGAAGCTGTCCCACATGTTGCAAGGTGCCTAAGATTCCCAGTGCCTAACCATACAACACTGGGGGCGGGCCCATCCTTGCAGCAACCACAGGACTCCCCCCAGGGACGGTAGCGCAGCTCTGAGAAGAACAGGACAAAGTAGAGAAAGAGGAAGGGCCTGGAGAGGAAGGGCCAGAGGGGTTAAAAATTCTAGCATGGCCAGGGGCACCTGGGTGGCTCAGTTGGTTAAGCGTCTGACTCTTGATTTCAGTTCAGGTCATGATCTCAGGCTCCTGAGATCAGCCCTGCGTCGGCCGGGCTCTGTGCTGGGCGTGGAACCTGCTTAAGATTCTCTCCCTCCCCCTCCTTCTGCCCCTCCCCCTGCTTGCTCTCTCCCTCTCTAAAAAAAAAAAAAAATTCTAGCGCGGCCAAATTAAAGTAGATATAATTCTACACATCTGTTGGTGGCTATGTAATTAATACAAAAATAATTGCATCTCTTCACCCGGCTCTCCCTCACAAACTCTCCTTAATGAACACTGCCAATGACTTTTTAGATATGTAATTAAAATTTTTATTTATTTCTGTTTTATTTTTATAGTAGTAGCTTAACATACTAGAAAAAAAAAAAAAAAAACCCATGCCACAGCAGAGCTTGGCTTCAACAACCAGTGGAGACACAACCAAGAGTAGTTTACACACTGCATTCTGAGCAGTGAGAAATAAAACCACTACTTCTCATTCCCTTCATTTTCTAGGTTTAATTTTCTGCCAGGGTCTCATCTTTAGACCTACAGAAAAATAAGGTGCTGCTTCTTCTTCTTCTAAGGTAAGAAATAGTAAGAAAAGGTATATCATCCCAAAGTGGCCCAAGATTCAGTTATCCTCTTTACACGTTCTCTTTTAGTACAGGAGCACTGACTTTCTGGAAGAATACACCACTTCCATCCATCATGGTGGAATATGAGATCTGTCAGATAGAAATAGCATCATAGCCAAGTTTTTTTAATTTATTTTATTTTATTATGTTATGTTAGTCACCATACATTACATCATTAGTTTTTGATGTAGTGTTCCACGATTCATTGTTTGTGTATAAAACCCAGTGCTCCATGCAATACGTGCCCTCCTTAATACCCCTCACCAGGCTAACTCATCCCCCCACCCCCTTACCCTCTAAAACCCTCAGTTTGTTTCTCAGAGTCCATAGTCTCTCATGGTTCATCTCCCCCTCCAATTCCCCCCCCTTCATTTTTCCCTTCCTACTATCTTCTTTTTTTTTTTTTTTTTAACAAATAATGTATTATTTGTTTCATAGGTACAAGTCTGTGATTCATCAGTCTTACACAATTCACAGCGCTCACCATAGCACATACCCTCCCCAATGTCCATCACCCAGCCGCCCCATCCCTCCCACCCCCCACCACTCCAGCAACCCTCTGTTTCCTGAGATTAAGAGTCTCTTATGGTTTGTCTCCCTCTCTGGTTTCATCTTGTTTCATTTTTTCCTCCCTTCCTCTATGATCCTCTGTCTTGTTTCTCCAATTCCTCGTATCAGTGAGATCATATGATACCTGTCTTTCTCTGATTGACTTTTTTCACTTAGCATAATACTCTCTAGTTCCATCCACGTTGTTGCAAATGGCAAGATTTCATTTTTTGATGGCTGCATAATATTCTATTGTAGATATATACCACATCTTCTTTATCCATTCATCTGTTGATGGACATCTTGGTTCTTTCCATAGTTTGGCTATTGTGGATATTGCTGCTATGAACATTGGGGTGCACATGCCCCTTCGGATCACTACATTTGTATCTTTGGGGTAAATACCCAGTAGTGCAATTGCTGGGTCATAGGGTAGCTCTATTTTCAACTTTTTGAGGAACCTCCATACTGTTTTCCAGAGTAGAAATAGCATCATAGCCAAGTTTTAATAGAAAACACTTGTATCTAGAATTTAACTCAGTAACTAACTGTACAGATACTCTTGGAGAAATGCCTCTGAATTATTAATAATGTTAGTGTTCAACGCTTTACAACATTATCAAGCCATCGGAGACCATATAAGAAGCAGTGGTTTAAGAGCCCAAGCAACCTTAAACCTGAGTATCCTTTCTCCCACTTACCAGCCAGGTGACTGCAGGCCAAATGGCTTCACCCCCCTAAATGTCCATTTCCTGGGCTGGAAAGCGTAGACGCTATTCCCTCCTGCACCACAGTATCGTGAGCTTGATGCGAGGTGAGGCACGGACCTGGCGTGGGGAGCATAGAGCAAACTCGGGAAATGTCAAGTTATCACTACAGCAGTCTTCTTTCACACTGAGGCCCCAGAAAGCCACAGAACCTGAGCTAAGAATCACAGAAAGTCAATAATGAGGTCAGGACTGAGATCCTAGGAGCTGAGCAACTTCCTTGTTTTTACACAAGAGTCTGTCATGAAGATATTTTCCAGAAGAACAACACTCAGATACATTCGTGTTTTGTGGGAAAGAAAGGGGTCATCAAACAAATCCAGGAAGCACTGGGTTAAATAAAGACACATTGTGTTGGGTTGGGTTGGGTTTTGGTGGCAGGACTTCTCGGAGCCTTTAATATGCTGATGTGTATTGTGAATTTCCAAGAAGGGGGCTATAATATAATACAATTATTTTTTCATTCTCCTTGCTCCTCTCCCCAGAGCAAACTTCGCCCTAAGAAACATCCAGCCAGAGGAGTCTGGGTGTTGAACAAATCTGGAGTAGGTTCAAGGAAGAGACAAATGAAACAAAGTTCTCTAAAACTGGCGTCACATTAATATCATGGTCAGGGAGGAGAGGAGGGCCTCACACAGAGCATGTGTCAACACCGCACCCAGGACTTCATCCTGCCTCACAGTGTAGGGCACTTTCACCCTTTAAGAAAATCAGCCACTCTCTTCCTTTCTCCCTCTCTCCCTCCTCCTACCTTCCCCTAATACCGTTACTATTTCTGCCGTCTAATCTCTTTCTCTTTCTTTGACACATCTCTCTCCTCCAACCACATGACCATTCTCCTTCAAGTTCCTGGACCTGCCAGGGGGTTCCAACCAAGTCAGAGGAAAGACTACTTTGTCTCTGAAATACAAACCTAATGTCAAAGGGAAATGACTCCTTCCACTGATGGTGACCATCTGTAATCTAAATGGGAGGTGGGTGGGTGGGATGGGGTGCCTGAAGTGAGCATGGAAGCTTCCAAATGGGAAGACCTAAATTTAAAGCCATCCTCTGCTTATTAGCCGTGTGACCTTGGACGAGTCACGAATCTCAAGACTTTTTTTTTTTCTAAAGATTTTATTTATTTATTTGACAGAGAGAGAGAGCACAAGTAGGCAGAGTGGCGGGCAGAGGGAGAGGGAGAAGCAGGCTCTCTGCTGAGCAGGGAGCTGGACGTGGGGCTCGATCCCAGGACCCCAGGATAATGACCTGAGCCGAAGGCAGCCGCTTAACCGACTGAGCCACCCAGGCGCCCCTCAAGACTCTTTTTTTTTTAAATGAGATTGTTTCAAGTGTTAGTGGAAATATGTGTAAAGGATCTGGCATTTGGTACATATATAACAACTGGCTCTGGTATCGGAGTCCTACAATTTCTTACCAAGAAATCATTTGTAACATCTGTTGTGGTTATTTTGTGCATGATTTCTTTACACACATCAAGTGTCAACAATTTTCAACATGTCTTTATTCTTCTACTAGTAACTTGGAAGTTTTCCTCTTCCAAAAGACTAATTATATATAAGTCCAAAGTATTTTTTTCTCACTAAAATGGGCAATACCACTAAATAATAAGATATAAAAAAGGAATGCCACCCAGATTAGGCTAATGGAAACTGTATGCATTCTTACAGCAATCCAGATAGCACATATCTGAAAAAAAAAAATTCTCCCAATTAATCTCCCATAACAAAGCATACTTTTAAGTAGCACTTCCCCAACCACAAAAATGTTCCTATATTTTGACTCAGGAATTCCACATTTGGCAATTTAAGCCTATGAATATATCCCAACGAACTGAAGGCTTTAAACACAAAGATGTTTATCACAGTGTTACCTATTATTGAATAAAATTGGAAGCAAATTTAAATGTCCAACATCATGAGAATGTTCTAGTAAATTCTGATAGTGTAGGTGATAGAACTCGTGTAGCTATTTACAATGGGGTTTTCACGTGGGGGGGAAACACCAGAGAGGAACGTCGCACAGTGGGTACTTATGAGTATGTACGCCTCTCACAAATGCATGGGAAAAGAAAACTAGAAGGAAATACAGCAGAATGTGAATAGGAGCTTCCTCTGGATGGTGGGGCCTTAAGTTAATTTTTTTTTTCTTTTTCAAAATGCTTTATAATGGGAAAGTCGCATATTATAGTTTTTATTTTTCATTGTGGAAAAACACCCAAAACATAAAATTTATCATCTGAATCATTTTCCAGGGTACAGCTCAGTGGCATTCAGTACATTCCTGTTGTTCTATAACCATCACTACTATCCATCTCCGGAACTTTTTTGTCTTGCAAAATTGAAACTCTATACCCATTAAAGAACAAGTCCCCATTCCCCAGCCCCTGGCAATTACCATTTCTGCTTTGTGTTTCTATAAGTTTGACTACTCTAGGTACCTCATGTAAGTGAAGTCATATAATATTTTATGACTTATTTTCTCTTAACATAATGTCCCCAAGGTTCATCCATGTTGTAGAATATATGAGAATTTCCTTTCCTTTTAAGACTGAATAATATCCCGGGCACCTGGGTGGCTCAGTCGTGAAGCGTCTGCCTTCGGCTCAGGTCATGATCCCAGGGTCCTGGGATCAAGTCCCACATCGGTCTCCCTGCTCAGCGGGAAGCCTGCTTCTCCCTCTCCCACTGCCCCTGCTTGTGTTCCCTCTCTTGCTGCTCTGTCTCTCTCTCAAAAAAAAAAAAAAAAAAAAAAAAAATCTTGAAAAAAAAAAAGACTGAATAATATCCCATTGTATCTCTACATATACCACATTTTGTTCATCCACCCATCTGTCAATGGACATCGAGGCTGCTTCTTCCTTTTGCCTATTGTGAGTAATGCTGCTATGAACCTGAGTGTATAAATATCTCTTCCATACATTATATTTTAAAGGTTCTTTTTTCCCTAAACTGGCTTTTCCTTTCTAGGTCCCATCACGTGGTTATATCATACCCTAGACTAGATTTAACTATGACTCCATGCAGACCATTAATACGAATGAAATAGTGCAGGTGGGCAATTTGGCTACCTAGGGAAAATAACCACCCGAGCTATTCCTCCGAAAATAATGCATCTTTTTCTGTTGTTCTGATTCCCATTACAGGACAAATGCCTTAGTTTCAACTTTCCAGCCTGGATCTCCCTCACACTGAGTCCTTCTTCATTGTACCACCTGCTTCTGACATTGAACTCCTTCTGACACCCTGCTCTGAGAAGACTGCCAAAAAAAAAAAAAAAGAAAGAAAGAAAGAAAGAAAAGGAAAAAAAAGAAAAAAAGAAAAAAGAAAAAAAAAATTACCCCAGCCATCTCTCTTCATTCTTACTAACAATTTGGTAATGAAGTATTGATTTCCACTTCTCTGCTTATGGACGATATTAGATTTTCATTGATAAACTGCAACGAGGCAGTCTCGTCTCCATGGTCCCCTTTTCACTGTCATGAGAAAACAAAGTGCCACTGAAGAAAAATAATGACTGAGAACATTGATGTACTTATTTCGTCAGTCTGTAACACTTGACAGGAAAGGGCGGGGGAGTATGAGTCTTCATAGTTTAATGTCCAAGTGAGCTGCGCTAGATGCAGACCCTTGGAAGCTTACTTTTCATGGTAATGTCCATTTCCTATTTATAACCCCCCTGGGAACGTTTGTCTAAAGGAAATGTTTCTGTTCAGAGCAACAATTACGGTTGCACCTGGATTGCCCAGTCCTGCCCCTGCACTGGGGAGCCATTAATCACCGCAAAGTGGAAGAATTATTAAGTTAGACCAGAGTTTGAGCCAAGAAAACCTCTGAACAATGTTCATCTTCTGTGAAAGTTGTTCAAATAGTTAGGCTTAACCATGTTGCTGCCAAAGACTTTTTCCCAAGCAGTGGTGGGCATCTTTTTAATCATTGTCTTTGTTGGTTACAAAAAAAAAAAAAAAAAATGGGTTTAAGTACGCATACGAGACCTGCAAATTGGCAGAACTGGGGAAATTGGTGAGATGCGAGATCTGAAGGAAAGCAAGAAGATGAGATCACTGCAGGGTGGAAAGTTCAGCAGCCGTCTTGCCCGGTGATCTCTTTCTGCAGAACCTGTTGTTTATGGACTGGGAAACGCAGCTTAGCTTGAGAAGTAACAGAAAGCATGAAATAGGGTGTCCATTTTAAATGTGTTCCTGCAACTTTTTTCATTAAAACTTTGAGGGCCCAATTTTAATTTGTGGAATATTCCCGTTAATAATGAGATCTAATTAAGACATCCATTAAAAGCCCGTTAAAGTTAATTTAACGTAAAAATTCCAATAGAACTGTATTAGATTTTCTCCATTAAATTAACGTTATGGATTTTTAACGGATGTCTTAATTATACATTATTATTAACGGGAATACTGTATTACACAGATTAAAATCAGGTCCTAAGCCAACTTGGAAAAGCTAAGAGCATGTTTTAATATTAAAAGTCTTGCATACCTAGTACACAGTTTGGAAATTCAGGGGTAGAGCTGTTTACTCTAGTTGAGCATTTTCTATACAACTGAAAGCAATCTATAAATAGATAAATCTATCATTGCATTTAAACAATGAATTTCCTTATTCTCAAAGGACAAATAAAGTCTGGATTGTGTTATAAACTGCTACTCAGCTATAGACGAAATAGTTAAACTCTTCTAGGTACAACACTAGGAACTTAGATGATTCTAAAACAAACAAAGAACAATTTTGTTGTCATTGCTTTAATTACCAAGGTTATCACACACAAAAAAAAATCTCAACACCAACAAAACGAAGCCAAATATCCTCTTCACCATTTCTTGTGGAAGCATGCCTGTTGAAATTGCTTTGGAAATTTTGACATGATCCCTAAATTCAACATTGGGATTAAAAAAAAAAAAAAACTTCTTATTTACCTCCTAGGGAAAGTGTTGCCCTTATGCCACATATAATAGCAAATTGCTTTTTTTTATGGCATGCATAACCTAGATGGGAAAAAATATGGCGCTTCGGGGAAGGAGGGAAAAAGTAAATGAAGTTCCAGGAATGTCATTCTGAAGTAATGAGGCATGGACAGAAAATATACCCCTCACATCATCGGATTGAGATGGCAGTCGAAATAGCTTCATTGAAGTGTCAGCACTCATCCATCAATCAATCACCCACAAGGAAAAATAGCAACAGTACAACGGGGCGGCTTTTATGGGATTTACTCATGGGCATAGGGAATAGCGGCTCAAATGTAGTTCTGACATGAAAAGCAAGGTGCTGATATTATTTTTTATGATGGGAGGATCATAAAGTGAATTGAGAACAGCGAGGTCTGTCTTTGCTTAACCTATTCAACCAGAAATGAATGGAGCTCAACTGGAAAGGAACAGTCTTCGCATGGGTTAAGATTGAAGGGTGGACTCTACTGAGCACCGTCCTTCGACAACGAAATTCTATTAAAGGAAAATCAGTGCATTAGCATTGGGCTTCCTGAAGCTGTTAAAAATTGCCCGCTCCAACCCAGGGTTATTAGATAAAGTTATATAATTCAGACTCTGTCACTACCCTTCAAAGGCAGATTCTTGAGCTCTTGCTCCAACTGGGGGGAGACAATACAATTCTCAACTCCATGGAAATTGTTTCCCTTCTAAGAAAAAATAAATAAATCATCTGCTTCAACATTTAATCTATATGGTTTTGTTAGCACAATTTCTATGGAGGGGTGGGGTGGGAGGCGAGAGACAAAAATATTGATAAATTTGGTAAGATTCATGAACTGTCACTTGGTAACTGTAAATGTCACTGCTGAGGGACAGCTGCTAATGTTCTCCTTAGGAAACAAGATCTGGGCTCATGCTGTGAGGTAAACACGGCTCTCAGTACATTTCTAGAGACCAGGCCTGTCTTTTCATTTGGCAAGCCCTGCGAGGCTTCTAGAAACTTCTTTCTGGAGGGAAAAACTAACATGAGCTCAGGAGAATATTTGTATCTGCTTTCAGAGCACTCTCTTCCTCTCTCTGAATAAATGGAGTGCTGATATATTGGAACTTGAGAAATGGAAAGGAACATGATGTGCAAATATCATGCAAATCACGCTTGAGTATCTCCATTCCACCACCAACCCTTGGTATCAGTGGGGGTGAGAAATTGCCTTTCCTTCCCCATCCCTCCTTCTAGCTAAGACCACCAACCGGCTGCAAACTGAAATGTCCACTGAAAAAATTGTATATAAATATTTAAGTTTTATGTCTTTGGCCCCATTTCATAGTTCAGCAAATTCACTAAATATAGAGCACGTTACAAAGCACTGGGAGACACAAGAGAGAATGGGAAATATAATTCATTCGGCAAATTCATTCCACAAAGATTAGAAAGCATCTGCTGTGTGCAGGATATTGTTCTAGGTGGTATGGGATACAACAGTGAACAAAGCACCCAACAGCCTCGCCCTTCTCTGCGGATAGCAGCTCCTTAAGGTAGCTGATACCAGACACCTGGCCTGGGGGGAGGAGCTCACAGAGGGGCCACCTCCCCTGTGTTACTCGTGTTTTTATTCCTGCTTTTCAAAATAATAACATTTCAGAATAGGGATTTCTCCTTCTGAAAAGCATACAGAAGAGAAAATAGCTTAAAAATAGGTCAAGGCCTAAATGTAGACTCTAATCACAGAATATATTAGATAGCCCACACAGTCCCCACAGAATTTTTTTAAGGTCACAAATAGATTTCTTAAAACTCACCCCCAAAATGTGCCAGCTCAGTTGTTTGAGTCTTGCATAATTAATGTCACGGGCAAAACCCGCTGAATTTAGTCAAAATGCAGAAAACAAGTTCATGAAATGACATATTTGGGAAGCATTTCTGAGACTCGGGTGAAGCAGCGAGGAAGTGTGTATATACGAATTCACGGCAACTTTCCAGGGTCCATGGACAGTGACACAGTAAGAATCTATGGTTTTTCTGAAACTTTTCACAGTAAATCCAAAGATTACAAGGCCTTAAAAGGTGCATGCTTTTCCATTTGTCACTTCACAGTTTACTTGACTGCGTTCAAATCTTTTTTTATCCCCCCATCGGCTTTCATTTTTTAATCTTGTTAAATGTTTTCGTTATAAAAAAAAAAACACATTAAAAATGTCGTTTTCACATTATCCTCTACTCTCTACAAGAATAGAAGTGTGTCGATATGCAGACCCACATATGTGTGTGTATAGTTCTAAAGAGCAATAAAAGTAGTCTCTGTTTTGAACAAGCATTAGGCAAGAAAAAAAAAATCACAACTGAACTTTCGGTTTATTTTTTTCCCCTGTGAGATGTTAAAATGCTAATTTCATTTTCTCCCTTCCTATATGTGGCACTTTCTCAAAATATCCATGAAATACTTTTAGACAAAGATTGAGCAGGAGAACGAGATACAAATTTCCATCCCCCCAGACAGAGAGACAGGTTTCCATTGTAGGGAAGCATTAAACATTTTGAAACTTGTGAATCATCTTTAGAATTTCTACAGGGGAATTTTACCTCTTCATCCAAAGCAAAAGCCACTTATCTCTTTTGGTTTCCTGTGACAGATTCAGAGGCATACGCAGATACACAATTTCCAGGCTCTAGTTAATCTTCTTCCAATAGTTATGAACAATGGGCTAACGGGCGTGGGTGTTTCTCCAAAAATTATTCATGCACAAGGCAGCCCAAAGCTTCAGGGAAAACTAGAAATGTTTTATGGATTAGAATAGGACTGTTCTAAAATGCTGGTACCAGGTGGAATGCTATTTCTGCAACAGGATTCTGTCCATTTCCTTTGGAAAAATAGATTCCAAGTAAAATGGCTCTTCCAAGTAATGGCCCCCGATCTGACACCTTTCAGCACACAAAGACTTTACCGATAGCCATATGATTATCATTAAGGCCTTTTAACAAACAATCTGTTTGCAAAAGACAGATCAAATTCTCACAGCCCTTTCTACAATGTTTATTTGCTTAAAACCGCTTTTGGAAGTACAAATAATAACTCTTTTGTGAAAACCCCCAGGAGAAGTTGAAAAACTCCCACAAATGCATTACTTAGAAAAAGAAAAAAACTACCACTCCCTTCAATCCTTCCAGAAAATGAATTTCAGCGTGCTCACTGAATTACCTTGAACCTGAAACCTGCGTTTGGATATCAGTCCCCAGGCAAAGGCTTATATTTACAGAACTTGCACAATCATACAATTATATCTCAAATGTGAAGACTCTGTACAGTAATATTTCCACTTTCTAAATGACCCATACAACATTCAGGAATTACAAATGTGTACGTATATTTTTTAAATACACAAAGTTCAACTGGTCTGTGGAGAAGAAGCAAAAACCATTCCCGTCCTGTACTGAGATAAATACTACAGAAACAGTCCAGTTCTGCAATACAGCATTTTGGCTTATAACACAGCAGATGTTAGAATGTGCAATGCAAGTCAAAATAAATAAATAAATAAAAGCTGACATACGAAACAATTCTCATTTGGCTCAGGGTTCTTAAATGTCACAATATCTCGGGATACAATATACTTTTTGGTCTCTAATACACTTATATCCTCCTAATCTCCCCTGACTTGGATTCTTAACAGCCAGGCACAGTCGGCATGAATCACAAACTTCCAAACCCCTTTAAAATCAAGAAGATAGTTGATCATACAGTCTTTTCAATGGTCAACCGGTTCTTACTCTGCAGAGCCCTTGTAGCTTTTTAGGAAATTTGGCATCAACCATGTTTATGTTACACATTTGCCCCCGTCTGTTGATTCTAGATTTTTCTTTTTTTTTCTTTTAGAAAAGGCAGTGGGGAAGGTAGGGCGGAGCGAGTTGGGAGAATTACATTCATGCTTGCTCTGAAGGAAAGTGTTTATCTGCCAGCGAAGAAAGGCAAACACGTTTTTGTATTAGGAAAGCAGACTAGTCGTTTTCAAAGAAAAATGACTGCAACCATACCATAGAATGTTCCTGTGCAAATACACTAATTTTCTATCACCTGCATGCTGTATATAATACATTTGCCTGTGTATACTAGGAGGAAAAGCCAGGCTGTTTTCCCTGTGTACAATGCAGCTTGGACGACTGGGAACGTAAGCCTTCCGTACATTTTTATACTGTACATATTTGTATATACTAACCATACCACCATGTATGAACACAGATTTTGTTATATTTGCTTGTTTCTGTTTCCTACCAAACTGGCCCACAATGGGGATTCTTTTGTATAGAAAAAAAATATGCTTGTAATTTTTTTCCTGGTCATTCTCTTTCAATAGCTTCTGAAAGAATTAGCTCTGAGTTTACAAAGAAATTATAAGAACCAAGTTTGTCTGTCTGCATGAGTCCCATCCAGTTGCTGGATCTAGGGAGGAACCAACGTCCTAATTCAGAGTTTTCCTTTAAAGGCATGCTTTACCCCTTGGGAAAACTGCAAACTCATCCATGTAGAATTATCCTCTTTGTATTTTATCTAATAGTGCCTGAAGATTTTTTTAATGTCTTCTTAGAGGAAGAATTCATAATTGTCGAAATTTGAAACATTAGCTTAATTTTGTTTTTATGACCTCGCAATTCTCCTCCTTATTTATTCGGTTGCTGTTGTAATGGGGCCCCAGGCCATTCCTGACATCGGCGTGCTCTTCTTCTGCATTAAGGACGTTTTTAAAATTACAGAGATTATTGAGCCAACAGGCTGTTTTAATCAAAACCATGTTTCACTTGTTTTTGATGATTATGAATTGTCCTTGGAAATAAAAAAAAAAAAAAAGTTTTCTGCTAGGAAAATTATACCACCCTGTGGCCAAACAGATTCATCACAGATAGGCAGGCATCTGTGCCCACTTCTCTGGGATCTGGAAAATTCCTCCCTTGGCTGGCCACACTTTCTTTTACTCCTCATCATCCTGAATGCTAGTGCTCAATGCAGTCACTATTTGCAAATTTCCAGAGGCGTGGCCAAGTTGTCACTGCCCAAAGACAACCAACCCAGCTAGAAATGATGTCTTTCCAGCTTGAAAAAAAAATGCAGGGATTTTCAGAAAAGGTGCTCCTGCCTTTGTCTGTTGGTGCCACCATCCTGTCATCTCTCCTAACCATAAACAATCTGGTCTTGATACCCCATATAACTTAAATCAGGTCAAAGGAAACATTCAGATCAGCCCCTCGCTGAATAAAAATGAGTTCGTTTGGGTGCACATAAGATGTATGCCTGTGTCGGATGCTGCAGCTCTGAAATTATCTCGATAAGGAGAGAGTTTAATACAATTTTACCACTAGAAATAAATTCTCTGATGGTGGAGATGAAGAAAACCCTTAAATTACATCACAGAAGCCATTATTTTTTACATCTAAAGAGTTGGGTTGTTTTTTTTTAAGAAAATCATTCTACTTTGCAAATTGTAATTAAAGCCCTAAATAATAGATACTACTTCTTTTAGCTATTGTGAAAAACTAATAACACACTCGCCAAGGTTATATGGAGCCCCTCATTTCCATCGAAAAGGTTTCTATAAGTGTATTATTTACATTTTTAAACACGATAACTCTTTGCCTTTGAGACCAAAAAAAAGTCTTTTTTTTTTCCCCCACTCAGCAGTGGAAAATAGACTGTTTCCCATCTGAAACCTTATCGTAATTTGCATCAGGAAACCCAACTGCCGACATTAAGGACTTGGGTGTGTTCAATTATGATTTTGCCGGAGGCTGTCCCGCATTCTAATGCTGCAGATCTTGAACCACCTTTCTGAAACCCAGCCCATATAGTAGACATGCCGCTCAACACCATTAGCTTTGCAAATGGCTTCGTTTCAGTCAACGCCGACTCCACTTTGGCCAACTGAATGAAAATTAAAGGAGAGAAGAAGAAGAAAAAAACACACAGATGCACTTAAAACATGAAAAGAATTATTTATATGATAAAAATATATTTAGATTTTCAAAGCACAAGACTGAATAGAAGTGCTCTTTTTATGCTTTGTGAAGATGTTACTGTTAAATGTCTTTCTACATCAGGCTTAATAAATCTGTAATGACATTTGATGGATTGATTTCTGCCTATGTGTGTTTTTTAAGGATGGCAAGAGAGGAGAGAGGCAAGGGAGAGGGGAAGGAGGGAGTGGAGAAATAGCACTGACCCCCAGGGAGGCCAAGCAAGGAAATTATTGGCGGGCCTCTCTCTTGCTTGGACCTACTGACCCGCTTCCAACATCTACCCTCATCTCCAACAGATTTGTTTTTTGTTTTTTGTGGGGTTTTTTTTGTTTTTTGTTTTTTGTTTTTTACAAATGCCAGCACCCTTGCTTGGTTTCTGGACTGCCTTTGCATGCTCTCAAATCTGGTCAGCTTGTGCCTGAGTAATTTATGATGTAATCTCAACAGAGGCAGTGGGCGCTGTCTCACAAATTCAAGGATGAAGGCAGAGGGCAGACATGATTGAGGTGGCCCGGCCTTCTCCACCTCAGAGCGATAGCCCTGCTTAACACCCAGTTTCCCTATGTACTCCCTCCAGTTCCTTTAATGTCCCCGGAGAATTGGAACATGTTTCACACACAAGCTGCCCAAGCAGATGCTGATGCTCCACCAGAAAAGATTTGTTGTCTGTGCACAGCCAGCTCACATCTTCCGTGTCATGTGGCTACATGAGACTCTTGCTCCTTAAATTATGATGGCTATCACATCACCTGTTAGCTCCACTTCATTGCCGTGGGCCCACGTCTACGCCATAAAATATGAGAGCTGGGAGAGAGAGGGCAGGACAGGTGAGGAAAGGCGGAAGCAGTGAAGGCAGAGTGTTGGGATAAGCAGTTTGGACCAAACCAAAGAGTTCTCGGTCTTCATTCACTTAGTGACTATTTATCAAGCACCTATCATATGCTCCAGCTGAGGGCTACATGGATACGTCGGCATGATGATGGTCACGAGAGCAGGGTCTAGAGTCAAATTGTGTTAAGAATCTGGGCTCTGTTATGTGTTATCTCTGTGATCTAAGGCAAGGTCAAAGGAAGAACAGAACATATGACAGGATGAGTGTGGGACTCCAGGGGCCCAGAGGTGGCCCCCAACCAAGCTGAGAATTCATGGAGGATTTCTGAAGAAGTGATATTGAAGAGAAAGATAATTTCTCAAGGAGCATTAGAAGAACCAAAAGTACACAAAAACACATCTCTGAACTTCTCCCTTTCTCCTTCCAATCCTGTTGTTTCTAACTTCAAAATACAACCAAAGTCTGTTCACTTTATAGCCATCCTAGATTTCTGTGGTGGCCTTCTAACTAGTCCTTAAGCCCTCCAGCCCCAAATATACTCTCTACCCTGCAGCTGGAGTTATCTTTTAATAAAGTAAATCAGACCATGCCATTCTGCTCCTCAAGACCAAAGGTAGGCACATTTTCTTTGAACGATCAGATAGTAGATAGGTTCGGATTTGTGGGCCATCTGGTCTCTGGCCCAACAACACAACTCTGTCATTGTAGTGGAAAGCAGCCATAGACAATAGTAATCAAATGGGAATGGATGTGTTCCAATTAAACTTTATTTACAAAAACAGGCAACAGGCTCAATTTGGCCCATGGGTCATAGTTTCCTGATCCTGCTCAAAATCCTCCAACACCCAGGATTTCCTATAGAAACTGGCCTTAAGATGAAATGTGAGGACAAACAGTTTACATGGGAGATGAATCTAAGAAACACCAAGAGGGGCGTGGGGAAGGGAAACTGGAGAGGGAAGGATGTCAATGAGATAAAGGGGTTTTAAGAACAATGACCACCATGAGCAATGAACCCAATCCCATTGGGAATTCTGAGAGATAGGGCAGAACATTCTTCAGTTATTCTGCCTACTGAGTAGGGAGCTGGGGTATTTATATACCACCTTTACTCCGTTATTAGCGGAAGGCTTCTGGGAGGCGGGTGGGTGGCCAACCCCCCAGCACTTCCAATCTGCCCAAAGATTGGAAGAAGTAGGCCGCAGTGGCCAGAGAACACCTCAAGGCATAGAGTCACATGGATGGGGTTGGACATAGATATGAATGGCACGCAGGGACGAACTGATGCACGGGGACACGGGCAGGCTCTTGCCACAGCCCATCTCACTTAGAATAAAATCCAAACTCCTCCCCAGACCCACCGGTCTGTCTCCTACCTGTTCCCCTGACCTCATCTTCTCCTTGCACACCCAGGTCCAGCGACACTGCCCTCCAACAGTGTCTAAAAAACACCATGCTGTTTACTTTGGCAGGAATGCGCCATCTTGCTGGGCTTCACGTGCCCAGTATCTCAGCTTTGATACTATATCCTCTGAAAGGTGCTCCCTGAGCCCCATGTAGAGCATCTTGTTTGTACCCCAGAGCCCTGATCAGGAACTACTTTTGTGTTCATTTGCACATTTGCATAATGTCAGTTTCCCCCACAGGCCACATGTGAGGGCAGAAATGAAGCATGTGTCTTGTTCACATATTCCCAGTCCGAGGTGTAGTGCCTGGCACACAGCGGGTGTCCCAAAAATATTTGTTAAGTAAATGAATGCTGTTTTCCAGGAGACCTGGGAACCCTCCCAGTAACTCTCTCTTAAATGCTCCTTACCTCACCCCTGTCCATTCACTGCCGGCACCTTCCACGAACCACCTCTTTCATTCTGCCCCAGTGCAGTGAAGCATTTCTTAAGGATTTCATGGCATTGAAGACCGTAATCTACTGGATCTTGGCACATACTATTGAACAATCCTACCTTGCTGGACAGCCAGGGACCTCGGCGAGCTCCATCTGAGTTATTGGGTGTGGTCTCCGTGAGGAACTAGGAGAGGAGGAAGTCAGGAGGTAAGCCGGAGCCAAGAGCCTACGTGAGTGTTTCCTCTAAAGCCAATGGACTCAAGGCAGAACCTCACAAGTCCAAGTGCAGAAGCCCGACACAGGCAAGGACTGAGGAGGGCAAGACACAGCTCCCAAGGTAAAAGGGCTCAGGCTGGATGAACCGAGGTCCTTCGACAGTCCCAAATGTACCCGATTTGTCATGCATATTCCACATTGCACATCTGAATGCATAGTCAACAAACTGAGCATTTAAAAAACACCACAGTTCCAGGGCACCTGGCTGGCTCAGTCAGTAGAGCATGTGACTCTTGATCTTGGGATTGTGAGTTCAAACCCCATGCTGGGTGTAGAGATTACTTAAAAATGAAATCCTAAAAAAAAAAATTAAATAATAAAATTAAAAAAAATAAAAACACTACAGTCCCATTCATTTTACTAAGTGCATGTATTGCCTTTTCAAAATTAAAGAATAAATAAAGATGACAGATTAGCAAAAAAAAAAAAAAAAAAACTGAAGGAACATACTTATTAGGTATGAAAATATACCATAAAGCCAGAATAATTTTATTTATTTTTTTAAAGATTTTATTTATTTATTTATTTGACAGAGAGAGAGAGTACAGGCAGGGGGAACAGCAGGGAGAGAGAGAAGCAGGCTCCCCCTGAGCAGAGAGCCCGATGTGGGACTCAAACCCAGGACCCTGGGATCATGACCTGAGCCAAAGGCAGACACATGACCAACTCAGCCACCCTGGTGCCCCAAGCCAGAATAATTTTAAAATGCTGACTGGCACAAGGGTGAACAAACAACTCAATGAAAAACAAAATAATGCCCAGGAATATGTTAAATGTTTAAATAAGAATTCAACATATTATAAAAGCAGAATTTGTAATTTATAAGGAAAAAAGTACATGAATAACCAATAAAATGGTGCACGACTGGTGAACTTTTCAGAAAAACAAGCAAGTTAAACATCCATCTCACACTACGTATTAAATTATATTTCAGGTGAATCAAAGAATTAAGTCTAGAAATGAAATCACAAAACTAGAAGAAAATACAATTCAATACTTACCTGATATCAGGCAGGGAAGTTATTTCCAGGTACAAATGCTAAGGAAGAAATTATAGAAACTAAAATTCCAGGAGTAAGAAAAAAACCCACCATATATAAAATGAAAAGTCACAAATTAGGGGCAAATTATTTGTATTAATATATGGTTAATGGTCACTGGCATAATTAATGATATAAAGAGTATTTACATGTCTCTAAGAAAATAAATAAATATCCAAATAGAAAAATTTTGGCAAAATTCATGAACCAACAGCATTCAAATAAAGAAATATAAATTCTCAATGAACACTTCAGACAATACCAAGTTGTAACACTAATAACTAAAGAGACATATATTAAAACAAGGAGAAATCATTTGCACTTACTCAGTTGACAAATATAAAACATAATGTCTCCATTACTGGAAAGAGCTCAAGGCAGAGACAGCCACACACATTGCTGCTGGGAGCAAAATGGATAGGAACTTTCCAGAAAATGATTAAGCAATATTTGTCAATTTCTCTAAAATGTGCATGTCCTATGATTAATTACTCTTCTAGGGAATTTTCCCCTGAAAATAAGTGAAGTTGTGCACTGAGATTTATTTAATAAGAATGCCCAATCATAACACTGGTTATAATTGTGAAAAATTGGAAAGAACCTAAGTGTTCCAAAATAGGAGATGGAATTAAATGAATTATGGTACATCTCTGTGGTAGAAAAAGACACAATCACGAAAATTTGTGTGCTTAAAAAACAGCCACAGGCTGGTTCAGTATGTAAGCTTAGAGGTCACCCCTCTATCCCACCGACAAGCAAAAGATGAACAGACTGAAAAATCAGCAACTCTGCTTAGATCCATAAAAGAGGAGAGGACACAGGGCAAACCTCTACCCCCAAGTTGGAGGGACAGACACAAATACAGGGAATAGAGACCTAACAGAGAGGAGACTCAGGTCAGAGACCACCGTGGGAACCAGGGTCGGGATAGGAAAACTGAACTGGAATGGACAAGTTTCTGGAGGCTCAGTGCAGACAAGTCAACACTGACAACAAGAGTTAAAAACTCGAGGGGCACCCCGCCATGGAGGGGCCCTCACAATATTGTGAGATTTACCTCCAGGAGCTCAACCAGATTTCCACAGTAAATATCAGAGAAAAATCTTGGACTTTCTGCAGAGCAAGGGGAGAGAAGAACCATTTAAATATACACCAGAGCACTCTGTTCTTCTTAACAAGGCCTGCCCTCAGGAGAAACTAGTTAGCCAGAGCCTAATCTGCTGGGGTGTTCTCAGAACCTAACGGACCTGACCAAGAGAAACACCCACCCCCAGCCTTCCCAAGCCTTCCTATCCCACCTAAGGGGGTGGGGGAAGACTGAGAAATTCTTATGAAGTTCCCAGCCCAGAGGCACAGGCTCACCAAAACATTGAGACCTAACAGTGGGACTATAGGATAGTCCCGCCTCCCCACACCTCACCACCACATTACTATCACCCTATTTACAGCCATTCCTTTTACCCAGCACCCCATGTCTGGCTATTAAGGAAAAATTATAAGGCATCTCAAAAGGCAAAAACACAATTTGAAGGGACAGAGTGAGCTTCAGAACCAGATATAGCAGGGATGTCGAAATTATCAGACTGAGAATTTAAAACAACTATGATTAATATGCTAAGGGCTCTAATGGATAAAGTGGACAGCATGCAAGAACACATGGGCGATGTAAGCAGAGAGATGGAAATCCTAAGAAAGAACACCCGCCAAAAATGCTAGAGATTAAAAAAAAAAAAAAAAAAGCAAAATACTGTAACACAAATGAAGAGTGTCTTTGATGGGCTTATTAGTAGACTGGACATGGCTGAGGACAGAATCTCTGAGCTGGAGAATAGATCAATAGAATCCTCAAAAACTGAAAAGCAAAGAAACAAGGACTGAAAAAAAGAAAAACAAAACAGAGTATCTCAGGACTGTGAAATAACTACAAAAGGCCTAACATACACGTGATGGGAACACAAGAAGAAGAAAGAGAGAAAGGAACAGAGGAAATATTTGAAACCATAATGACTGAGAATTTTCTCAAATTAATGTCAGACACCAAATTACAGATCCAGGAAGTCTAAGGAAAAGGATAAATGCCAAAAACAAAACAAAACAAAAACAAACAAAAACTAGGCATATTATCTTCAAACTACAAAAAAATCAAAGATAAAGAAAAAATTAAGGAAGCTGGACGAAAAAAACACTTTACCTCAAAGTGAACAAAGAATTCCTTCTAACTTCCCTTCAAAAACTATGCAAGCAAGAACAGTGAAATATTTAAAGCATTGAGAGGAAAAATACACGAACCTAGAATTCTGTACAACGATAAATTATCATTCAGAGTGGAAGAGAAATAAAGATTTCCTCAGACAAACAAAAACTGAGGGAATTTATTGCCCATGGACCTGCCTTGCAAGAAATGTTAAGAGAAGTTCTTTAGAGAGAAGGAAAATAAAATAGGTCAGAAACTCAGATCCACAAAAAGAAAGGAAGAACATCAGAGAAAGACTAAGTGAAAGTAAAATTAAAACTTTTATCTTTCTTATTCTTTTTTTTAAGATTTTATTTATTTATTTATTTGACAGAGAGAGAGCGCACAAGCGGGGAGAGGGGCATAAGGTGAGGGAGAAGCAGGCTCCCCACTGAGCAGAGAGCCCAATGTGGGGCTTGATCCCAGGACCCTGAGATCATGACCTGAGCCAAAGACAGACACTTAACTGACTGAGCCACCCAGGCGCCCCTTACCTTTCTTATTCTTAATGATTTAGCAGATAAGCTTATCCAAAATAATAATATTCAAAATGTATTTGATTATGTATGCTTATGTACATATCACACACACACACATATGTATGTGCCTGTATATAAGAGAAATGAATGACAGCAATGATCAGGGAATGGGAGGGAAGAATCATGGTTATCTCATTATTATAAGACACACCACTCATGAAGTGAGTGTTACTTGAAAGTAGACTTGGATTATTTGCAAATGTATATTGCAAACTCTCGGGCAATTATTTTAAAAGGTAAAGAATAATAACTGATATACTAAGAAAGTTGAGAAAATGGAATCATATAAAATACTCAAAACCACAAAAGACAGAAAAAGAGTAAAAGACAAAAATTGGAGTAAAGAACAGGGCAGCAAATAGAAAACAGTAACAAATATGGTGAATATTAACCCAAAATTATCAACACTTTGCATGTCAATAGTCTAAATACACCAATTAAAAGACATTGTCAGTGTGAATCCAAAAACATGACCCAACTCTATGTTGTCTGTAAGAAACCCACCTTAAATATAAAGACATCTATAGATTAAAAAGAAGTGGATGAAAAAAATATACCCTGCTAACATTAATCAAAACAAACCAAGAGTGGTTATATTAATTTCAGACAGAGCAGACTTCAAAGTAAAGAAAGTTATAAGGAATAAAGAAGGGCATTAATGATAAAAGGGTTGATTCTCCAAGAAGACAACAATTCTTAACATGTATGCACCAAACAACAGAGCATCAAATTTCATGAGATAAAACTGATAGAAATGCAAGGAGAAATAGATGAATAGATGAATCCACTATTAGAGCTGGAAACTTCAACACCTCTCTGTCTCAGAAATGGACAGATCAAGCAGACAGAAAATTAGTAAGAATACAGTCAAACTCTGGGGAGGGTATGTGCTCTGGTAAGCGCTGTGAATTGTGCAAGACTGTTGAATCTCAGATCTGTACCTCTGAAACAAATAATGCAATATATGTTAAGAAAGAAAAAAAGAAGAAGAAGAATGTAGCAGGAGGGGAAGAATGAAGGGGGGGAAATCGGAGGGGGAGAAGAACCATGAGAGACGATGGACTCTGAAAAACAAACTGAGGGTTCTAGAGGGGAGGGGGGTGGGAGGATGGGTTAGCCTGGTGATGGGTATTGAGGAGGGCACATTCTGCATGGAGCACTGGGTGTTATGCACAAACAATGAATCATGGAACACTATATCTAAAACTAATGATGTAATGTATGGGGATTAACATAACAATAAAAAAATAAAAAAAAAAAGAATACAGTCAAACTCAACAACACCATCAATCAACTGAATACAGCTGACCTCTATAGACTACTCATCCAACAACAGAATAATCTATATTTTTTTTCAAACTCACATGGAACATTAGCCAAGATAGATCATATTTTGGGACATAAAACATATCTTATCAAATTTAAAAGAAAAAAATCATGCAATGCCTGCTCTAGAACTTAAATAGAACTAAAAGAGAAATTGCTAACAGAAAGATCGCCAAAAAGTCCCAAAATATGTGCAGATTAAACAACACACTTCTAAATAACACATGGGTAAAAAACAAATCTCAAGAGAAATTTTAAAACATTTTGAACTAAATGAAAATGAAAACACAACTCATCAAAATTTATGAGATGCAGTGAAAGCAGTGCTTAGAGGGAAATTTATAGCATTGAATGAATGTATTAGAAAAGAAGAAAGATCTAAAATCAATAATCTAAGTTAACAATTAACTAGAAAAAGAGTAATTAAATCTGAAGTAAGCAGAAGAAAAGAAATAATAAGAATTAAAGCAGAAATGAGTGGAATTAAAAACAGAAAATCAATAGAGAAAATCAATGAAACCAAAAGCTGAAAAGATCAATAAATTTGATAGGCCTCTAGCTTACCAAGAAAAAAAAGAGACACAAATTACTAATGTCAGAAATAAAAGAGAAAACATCATTACAGATCCCATGGACATAAAAAGGATAATAAAGGAATACAATTAACAACTGTATGTCCACAAATTTGATACTTAGACGAAATGGACCAATTCTTTGAAAGACACAGTCTGCCAAAATTCATACAAGAAAAAACAGATTATCTAAATATACCTCTATCTACTGAAGAAATTGAATTAATAATTAATAACCTTCCAAAACAGAAAGTACAGGGCCCAGATAGATTGAGTGGTGAATACTTAAGGAATTTAAGGAAAAAAATTATACCAATTCTCTACAATCTCTTTCAAAGAATAGAAGCAGAGGAAATACTTCCTAACTCATTCTATGAGGCCAGCATTACCCTAACACAGAAACCAGACAAAGATATTTCAACAAAAGAAAAGTATAGATCAATATCTCTCATAAATATATATGCAAAAATCCTCAGCAAAATATTAGTAAATCAAATCCAAAAATATGTAAAATGGATTATAAACCATGACCAAGTGGGATTTGTGCTAGGTATGGGAGGCTGGTTCAACATTTGAAAATTAATTAATGCCAATAAGCTAAAAAAGAAAAATCACATGTTCATACCACCAGATGCAGAGAAAGATTTTGACAAAATCTAACACCTATTCATGATAAATACTCTCAGTAAACTAGGAATAGAAGGGAATGTTCCCAACTTGATAAAGACTATCTACAAAAAAACTTACAACTGACATCATACTTAATGGTGACAAAGCTGAAGTTTCCCACTCAGATCAGGTACAAGGCAAGGATGTCCCTTCTCAAAACTCCTTTTCAACACCATTCTGAAAGTCCCTGTAAGGCAAGAAATGGAAATAAAAGGTTTATAGATTGTGAAGGAAGACATAAAACTGTAATTGTTTTACAGATGACATGATTGTTTATGTAGAAAATCTGAAAGAATAAAAAAAAAAAAAGGCTCCTGGACTAATAAGTGATTATAGCCAGGTTGAAGGATCCAAGGTTAATAAAGAAAAGTTAATGAACTTCCTGTATACGAGCAACAAACAGGTGGAATTTGAAATTAAAACACCATACCATTTACATTAACACCCCCCAAAAATGAAATACTTAGGTATAAATCTAACAAAATATGTACAAGATCTACTTAAAGAAAATGCTAAAACTCTCGTTAATGACATCGAAGAAAAACTTAAAAAATAGCGAGATGATCCATGTTCATGAATAGAAGACTCAATATTTTAAGACGTCAGTTCTTCCCAACTTGAATCAATGCAACGCCAATCAAAATCCCACCAAGTTATTTTGTAGATATTGACAAACTGATTCTAAAGTTTCTATTGAAAGCAAAGGCCCAGAACAGTCAATACAATACTGAAGGAGAACAAAATTGGAGAATTGACGCTATACAATTTTAGGACTTACTATAAAGCTACAGTAGTCCAGACAGTGTGGCATTGGTGAAAGAACAGATAAATTCTTTCAATGGAACAGAATAGAGAGCCCAGAAATATACCCCCATAAACATAGTGGACTGACCTTTAACAATGAAGCAGAGCCAATACAATGAACAAAGACAGTTCTTCAACAGATGACACTGGAACAACTAAAAATCCACATGCAAAAAAGTTAATCTAGACAGACCTTACACTCTTCCCGAAAATTAGCTCAAGATGGATTGTATATCTAAATGTAAAATGCAAAATTATAAAATTACCAGAAGATAACATAGGGGAAAATCTAGATGACCTTGGGTATGGTGGTGACTTTTTAGAGACAACACCAAAGACATGACCCATGAAAGAAATAACTGATAAGCTGGCCTTCACTACAATTGAAAACTGCTCTACAAAAGACAATATCAAGAGAATTAGAAGACAAGTCACCGTCTGCGAGAAAATATTTGCAAAAACACATCTGATAAAGGACTTTTGCCAAAATATACAAAGAACTCTTCAAACTCAGCAATAAGAAAACAACCCCATAAAAAAAAAAAAAAATGGGCCAAAGACCTTAACATACACTTCACTAAAGAAAATATACAGATGGCAAGTAAGCATATGAAAAGATGGTGACATCATCTGTCATCATTGCAAATTAAAACAATCAGATACCACTACACACCTATTAGAATAGCCAGGATCTGGAACACTGACAACACCAATGCTGGCAAGGATATAGAGCAACAGAAACTCTCCTACGTTGGTGGTGGGAATGCAAAACAGTAGAGCCATTTTAGAAGACAGTCTGGCAGTTTCTTACAAAACTAAACATACTCTATACCATATGATCCAGGAATCATGCTTCTTGGTATTTACCCAAAGGAGTTGAAAACTTTCGTCCGCACAAAAACGTCTACGTGGATGTTTATAAACGTCTACGTGATTGCCAAAACTTGGAAGCAACCGAGATGTCCTTCAGTAGGTGCATGGAAACTGGGGTTCCTCCAGACAATGGAATATTATTCAGCACTAGAAAGAAACAAGCGATCTAGCCATGAAAAGGCATGGAGAAATCTTGAATGTGAAAGAAGCTCATCTGAAAAGGCTATAGGCACTCTTCAAGTCAGTGACATGGTTATAACTCCATTTTGTCTCTTGGAGCCCCCAAAACCAAAAATATTTGCTATCTGGCCTTTTACCAAAAACATTTGCTGGCCCCTGTTACACTATCACTAGATCGTGGACTCCTGATGGCAGATTCACCATTTATCCCCAATTTCTAAGACAGCCTGTCGTGACTTACACATCACAGGTGCTCGAGATAATACTTGTTGAGAGAATCCATAAATGCATGAATGAGTCCTCAATAACACCTTCATGTGTACTATGTACTGGTGCTTCCCTAGCAAGTAAGACGTGAAGCTGAGAAGTGTCCCAATCCTCACAACGACCCTAGGAGGTACCCACTCATACCCCACTTTACAGATGAGAAGACCCAAGTTGCCCCAGATCACAGACATGGTGGACCTAGCATTCAGATCTAAGTTTGGGATGTGGGAAAGCCACACTCTTGTAAGCTCCTAGCACAAGGTTTGGTAAATGGCAAGCCCTTTAAAAATAATGGTTTATTCACCATAAAGTAGTCACTGAGCCTAAGATCTGTGGTATGAGCAGAAAGTGTCCCAGGACTTCCAAGAGCCGGCGGTGAGGTCTGGAGAGCTGCGGGTCGGGTAATAGAGGAGAGACTTCTCCACCAGAGCAAATGTGACAGGCGAAGATCTTTGAAATATGAGCCGATGTCTTTTTCCCCCTAAGTTATCCAGTCCCCCTTTGGTCTGCTTCCCAGGCTCCAGAACTAAGCTCCTCCTGCCCCGAGGGAAATGGAAAGAATTTGGGAAAACACAAGATGTTCTAAGATGTAAGAGCAAGTTTCCCGCACCCCCAGCTACGCCTGCCTGCCCCCATCCCTTGATTGATTGCTTTCAATGGGATCATTCCATTGGCCTCAGCTGGCCTGAGACCCTGCCTGGGCTGGCTCCTGCCATTCTGGGACACTCGTCTCCTCTAGCACATTCTACGTTCCAGCCGAACTGGAGTCCTCTCTCCATTTCAGGACCCTCCAGGCGCTATCTGGCCTCAGCATCTTTGCACGTGCGGTCATCCTACCTTATCCTCTACCTTCAGTCTAAGAAAAGCCTTGCTCTCTGGTCACACCTGGATTACCTTCTTGTATTTACGGTGACTTGTGCTGCCTGCTCATCAACCACCCACACTGGAGGGGAGGGCTCCAGTGGGCAGTCTTTCCCCTGCTGCATCCCCAGGACCATGGCCGATGGCCACAGCACGGTGGGCGCTCCGTGAAAGTGTGTTTGGCACCAATAACAAAGGCCCTGGGATGGTCTCCTTCCATGTGTTCTTGGATTTACTCTTCACTGCATTATACAGAGGAGAAGTGTGTTGTGCCCAGGGTAGAGATGAAGACACAGGGACCCAGAAGGGTTGAGTGACACCTTCGAGATTACATGGTGGTATGAAGTGAAACAGAGACCCCAGCCTGATCTCAAATCCTGAACTACTGTATTATATCACATGGTCATCTCAGCGTGCTTCTGTGTCTCTGCCCTCCTCTGCACCTTTGCTCCCCCAGTCATACCCAATATGCAGGTATCAGTGGCAAGAGAATATGATATGACATAATATGATATATGATATGACATAATAATATATAGTATATATATAATATTATATTATAATATATAATCCTATATTGTCTTGAACATATCATCACTATGATACACATTAATACTTAACTATCATTGAGCACTTACTCTGCATCAGGTAGTTGACAGAAATTACCTTTCTTAATCTTTACAACTGCCCTAAAATAAGCATTCTCAACAGGGTGATACCACTCCCAAGTGGGCACAAATTGACTCTCAGGGAGTGAAAAATCTTAGCTATTACAATGATTTGTGGTCCTCCAAAGCACCACAGTATATAAATAGATACACTGTACATCTGTGGCATTAAAATTTCATGGGGAGGAAGACAATTTGGGGGGGGAAGCCTAAAAAATTTCTTCAAGGGAGTAGTTTTTTTAGAAAACATTTGAGTAACACTGCCCTAAAACGTAAATGTTCTCATTCACCCCATAGCGCAGGCTCAGAGAGGTGAGCTCACTTGCCCAGAGTCACACAGCTAGTCATTTATAGAGCAAAAATGCAAAGCCAAGTCCGTGTAATGCCAAAAGCTACGCCCGCAGATGACTTCTGGAAGCCGTCCCCAGCCATTAGGCCGGAGTTAGCAGTAGGAAGGTTCTATGAAGTGCAGTCCTCAAAGTGGTGGTCACAAGCAGCACCCGGGAGCTTGTCAGCTCAGGCCCTGTCCCAGACCTGTGGCCTGAGCATCTGCCTCATGCCCAGAGGACAGTCTGCACACTCATCTGTTAAGGGCGCTGGGATTCCCATGGTCACAGGTAAATGACCTTCATCTACCTTGAACAGCAAAGAGGTAAAGACACCTCCAATTGTCCCAGAGCTTAGGTCCCCGGGGCCCAACGCGAAACTCCCTTGTCAGACTAATTATACGTAAGGGTGTTCAGTGACTCGCTGTATTCCTGAAAAAGAAAGAAAAATGAAGTTCTCTTTCAGGTTTTCAGGGTAGATAATGTCAAATATTTACAGAGCAAACATCATTCTAGAGGCATTCCATTCTCTTCCTGCTGATTAGGGCGCTGTCAATCACGCCCCGACGAGAGGGCCTGTCAGCTCTTCTCAGCAGAAGCCACCTGTCATCGCGGCTGAACTGTGCACTCCTGCAATGCCGGGGACATAGGCAGAGAGCTCTGAAGGCAGGTCCGGGGAAGGCAGGGCCCCGGGGCTGCATAGGACGCACCTCGGTGGAACGGGCAGCTTGAGGCTCGACAGTGAAGTTGCAGACAACCGAAGGTGGGAGAGAAGCCTTCAGTGCAGAGAAGACTAGCGCTCCCTCATAAACCAAGGTTCAAAAACCCAAGGGCGCCTGGGTGGCTCAGTTGGTTAAGCTACTGCCTTCGGCTCAGGTCATGATCCTGGAGTCCCTGGATCAAGTCCCACATCGGGCTCCCTGCTCGGCAGGGAGTCTGCTTCTCCCTCTGACCCTAACCCCTCTCATGTGCTCTCTCTCATTCTCTCTCTCTCAAATAAATAAATAAAATCTTTAAAAAAAAAACAAAACCCAAGCATGCGTCAGAACCACCTGCAGGGACGCCTGGGTGGCTCAGTTGGTTAAGCGTCTGCCTTCGGCTCCGGTTATGATCCCAGCATCCTGGGATCGAGCCCTTCGTCGGGCTTCTTGCTCAGCAGGGGAGTCTGCTTCTCCCTCTCCCTCTCCCTCTGCCTCTGCCCCTGTTTGTGTTCTCTCTCACTCAAGTTAATATGAAAAAGCCCTTCCAGGTAAAACATACATAGTTTAAATATCTGAGTTACCATTCCAAGCTCCTCTATGCTTTGGAGTAAAAGTCTTGCTTTATGGAAATGGGATTATGGGAATGTGATAACCTAAAGAAGGATGCAATTTTTGTTTTTTGCTCTGAAATTCCATCCTTTTCCTCTTTCTCTGAGTTGCATTGACTAAAAGAGTTATTCTCCTGGGGCGCCTGGGTGGCTCAGTCGTTAAGCGTCTGCCTTCGGCTCAGGTCATGATCCCAGGGTCCTGGGATCGAGCCCCGCATCGGGCTCCCTGCTCAGCGGGAAGCCTGCTTCTCCTTCTCCCACTCCCCCTTCTTGTGTTCCCTCTCTCACTGTCTCTCTCTCTGTCAAATAAATAAATAAAATCTTTAAAAAAAAAAAAGAGTTATTCTCCTGTGTACTTTTAAAAGAAAATATTAAACATCAACTGTCTCAAATGAAAAAAAATAATAAACAAAATCTTTTTAAAAATAAATAAATAAAAGAACCATCTGCAAGGCTTGACAAAACACAGGTGGCTGGCCCTACCCTGGGATTCAGCTGTTTCCAGGTGGGCCTGAGAATGTGCATGACTTCCCAACTCCCAGGTGACACCCCCTGTTCAGGACCACACTTTGAGAATCAGGTCTGAACTTTTGCTCCCCCAGGTGTGGGCCTCGGATTAGCAGCTTTGGCATCACCCAGAAACTTGTTCAAAATGCAGAGTCTTGGAACCTACCCCAGCTACTAAACAGAATCCACATTTCAGCAAGATCCATGGCGGTAACAATACACATTCACTTCTGGGAGGCACTAGTCTGTATCTAATTACATATCAGAATCATCTGGAACATCCATTAAATGCAGATTCCTGGGGCCAGCTCTGGGTTTAAAGAATCAGAATACTTGAGGCATAGGAGCAAGGAAATAGTATTTTTAAGAAATTACCCAGGGGGCATCTGAGTGGCACAGCTGGTTGAGTGTCCGGCTCTTGGTTTCAGCTCCGGTTGTGATCTCAGGATCGTGAGATCGAGCCCCAAGTCAGGCCCTGTGCTCAGCATGGAGTCTGCTTGGGATTCTCTTTCTCCCCCTCCCTCCGCCCCTCCGACTCATGTGCTCTCTCACTCTCTCTCTCAAATAAATAAATAAATCTAAGAAAGAGAGAAAGAGAAAGAAAGAAAAAAAGAAAGGAAAGAAAGGAAAGGAAAGAAAGGAAAGAAAGGAAAGAAAGAAAGAAAGAAAGAAAGAAAGAAAGAAAGAAAGAAAGAAAGAAAAGAAAGAAAGAAAAGAAAAAAAAGAAAAAAAAGAAAGAAAGAAAGAAAGAACGAACCCAGGAGAAAGGTCACAAAGTCAGCACGATTGGTCTAAACGTACTCTCTAAACTATTGGGGTGATGGAACACACACCTATCACCCCAATAGGTATTCATTTAGCTATGTAGAAACAATATACACATCCTATTATACTAATTTATTGTGTATCTTACAAAACACCCCAACACACTTAAAGCATATATATATGCACACTTATATATAATATCAGTATGTTTCTACCCACTGCCATGGAGCTCTTGCTCACCCCTCATTGGAGACCATTGGGAGTAACAGTTGAGTTTCTTGGGAGACTCTGCCAATCACTTTGCTTAAACCCTCTCATTTATCTTCACAATAACCTACACAGTTGAGATCATTCTCCCATTTTACAGATGAGAAAACTGACGTTCAGGGAGGGAAGAAAGCTGCCCACAGTCACGAGGCTTGCAGGTTGCTGAGTCAGTGTTGGAGCCTACGTCTGGCTGGGTTGGTGGAGCATTAATCACGATGCTCACAGCCCAGGGTTTCCACATAGGGCGGTTCTATGCAAGGGACCTCCCAAGACGAAGGTCCAAATGCAGATTCCAATCAGTCTGGGCTCTGAGGGGCTCCCTTTAGCACCTACTAAATACTCGGTCCTCTGACAACTTTTAGGGACCCAAAGATAACTGAGGCTTGATCTCTGCCCTTGAGGATTTCATCTACATATAAATAGATCGTTTCAATGTCATCACTTATGACATTTTATGAACCAGGACTGAGACATACAGAGTATGCTGAGCAGAGAGGAGAGGCAATCTCAAGCTTTGTGTGCAGCTCTCTACTTTCTCTCTCATTCTTGCCACCTCCTTCTCTCACTCTGACTCCATTTCTCCTCTAACCACCTTCCAGTCTGTCAGGACAAAGCAGCCAGGGTGATCCTTTCAAAACAGAGGATCAGATCTCATCACCCCTACTCAAAACCCTCCAGTGGCTCCATCTCATTCAAAGTAAAATCCCAAGACCTCAGCACAGGCTACTTGAGCCCACCCTCAGTGTCTGCATCACCCCCCCACACACCCTGTACCTCTGTTCTCTAACCCTCAAGCCTCTTTGGCCCTCCTTTCTCACACACAAGTCATCCCACCACAGGGCCTTTGCACTGGCTGTTCCTTCTGCCCAGAGCACTCTTTCCCCAGGGTGTGGCTTGTTCCCACACTTCATTTATGTCTCTGCTTAACTGCTACCTTGTCAGTGATGCCTTCCCCCACTATCCTCTTAACCCACCTGAAATTTTTCTGTTGATATGTTATATAGTTATTTATTTACATCAATGGTTTATAACTGGGCAATTTTGACCCCCAGGAGGCATTGTGAGATGTTTTTATGGTCAGGACTGGGGGAGTGTTCCTACTGGTATCTGATGCATAGAGGCCAGGGATGCTGCTAAACATCCTACAGTAGAGAGGACAGCCCCACAGCAGGGAATGATCCAGCCTTGAATGTCAATAGTGCTGAGGTTGAGAATCATCGTTTACATGTTGATTGTCTACATGTGGTTGGGGACAGTGCTTGCCACATAGTGGATGCTCAGGAAGAATTTGTTGTATGGATGGGTAGCTGGATGGGCAGATGGATGGATGGATGGATGGATGGATGGATGGATGGACGGATGGGTAGATGGATGGATGGGTAGGTCGGTGGGGCAAATGAATGGATGAATGGATGGATGGATGGATGGATGAATGGATGGATAGTTAGATGGATGGATGGGTAGGTGAGTGGGTGGAAGGATGGATGGTTGGATAGATGGACAAATGAACAGTGGCTCAGTCTGAGAGCTCAGAAAAGTTATTACTCATCTCTCACCTCGTCACCTCCAGCTTCTATCCATCCTTCAGATCTCAGCTTTTATGAGCCTTCTTTGATTCACTCCCATACACACACATACACACACACACACACACATACACACACACACACAGAGTAAGGTTCTCTTGAATGCACCTCTGACATCACTTCTACTTTCCCTAGCAGCACTGATCCAGACGGTGATAATTTTTTCTTTGGTTGTCTGCTCCATGCTACCTCCCCTACTCAACTATAAATTCAATAGAAGACTTCTGTCTGCCTGTCCACCAATTAATCCCCAAAGTGCCTGGCAGAGTAACCACTCCCTACGTTTATTGAATAAATGAAGATAATTTAGGGAAGAGAGCTTTGAAATATGGCAATAAATATATCTGTTCAACAAATGAATTTGTGGATTATTTATTGAAATATTAATTTCTTGTTCAGCCCGAGATATAGAAATAGTAGAAGATATTTCCATTGCCCATATCCTCTGAAAGCAGCCTGCCCTCAATGTCTCTTTTCCCCAGGGAAGAATGAATAGGCTCTTGTTTCTAAACACAAGATGCTAGAAGGATCTTGATTGTCCAAAGAGAGGACCTTCAAGGGTCGGAGGTGGAAAGTGAGGCATCAGCGGCCCAATCCTAGGAACCAAGGGCTAGTAGGCAGATGGAGGATTGCATCAATCCATCATTTCCCCCCCAACACTCCCAGACGGGGCTGACCTAGTAGAGGTGCCAATATGGAAACTCACACTCTTCTATAGCTGGCTGAAAGGTGTCATGGCTTGACCACTTTAGCGAAGAAACCCTGTGATTGAACTTGGAATGGGTGAGCCACTTGGCTTTGAAGGAGTAAAAATACTTTGGACAGCAAGTATCTCAGTTTTGATCACAAGCAGTCAAGACCAGAGGCCCATTTCCATGGTTTTCTAGAGCCTTGAAGCTTTGCTTAGATCTAGGGAGGGGAAAAAATTCCCTCCAAATAGAACAGAGTAGAAACATCCCAAACTGTAGCACAAACAACACCTAACAGAAATATCATGCAAGCCACGTAGGTGTAAGGTTAAATTTCCTAGTAGCAACATTCCATAAATAAACGGGTGAAATTAAATTTAATAATATATTTCATGTAACCCAATGTATCTAAAATACTATTTCAACATGGAATCAGTACACAAAATGTCTTGATAAATATTTTACATTCTCTTTTTCTCATTGTAAGTCTACAAAAATCAGTGTGTATTGTACACTCACAGCACATCTCAGTTTGGACCAGTCACATTTCAAATTGTCAGTAGCCACCTGTAGCTGGGGACTACGATACCAGACAGCTCAATTCTATTGGATGGGAACTTATAATAGACCTTAGGGTCTTTGTTTTTTTATGGTGTTAGCACCCATTTTCCCCTGACTCTAATAATTGTGCCCAAATTTGGGGAGGGGGGAGATTAACTCTCCAAATTAGTGACCTATTGCTGGTTGTTAGGTGAATTGTATCCCCCTCAAAAAAGATATGTTGAAGATGTCCATCGACAGATGAATGGATAAAGAAGATGTGGTATATATATACAATGGAATATTATGCAGCCATCAAAAGGAATCAGATCTTGCCATTTGCAACGACGTGGATGGAACTGGAGAGTATTATGCTGAGTGAAATAAGTCAATCAGAGAAAGACATGTATCATATGACCTCACTGATATGAGGAATTCTTAATCTCAGGAAACAAACTGAGGGTTGCTGGAGTGGGGGGTGGGGTGGGAGGGATGGGGTGACTGGGTGATGGACACTGGGGAGGGTATGTGCTCTGGTGAGCGCTGTGAATTGTGCAAGACTGTTGAATCTCAGATCTGTACCTCTGAAACAAATAATGCAATATATGTTAAGAAAAAAAAAAAAAGAAGAAGATAGCAGGAGGGGAAGAATGAAGGGGGGGAAATTGGAGGGTGAGACGAACCATGAGAGACGACAGACTCTGAAAAACAAACTGAGGCTTCTAGAGGGGAGGGGGGTGGGAGGATGGGTTAGCCTGGTGATGGGTATTGAGGAGGGCACGTTCTGCATGGAGCACTGGGTGTTATGCACAAACAATGAATCATGGAACACTACATCTAAAACTAATGATGTAATGTATGGGGATTAACATAACAATAAAAAATAAAAAAATAAAAAGGTATGTTGAAGCCCTAACCCCCAGTACTTGCAAATGCAGACTTACTTAGAAATAG